>NC_139230.1:134871117-135418001 GCF_977018435.1 Lepisma saccharinum
GTAATCTCTAGACCAGTGGTTCCCAAAGTGGGCCCTGGAGTGCCCTGGTAGGCGTACGGGGCCGCCGCAAGATGTTCCAATATTTTCACTGAAATTCAGTCATTGATATGATTGTTCCAAATACATGTTCTTATTTAGAACATTTTACATAAAAAATGTTTCTGAATTTGAAATATATGTTTATTTTTTAACTTAAGGAAAGCAACCTATGCACACTAACAGAGCGTTACAAGTGTTAGATAGGGCCTCCCCGGTGGCGTAGTGTTAGAGTTGCCACCTTGTAATAAAGGGGTCACGGGTTCGTTACCCGGTGCAGGCACATAGTGGTTCGGATCCCACTTTAAACTGTAGGTCCAGTTCCGATTAGCCTTATTGTGCATGAAATAGACTTAAAACATCAATTCAATCAATCAATCAATCAATCAAAGCAAGTATTAGATAGGCCTACATTCTGATTTGGACGCCGTGAAAAAATCTTGAAACACTAACGGCGCGGCGAAACGAAAAAGTTTGGAAATTCCTGCTCTAGACCATAGAGATTAGCTTTGTTCCTTCGTTCGTCAGTGCTATATATATTTTTTAAAACAATGCAAATATAGGTAAAGATTATTTCTCCGTTGTGTGAGGTATCGGTAGACCGTTAACATCTGCTAGCAATGCCAACAATGCATTAGTGTACATTGTTATTAGCTAGGCTTCCACTCTCCCCGACATCCATTCTAAACAATGGCATTACTTATTTCATTTATTCCAGTGTTCGTGGCGGAGTAGTGGGCGTAAAGGGCTACGGAATCAGAGATCCCATGTTTAAACCTCCACCAGCCATTGGTGACTCATTCTGTTTGTCTATGCTCCCATCACCTTTCCATCCGTCCATCATTCATCCATCCACATCGACTTGTAAAAATTAACCTACGAGGTAGGAAAAAATGTAAAATAGCCAAAATGAAAACCTATTGAATTCTAGCCGCCTCAGTGGCTGAGCACGTTAGCTACCGAATTACGATTTTGTCCCAAATTGATCTAAGTTCGAGTCCGTGAGTTTTTGTATTATGTCCTCTTCATGCACACATAGGCCAATCGGGACTGGACGTACAGTTTAAAGTTGGATCCAAACCACTATGTGCGTCCACTAGATATCGAACCCAGGCCTGGACCTCTTAATTATATGGTGACGACATTACCGCTACGCGATGTCCTCGCCTGGAGAGGCAGGCGCTTTTTTTTGTTACTGTCCATGCATTAATTTCTTGTATCACCGTTGCATATCTTTGACATTAGCCAGAAGTGTCAGTAAAGTAATGTAAAATCAGGAAACGAAAATCAAAGTACATCCAGTGTTCAAATTGAAATTTTTAATTTAACTCCTGACCAGGTAAAGAATTTTCCTCTTAAATATTCTTGATCATATTTTGGTATTGCTAAGAATTTGACGTAATCATTTCTTTCAACTTCAAGTAAATATTACATTAATATCAGCATATAAATTGTCAGTTTCTGTACTGAATTTTACATTAAAATTAATACTGTTGTTGGTTTGCAAATTACAATATGTATTTGATGAGAAAATATTTCCTGATTAATTTGCCTTCCTCTAAGAAAAATAATTCTGATATGAAATAAAAGTCCACTGAGACGAGATCTGTGATTACTGAACTCTTGTACATTAATTGGAAAATTTGTGTTATTTACTTTGAACCATCAGTCCGTATGTTTTAGGTACAAATCTCAAAATTTGATAAGGGAAGCTGATATGACTTTTCTCCTCAGCATTTTTTTCAATTTGAACACTCGATATATAGACATATACTACATATTTCATTATTTAAGTTAAACTACGAACACACACACACACACACACACACATATAATTGTTTTACAAAACTGATTGGTACTCACTTTGTAATTCACCCACAGTTCCATGCATTTTAGATGTTAGGACGTTCCTCGTTTTCCGTAATTTTTCACATGGTTTCTTCCAGTTGCGAATCCCTATTTTCCTGAAACTTGATTCTGCATATCCTGAATCTGTGCCAAATTTACGGCATGGAAAACAAAAGCATGCGTCAAGTTCCACACTATATTCTAGCCACGGCGCAGATGCAAACCAGTGTTTTTGAAATGACCGCTTTCGCTTTCCGAACGTAGTATTTGGATAGTTTTGCAAAAGTGGTTGCCTAGGATTATCTACCCCAAGATCAGTAATTGTTTTCACATTAGTACATTCACTTGTTTTGTCTAACTTTGGAACGTCAGAACTTGGACCAACTTCATTGCCGTCATCTTCCACATGTTTTGAAATAGTTTTAAAATATCCGGTTTTGATAAATTTATCCATTCAAGATGGAAATGCACAACAACGCTAGAACTCTTCCCACACACGAACAAATACACAGTGACCGTAGGAACCCGATAGCAGACCTTCCTCGCAAGCAAGAACACAAAGCTAATCTGTGGCTCTGAAGCTGAAGCATAGAGCAATTTTAAATCTCAGAACAATGTCAGTACTGGAGAACTCTCTCCATAGCCTATGTCGCTCGACCACCTACTGTTGACCGCTCGGCCACGGCGGAGTCTTTGATTCCATCTGTATTGGAAGGGTCATTTGCAACAAAAGGGTCGGATCTCTGGTTTCCAGGAACTTAGGGCAAGGGTAATAACCTCTAAGCAGGCAGATTTTACGACCTTGGTTATAATCTGGTAAGCAAGGAAAGGGTGGAATTTTGCTGTCCTACATTTGCTTCCGAAGATTTTCTTCGGAACAGTGTTTCCAACTCTGCTACAAATTTACCAGAAAATAATATGTAGTATTAATTTAGGATAATTTTTAATCGATCAAAATTTTGTTTGCGGGGGCCAGAGTTACAACTTCCGGGGCCAAAGCCCCCCCAGGCCCCCCCCTAACGACGTCCCTGGTGAATGGTCAATGACTTTCGGCTCCAAACGGAAGCCAGATATGAACCAACCCAAATTCCACCCTTCCTCTCAGAACAACTTATACGACAAAATAATAATAATAAAAAAAAAGAAGTTCTCACTTTCAAAGGCCGCGGTGGCTCAGTCGGTAACGCGTCTGACTACCATGCTAAAGGTCCCGGGTTCGATCCCCGTCCGGTTCAAATTCGGGAACTTTTCTAACGTTGGAAGCAGCCCCGGCGCCCACCCAGCGTCGAATAACATTGGTACCTGGTGGGTAAAGGCGGTCAGTAGCGTGGTGCTGATCACATCACTCCCACTCACGACCGGATCAAGAAAGTGTGGGACTTTACCCCCACAACCCCTATACGCCTTCATGGCGTGGTGCTAAACACAGGGGAACACTTTACCTTTACCTTTTTCTCACTTTCAAAACTGAAATCCCTTATAATGTTTAATATAATTAATGTTGAGTCTGTCTTAAAATTTCCCTGAAAATTAGTTATTTTTAATCGAATTTCCCTTTTCCTCCAAATTTCCATTCAAAAAGGGAAAATTTATCTCCATGTGGCAACACTGCCGAGAGCCCGAAAAAAGTCGGAACCCGGTATTTATACCTCCGACAAACTGCCCGCCCCAAACTACCGGGGAACGGCCCTATTGTTACCTTTCAAACAGGGAATCCGTTGAGGGAACACAACCGTTGGCTTCCCCAGCTACTGGGCAAAAAGCAACCTAGGCAAGAGCATTTGAAATATCAAACTTTAGAATATATATTTACATTTTCCAGCTGTGTGCGTTAAAACCACACAGCAATTGCGATACGTAGCAAATGAATGCAGGGACTCAGGAACAGGTGGGACGTTGAGGAGGTCGCAAACGCTCATCATCAATGGGGCAAGATAGTACCCCCCCCCCCTCCTCCGTGATTTCTGAACAATGAGAGTACATATATTACCACTATCTTTTGGTTTTGAAGAAATTTTGGAAACATATTGCTGCGTTACTTAAATGAACGTGGACGCAAGTTTCCGCTAACAACAAGCAGTGCATGACATAGGTCCCAATGCAGTTATAGGAATTGATTGATTTAAATTGAATTATATTATTTTAAGTCGCTTTCCTTGCACTTTTGGCTAATCGCGAAGATGAGAATGAGTGATGATACAATAAAAAGTATGAAGGTAAAGTGTTCCCCTGTGCTTAGCACCACGCCATGAAGGCGTATACGGGGTGTGTGTGGGGGGGGGGTAACGCCCCACACTTTCTTGATCCGGTCGTGATTGGGGGTGATGTGATAAGCATCACGCCCCTGACCGCCTTTACTCCCCGGTTATGCACCCATGTTATTCGACGCTGGGTGGGTGCCGGGGCCGGGGCCGCTTCCAACGTTAGAAAAGTTCCCGGATTTGAGCCGGCGGGGATCGAACCCGGAACCTCTAGCATGGTAGTCAGACGCGTTACCGACTGAGCCACCGCGGCCATTAAAAAGTATGAAGGGACACTAAGAAAGAACAGGCAGGGATTCGAACCAAAGAACTCGTGGCGTAGTGGCGCGCTTTGATAACCACTCCCCCACGAAGGTCGCCAGGTAGAAATCGAAGTCAGGTCTCTGCAAATCAAGTTAGTGGAAATTTTCACGTATGAATTCCCTGCTCCTGTTTGCAGTTTTCCTTTGGAGACTTACAATGTTTTGCATAAGCGCAGTAGCATGTAGCAATGTTCCAGTGTACTCCGTGGGGAAAGGGGGGGCAGAGGATTACTTAACTTTAAATCCCTTCATTTCTGTCTTCAACTGGTATTGCACCGGCCTCCGTGGCGGAGTGGTTAGCAGAGCGCGCTACAACGCCAGGGGTTCCGGGTTCGAGTCCCGGGTAAGGCATGGGTATTTGTGTTTGTCCAGATGATAAGAAACTGAGAAACTGTAACAATTGAAAAGTGTAAAAGTGAGAAAAGTATGAATGGTGGGGGATACCTCCGGGTAGGGGGTATTTCCTTTTTTTTTAAAAAAAAAAGAGTGGTTAGCACAGAGCGCTACGACGACAGAGGTCCCGGGTTCGAATCCAGGCCTGGTCATGGGTGTTCTTTGTGATCGTCCGTTCATCAGTTTCCTCATCCTCATCTTCGCGATTAGCCAAAAGTGACAGAAAATTATCCCGTGTAGCCAATAGTACCACGCGCAATATTTGCATTCGTCGTTCGCTTTCTTTTATGGCAATGGGCACAAATGATTCACAACAAATTTCGTGGAACCTCTAATTCCCTAGGGTTACGTACGTACTTGGAAGATAAACCTCTCTAGCATGTAAAATATATTTTCCAATGTTTTGTTACGTAAATAATTTTGAAACCACTTGATTGACTTCGTTCAAATTCAATATCGGGTACCTAGCTACCGAAAAATTTCAGAACAAAATATATAATTTAAAGGCACTTGGTGTAGTCAAATTATTGGCGACTTTGCCATATTTGACACGCCAGCTCTCTGATTTCTCCAACCAGGGTGTCCAAAATGTCATGTAACTGAGACTTTGAACGTACGTAACTCTTGTACCTACTATGTAGGTACAAAACACGTGTGTATTCGACTAAAAGATACACTTACTCGGGAGAGGAAATTTCAAATCTTTTGTTGTTATCCAGTTTCTTCAGAAGCCACGAAACTATTGCTAATATCTAGACAACAGCTAAAGCAAACTGCAAGAAGATTCATGGGATTGCTCTAGAAGGAATTGTAATCAAATGTATTTTTTTCAGAATTTGGGATCGGCTTTTCGAAAGAAGATGAAATTTCGAACACGGCTTCGCTGGGAGTAGGTCAAAGGTACAGCCGAGCCTTAATACAGATTTTCTCAGCACTAACAAAACAGCAATTAACTAACTTCTTGCAATATATTTTATAAATACATCATTTTTTGATCTCATGTTGACAAAGTTACAAATATCTTGCTTATTTTTTATTCGAAGCAATAGCTTCTTTGTGATTTACTTCCAGTATCATTCAGTAGCTTCCTCCACATGGAGGGCCTCCCCGATGACGCAGTGGTAGCCTCGTCGTCTTGTAATCAAGGGGTCCCGGGTTCGATACCCGTTGGAGGCGCATAGTGGGTCGGATCCCACTTTAAACTGCAGGTCCAGTCCCGATTAGCCTTACTGTGCGTAAAGTGTACTTAAAACACCAACTCAATCAATCAAACTTTCACACGGAATATCGCTTTCTCTCTTTAGCTTTCAAAATTACCTTTCTGCTGATGCTGCAGAGACGTGTAGAGTAAAATAACAGGATTATAGCAGTGGAATGAAGGGTAGAATTGTAGTGCACTTTTCATACAGTAGTTTTACAAATTCACACACGGATAAGTCACTTTCGAGAGCTATTTGAAGAGATAACAGTTCAGCTGGGACTGATAGACCTGTTTCATAATATTTCTAAACTTGCTCTGCCTTTGGTATCATTTCATATGTGTTACCCCTATTACATAGGACCGTTTGGATAAAAACTGAGAACATTTGAACAACATGATGAAGTAACATGAATCTCTCGTGAAGTTTAGTGTTAGCAAATCCAATACTGATCTAAAAATGCTCACTATCAGAGAAAATATAGTCTTCTTTGAGCTCATCAAAGTGATTCTTACCTTTCAAAAGATTATTTTGTTTAAAATCGGGATTAATGTTCCATTTATCAACAACACTGTAGCTGATCGTATTGGTTCCTAACCTCTTCCAAGCATTCTTTGCTTAATGTCAATGTCCATAAAGCATTTTCTAGATAGCATCTTTCCATTGTAGAAGATGATATGACACATTTACCTCTCAGAAAATGTTTGAGAGAGGCATTGTAAGAAAAGAGACCTCCAAGCTCTTAGCGTTTGCAGGGGTGAGGAGTGATGGCGCTACAGCCCCGAAATCTTGGGAAAGTAAATTTCAAATGAAAGCTGTAAAGAACTCGGGGAAAATGAAAGTGGTGAATGCAATCCCTCCTTAAAATGACTCAGGATTACGATTTATGTATTTCAACAACTTACAAAACTAAGTTAAAAATGGTAATTACAAAATATTTGATTGTGAATCCCGCTCCCCCTAGAACGCAGCCTCATCCGAAAAATAATGATCTGCATACGCTAGTGACGCACTCCATTATCTTTGAAGAACGATTTGATTCAATTATTATATTACTTTAAGAACTACAAATACTATTTTTTCTGAGACATTTCATTATACCTATCTTCATATATTAGCCTGAGAGCAAGTTTGTATTGGTATCTTGGGATTACGTTTTTCAGTTAACTGGGAATCGGAAGTGAATGAAGAGAAAATATATCAACTATTTACACTATAATCAAGAACATATACATGCATTTTAAAGAATGCATAAAAATGTTGCTACCTTAATGTATAAAAATTGCATTTTTCCTGTATATCTTACATTCGTCTCTGCACGCCTGAGTAACAAGTATTCATAATTACTATGTTTATTGTTCTACAATATTTAATACGAACACTGTATATATCAACTGCTTGCACATCCACGGGCGCCAACGAGGCTTTGGCGCCTGGATCTACGATCAGGATAGTCCTCTGTGGAGTTGTGTTGTCCTGTGTTTCTACTTGTGTGTGCTGAGCGCTTCTTTACAGCCTCAGCTTTTTACATGTAAGGAAGGTAAGTCCTCAGAGACAAGTGTGAATTTTAGTAACAGTTAGGGGCTGGAACCCGTATAATGTAAGGGTGAAAATGAAAAATAACCTGTGTTGACGCATCCAAAAGTGTTATTTCAATCAATTATCCTCGAGCTTCCTTGCGCTCCAGGGTTTTGCGGTTTATTTTTCTTTTGTTTAATTGCTAATTGAGTTTAGGAATAGATGGAAGAATGTTTGTATGGTTCAACATGAAGACAATGCAGTAACTGAAAGGGGGCGTGCTTTATGAAAATTTTTCTAAGGGGGGGGATAGCATGCTCACCCTCACTCTTCGAGTACTATTGGTTGAAAATTGAATCAACAAACGTCGGTAGTGATACCCTAAAATTTCAAATCGGCTAATTTGAAATAAAATGCTACGAAATACCTGCTACAAAGGAAATAATAAAGGCACAGGCATTGCAAGCTATGGCGAATATTTCTCATCAGCGTTTCAGCTTATTTTCACACCCAAGATGTTTTACCATTAACGTTTTCTTTAATTGTTATTACCTAGGTATATAACTGTCAAAACATATTTCAATTATTTAATTTCTTCTTGTACTTTTAGGGGAAAATCCAGAGAATTTCACTACACCCTCCAATGGAACATCATATTACAGGTGGACTACTGGTCAGGCGGCTGCCTTCATATCCACGATCCTTCTCACCATTTTCATGGTAGTGGTGGTTTTACTTGCGAAGCTGGGTGCTTTTAATATGATCTGGAGAACATGTGCTAGGAAATGTAATGTAAGTTTATAATTTATCTAATATGTTCTTCGAAATAAATTAACGTAGTGGAATCTACCGCTATTCAGATCAATTCAACAATTTATAAAGATTCATCATGAAGTTAATCTGTTTGCATGCAGAAATCCGTAGAAATACTTTTGAGATACCCAGGTTGTAGTTCTGTATTAACTCTAGAAAATACAGTTTAATTTAATAGTTGCATGTTCATGACTATCATTTCGTTTCTTAGAAGAAAATTAATATTAATTTTCTTCGACTATAGCTCCCACTGATGTAATTTTCTACAAATATAAATAACAAGTTCGTTTATAATGTGTCTGCATGCATTTTGAATGATATACTAATTCAGATTGAGAAAATGTTCCTGTTTTAAAATTTCGATTCATGCTGTAGAATATATTCAATATTTTTTGTTTGTAGATAATCACAGTGCTTCATTAAAAATTAGAACGGAATTAGTATATCTTAAATACTTTGAATATTTGTATAGAATTGATATTCAGTAAATAAGACAAAGAGAAAATAGGATGTATAATCGCGATTGAATAGATAGGTACTTATGTAGCCAATAGTTAGGAATCGTATAAAATGTACTAATTCTAATAAGTTAAGTATCACGGAGGTTCTGTTTTTTAAATTATCCCAATAGATTTTGATTTTCTCAACCTAATTAGCATGTACTAATAATTATATTAGTATTACTCTATTGTTATTTGAAAATACTAATAATAATAATTCTGTGAATGTTAGTGACACTTGTTCTTTATTAACATCAATGTTAATTGGACTACATCCAATGCCTGGTACTTCTTCTACTTATTCTAACACTACGTTTCGAGAGAACTTAGCTATGTTGCTAAGAATACTGCTGTTTGATTTTGAGATTCATTGCATGCATACTCGGCTATTGTCTAACTTTCCATCTCTAGAGGTTGGCCAGATTCACCTATGTATACTCGTCCGAATTTATATGGAATATTGTATATCCAGTTCATACTGGATCATTTGAGGTTTTCTTGCTTAGTGTTGTATAGTATACTTCTCATTGTTTTCTTACTGTTGAATGTTGTCCTAAGTTGGAATAGTGACAAAATATTTTTTATTTTTTTCTGATAACCCAGAGTAGTATGATACACAAATCGTGTCTCTTAAGTCAGTCTTCATTGCATCTCGTTGATTATCTGCTTGACTGTGGATGGCTCTCTTTGTTATGGTTGGTGGATACATAAATGGATTTGATTCATTAATTTTGTTTATTTCACTTCGATTTTCTGCCACTTTTGGCTAATTGCGAACATCAGGATTAGTGATGGTATGATGAAATTGATGAAGGAGCACTCATAAAGCACAATAATGCGCAGGTCAGGATTCGAACCCTCAACCCCTTGCTTTGTAGCGTGCTGTGATAACCAGTCCGACATGGAAGTCAGCGATACATGCATGGAATGAATCTCGTAGAATTCAATGAACAATCATACCAGTATCAAAGAAAGAATCAGATTTATAACTGAAAAAATCATATAAACTATTCCCTTCCTCCTCAGAAAATAGAAATAGTTACTCAAATGAAATATAAAGTTGCATAAAATTCCGGAGAAAGCGCCGTAGAGTAATAGCACCAGGTTTGCAGTAAAATTACAGGATCGTTCGATCCCAACCACACGCAAAAATAATTGTGCACCTGAAGACGAGAGAAGAGGTGCTCTCTCGAAACAAAGTGTTAGTTAGTAGAAGCACTAGACCAGGGGTGCCCACAGGGGCTAGCTTTAAGTTTGTTTTTTTTTCTTTTCGAAAATCGAACAATTAATAATATGTTTTAACATGATATTTCATTCAAATAGACTTCAATTATTATTACATACTCATCCAAACTATTTTTGGGGTTATGATGAACGATTTTAGGGGCGGTTTTGAGTGATGGGCACCCCTGTTTATGGAGGAGGGGCAGATCAAGTATAGTGTTCAGTAAAGCAAAGAAAAATTTACATCGGTAGACACGCTCTCGTGGGGATTAAGGTATGGTTTGAGGGTGCAAATTATATAATTGGGGGGTGCATAATATGATTTGGGGTGGACGCATGACATTATTTTGGAGTGATGCTCCATTGGCCTTGGGGAGATGGGTACTAGACAAAGGAAAGAGTCGGATTAACATTGCATACTAAAAGTTAAGTACCCACTATGAGCAAGGTGAACAATTAACCCATTACGTTCTTGGTTAAAATAAAAGAAACAACATAAAATCAAGTGATCTCAACATAAGAATTCGAGTCGAAAGAATTGAAGAAGTTGATGGCTTCAGATACCTGGAATATAACAGAAGCAGCGGAATGGGCTGCAGTCAAGAAGTTAAAGTGAACAATGGCAAAGGAAGACTTTAATAAAATAAGCATATTTTGCGTAATTGGAACAACTAGCCAAGGAAAAGATTAATGCATTATTTTGTGTGGAGTGTAACGCTACATGGCACTGAAACCTGGACGCTATGAAGAAGTAAGAGAAAGTGGTTAAAAGCTTTACAGATGTAGCTATCGCGAAGAATAGAATGCACAAAAATTAATGGATCTGTGCTGGAAAGACTTGGAGAATAAAGAGAAATAAATAAAAAAAATAGAGATTGTCTGAGACTCTGGCTAAGAAGTAAATGCTAAACTACGCACGAGAAACAAAGGTTAATGGCTAAATGTCAGGTGGAGACGAATATATCAATGTACTCAACTCTACCATGACATGACGGCTAAGGACAGAAAAGCTGGAGTTGAAGTGAAAATCTCGCTCATGAGCAGAGAATACATGAATGAGGACTGCAAGTTACGTACGAGTGGCAGAAGAAATTCCGAATGAAAACACAGACTCGAGGATTTTTTAAAAAGTCTGTGTTTCTCACAAGTACATTTGGCCTGACATTTCCTCGCACCGACCCATTCAATTTCTGAATTAGAAACGTTATATTTATATTGCTTCAATATAATATGTAACTACTATAATTTCGACATATCTCTGAAAATTTGTCATAGTAAGGTAAAGTTCCCATTGGATGTAGCACCTTGACATGAAGATACATTTAGGGGATGTGGGGGTAGGGCCCCACACATTCTCGATTTCGGCCATTTTGGAGGTGGTGATAAGCACCACGCTCCGAACACCTATACCCACCAAGGTTGCTCCCAGGTACCGATTGATTTGAGGTTCAGTGAGCTCCAGAGCAACTGTAGGGAGGGGGACAAGGTCGGGAAAATTCCGACCTCAGGTCACCCACCCCGAGAATCAAAGCAGGGTCTCCCGCGTGGCAGTCATACCCCCTACCGACTAGACCACCACGGCTATTTTGGCATATTAATATATAATGTTATTATTATAATACGATTGTTTATTTTATATCCTATCTCAATCTAATTTTCCTGATAATTTAAGATCTTTGAAGTAAAAGTTGAATTCTCTTTCGTAAGTGTTCATAGTTGAATTGTTGAATGTTGATGCTAATTTCCTTAATTCATTTGCAGCCTTGCAACAGAAGGAGCTATGATGTTACTGCTATGTGAAAGGGATTGTAATGGAACGGACTGGAATAATTAAAATGACGAGGAAATATCACATGAAAGGATAATGTTTAAACTAATATCAATTCGATATAAGCTAATTCACAATGAGCAACAATGTATTAGAACTACGGCTACAACCAGTACTATAATAATAACGTTCTTCATCAGTTCTAATAATGTTTGACACCATATTAGACAACATATGATCTGGCTGATCATGATGTTATGATATTTTTGTATATCTCTAAATATGGTATTGCAATAGAATATGCCTATTAACACGGAGAGTATAAATATGCATCTTTTTTAGTTACAATGGCCAGTCTATGCTATTACTATAATTGTATATCAACTGTAGGAACATGTTGTTTTCGACTTAATGGTTAAATGTTTCAATTCGTGTTAAGAAATGCACGATTACTAAAATACATAGATATGCAAGAAGAGAGTCAATAGTATTAAACAAGTTGTATCTAGTAGTTCTAGTAGCGGAAACGTTTTAGTTTAATTATCACACATGAGCACCCAAGAAATATTCTTGCCCCCAAATAATACGGTCAGCGTAAAGTGTTAGCTCAAAATTTCATATTTTAAAGGACTAAACACGTATTATGGATGTTGAAAGGCACAACTGCAATGCAAACATGAGATTTAGAGACTGTGGACGAATTTCCACAGATAAATAAGTTTCAGCCCTTTACCCAGAAATGAAAACACCAATACACAACTAATTCCAGTGTCCTTAATAATAATAAGGTGATGGACAAAAGTAGTTTTTCAGCACATGAATCATTGGAATCGAATGTGAAAACAAGCGCAAATATCATAGTGTAGTGTCAGGGATCTCCTATGCTACAAGTTAACAAGTGGAATTTGTTAACTAGAACAGATTACTAAAAGAGATGCAGAGTTTCAAATAAAAAAAAAAGACTGTGAACACCCCTTGTGAATAGTTTTTAGGGACATATTTCGTTCTTTACAACCTTTAAGCTGATTGCGTATTAGCAGATAGCCATACTTCATTGATAGATTTGTTGAGGATATTTACCTATTAATATCCTTTGGGAAATATGTGTGTGTGAACATCAAATTAAGAGAAGTTATGGGTCATTCTAAGACTGAAGTTAAGAAAGGTGTAGTCAACGGCAATGAAAGTTGGACACCTAAGATCCTGAAACATTCGCTTCCCTGCAAGGCGTTATGTGTGTTTTCTAACTCTTCGGCGTTGCTAGAAGTTCCCATTGAAAACTTGCTATTAAAATCATATTTTCGCCGTAGGAGAAAGCGAGTGTTTCAGGATCTAAGTGTCCCATTTTTATTGCCTGTGACTGTACAATGAGTGTCGTTATATTATTTTAGTCATTACGTTTTACTTATTATAATTTGTGCTCTTTAAAACTAAAGGATAATTTACAATTTAATTGTAAAGTGCATTTAGAAAATGTGATGCAAATGAAACGTCTCATTAAGAATTATAATTTTTACAAAATTTTCATCAGAAGGAAGAACATTTATTTATATCGAAGTGAGGAGTGTTTATTGTAGAAATGAAACTGAAACTTCTTGTAAAGTTAATTTAAAATGTAGAACTCGATGCTCATTATGTTCATTTCAGGCACATTTACTAGTTTTGTAAGTCACTCGATCTGTAGCTATAATGTACTCGCTCTTATTATTGTTGTAAATATAAGAGAGAAAAATTTAAGTCATCTTTCACAAATTATAACTTGTCTAATCCGCCTTCAGTCTTGATTACAGCCAACAACTATCACTGTGATTAAAATATAAATATCGATAAATTGAGTATTGTATGTTAATAAACTAGTAAAGTGCAACGATCCAGTCCCCCCAAAAAACTCATTCTTGGATTCGTACCCATGAATCTTAATAAATGAATGTATTTTTGTAAAAAATGTATTTTTTCATATAATGTGTTGCCGACCTGCGCGACGGAGTGGTTACCACAGTGGCCTACGGTGGCAGGGGTCCCAGGTTCGAACATTGGTCTGGGCGTGGACGTTCTTTGTGAGTATTCCTTCATCAATTTCATCATATCATCACTCATCCTAATTTCGCTATTAGCCAAGAGTGACAGAAACCCAATGTGAAATTTGCTAAATAA
This sequence comes from Lepisma saccharinum, assembly GCF_977018435.1. Lineage (NCBI taxonomy): Eukaryota > Metazoa > Arthropoda > Insecta > Zygentoma > Lepismatidae > Lepisma > Lepisma saccharinum. Next base: position 134,885,134 of record NC_139230.1, read on the forward strand.
ATCAGTCATATATTACATCCAATGATGATATATAGCTTGTTCAAACTGACATTTTAAAAATTATTTTGTCACTTTATTTTAAAAATTGCTTATGGTCTTAAAATAATTAAAATCAGTGATGTTCTAGTTTTTATAACATTTAAAGAAACAAGGAAAATACGAGAATGGAATCATTAACGGCGTTTCTCTACTTTCGAAAAAGAATGTTTTTTTTTTCGAATAGTATATCTCAAAGTGTGGTACCACTGACAACGTATTGTCATTCTTTGGTACACAACAAAGATAAGTGTTTCTGCAAGAATAAGTTATGTCCATTCTCGTTCCTTCTCAAGTAGGAAATATGTGGGGGGAAAAGTTAGCTCCTTCATATTCTATTGTTCCGGTACGAGCGTGGGATGGAGGAGAGAGTCGATTGGAGGCATACGTTCCTCACACCCAGGAGATCACCCCCTGGAGTTAGAAGGTCGTTCCGCTTTCGTGTGACGTCATATTAACCGAGCTTTCCAAAAGCAACGAGTGCTGTTCGCTCGTAGATCAGTTTACGGTATTACTTCTAGAATGTGTAAACTGTTAAATCTGTTGAAAGTGGATTCATTTAATATACTAAAATATATGGTAATATTTATGTACCTTGCAATAAATTAGATTAGGATAAGCATCTAATTCCTTCTTCAAAATGCAGTGATTTACATTTATATTCGTACATTTCTTTGAATTTTTTATTCAATTAGCATTGAAAAAATTAGAAATAAATTTATTGATACACAAAACGTTGAAGGACATACGGATTTTCATACAATATTTGAACACACACTGTAAATATCAATACTTTCACCTTGTGCTTGCTCTGGGATTTACTTTTATCAATTCATTCTCGTTGTCACATTCAACTTGGAGAGGTAGCAAAGAGAAGGAAAATATATTTTAAAAAAATTCGTACACAATGTAATAGCCGTTGCTACAGGTTACACTTTCCTTAACTTAGTCTCAGTGTATATCTCTAACTTATTCACAGACCAAGACAATCACATCGTTCGTATCAATTGAATAAGCGGTACAGGCAGATTTTATATTTTATTAGGTCATTTAAGATCTACGTCTACTTCTTCAAAATATTAAAAATTACATCCTGGGAAATCGGATTGCACTTTGTGAACCACACTGTAACATAATTTTTGATATTGTCGTTGTGTCCGGATAATGTTATTTTTATTTGCAATGACCAATAAATTGATAGCTTTAAAATCTACGTGCTTATTGTAGTTAACAATATGTCGATAACTGCTACGGAAAAATTGATTCTTGCATGATATTTCGTTTTATAACATTCCTAATTACTATATTTCAAGAAAATATTTCTTTCAAACCAGGCTACAACTACATAAAAATAAAGGGATTCTGAAATATCATTATCTCAAAATGTCTTATGGAAATTTTAACACCATGAACATCATAATATCCCAATAAAGACACATAAATCATGAACAGCTAGAAAATGCCATGGTTTGTGATATTTACAAATTTTTGAAATGAGGAAACAAGAGAAGCTCATTTAAATGTATATATATACACACACGAGATTATATTTAGAGATTCGTAGTTTGAATTTCTGATTTTCAAAACATTTGAGCATTTTTAAGAATATTTCAGTCATGTCTTAGTGTCTGAACAACATTGGAAACAAAATTCCAGCTTTGTGTTACTACAAAATACTTCTGCCAAGTGTAAATTTCTCCTTCACATATTCCGACTTTGTGGTCTTTTAAAAGAAAAAAAGCTTTGAATCGCACCCTCTGTCCTTGGCGCCCTAAGCTTCAGCCCCTTAGACTACCCTTGGCCGAGGGCCTAGACCAAAGATTAGATTTATTGTACGACTGAGTTGAAATTTTACTATTGGGTTAATCGATGTAAAGAAGAAAGATCAACAGAAAAACACTAAAAGTGAAAAATTGAAGAAAACAGGAAATGCAAGAGATGGTGTGCTGCTTGAAGTTCCAACGCTCACTACTATGTCTTCAACTTATTAGAAAGGGGTATACATTTGCGCAGTAGCGGCGATTTGATGCCAAAACTGAAAGTTGGAGGGGCAAGGACAGTTTACGTTTTCTTGGTAGACAAGGCTTAACATTTAGATGCTACATTTCAGGCCCAAAAACTGGCAAAATGTCGAGGGCAACTGCCCCCCTCGTACCCTAATCGCCGACACTGCTCTTGCTTAATGGAGTTCACCAGGGACACGAATCAACGAAGAGCACGATAATACAACGGATATGCTCCACACCCTGCTGTTAGCCAAGCTGTTATTGAATTGCCTCTCCTTTGAAATTTGACCATATGCACTGGGGGTCGGAAATCAATGGGTTTCGAGTTATTGCAGTTTGTAGATTTTCGTGAAATATTCCGACTTGCGACCAAAAAACTAATAATTGCGAAAAAGCTACTACACCCGGGGCACATAATCGACACGTTGCTAACAGCTGACGAATGAGTGACTACTGGGGAAAAAATTCATGCCCAAAATTCCCATACCCACAGAAGGAAACAGTCATTGGTGCACACGTCATGAAGACATTTGGACATTATCGTTTAAATCGAAGAGGATTACTCAAACAATTGGTAACACACTTAGCGTAAAAATTACGGAAGAAACGTCCTCGTTTCATAAGCTCTCCAAAAATATAAAAATGTTGTCAACTGGCACACGGGTTGGGGGAAAATCTGAATAAAAAGCGGAAAAGGCGCGTTGTAGACCTCTTTGTAAAGTGAAAAGAAGTTGTCGGTTGTGAGAAATAAAGGGACGAAAATGAGTGAAATAATAATGTTATTTTACATTCTCATGATTGCAGGTTGTCAGAATTAACTGTTACAAAAACTACAAATCCTAGTTAAATTGCCTCCCCCGGATACGTATGCAAGCACGCAGCCTGCGGCGTACTTCAGACACAGTCACTCGCGTTGACACTCTGTCTCTTGTGTCTCAATTCTCTCTTTCAACTCTTCTTGGGAATCCACTGGTGTACTGTAGACTAACTCTTTACATGTGACACCAAATGTAAAAGTCGCATGCTATTGAGGAGGGATGTCCTGTCAGAAGGATGGATTTTTGTCGAATTTTACTACATACCGACACTGAAGACCCCATCACCTGACAAGAATTCTGTGGACGGACGAATCCAAATTCGACCGCGATGGTATTACGAATTTTGATAATGCGCATTTTTGGGTCCCTAAGGGCCATAACCCAAGAAAATCTAAAGAAAAGGCTCACCAGAGAAAATTCTCACTAAATGCGTGGATGGGAATCATCCACAATCATGTGATCGGGCCATTCATTCTGCCACAAAACCTAAACAGCATTACCTACGAAAACTTCCTAAGGGAAGAATTGATGACGCTGCTGGAGGATGTGCCGCTCGCCACAAGATGGGGTATGATTTACCAACATGATGGCTGCCCAGCCCACTATTTCTGGGGTGTGCGACAGTGGCTGGACGACAATTATCCTATGCAATGGATTGGTCGAGGCGGCCCGAAACCCTGGCCGGCGAGGAGTCCGAATTTTACGCCATGCGACTTTTACATTTGGGGTCACGTGTAAGAGTTAGTCTACAGTACACCAATGGATTCCCAAGAAGAGTTGAGAGATAGAATTGAGACACAAGAGACAGAGTGTCAACGCGAGTGACTGTCTGAAGTTCGCCACAGGTTGCGTGCTTGCATGCGTAACCGGGGGAGGCAATTTTAACAGGATTTGTAGTTTTTCTAACAGTTAATTCTGACAACCTGGAATCATGAGAATGGTAAATAACATTATTATTTCACTCATTTTCGTCCCTTTATTTCTCACAACCGTCAACTTCTTTTCACTTTACAAAGAGGTCTACAACGCACCTTCTCCGCTTTTTATTCAGATTTTCCCCCAACCCGCGTGCCAGTTGACAACATTTTTATATTTTTGGTGCTTATGAAACGAGGACTTTTTTTGCGTAATTTTTACGCTAAGTGTGTTACCAATTTTTTGAGTAATCCTCTTCGATTTAAACGATAATTTCCAAATTTCTTCATGACGTGTGCTCCAATGACTGTTTCTTTCTGTGGGTATGGGAATTTTGGGCATGAATTTTTTCCCCAGAAGTCACTCATTCGTCAGCTGTTAGCAACGTGTCAATTATGTGCCCAGGGTGTAGTAGTTTTTTCACAATTATTAGTTTTTTGGTCGCAAGTCGGAATATTTCACGAAAATCTACAAACTGCAATAACTCGAAACCCATTGATTTCCGACCCCCGGTGCATATGGTCAAATTTGTTGCAAATGTGCTCTAGTATTACCCCTTTCCAGGAATAGGTCGAATTACCAATCACCCCGTATATATATATATATATATATATATATATATATGTGTGTGTGTGTGTGTGTGTGTGTGGGTACGCAGATATATTCTTCTTAGGACCGGCGTATCTTTAAACACCTTTCTTAATGGGACCAAAAAAAATGTTGGGACTTTTTGCCGGTCCCAATAAGGAAAAGGCATTTCGAGACTCCTGAGAGCCCTTGCGACCTGTACGCGAAGTATTTCGAAGGTACCAAAAAGTTCATATTTGTTGGATTAGTGTTTATGTCGCTGTGTTACACTCTGCCACCTGCTGGTGAAACCTGGTACCTTCAAGGCTGTGTAAAACTGTGGTGTTTAATCGCATCCCTTGGTACCGTGAAGTGTGGGTGTGTAAAATCTTGGATCTATTTCGCATGTATTGGTACCGAACATCCCAGGGGGTTGAGAGGCGAGGAAAGGTACGTGCAAATGCCGACGGGGTTCCCCTCTCGCCTGGCCGTCTTGTTGCTTCCGAGCTGTCAATGTTGCCAACTTAAAACTTTGGAACCAGATCTGTTTTTCTATTATCTTCTAACCCTCCAAGTGTAATTGTAATTGATTTGTTTTGTTTTACTTCGCTTTTTGTACCACTGATGGCTAATTTGCGAAGATGGGGATGATATCATGAAATTGATGAATCGACTCCCACAACATCCATGCCCAGACCGGGATTCGAACTCGGGAACCCTGGTGTCGTAGCGCGATGTGTTAACCACTCCACCACGGGGGTCGGCTTTAATCCTGCAATCAAACAAAATGCTACAATAGAATTTATTCCTCCAAATGTGACCCTTCTATATGTGCCTATAACAAATTATTAGTTGGGTTTTACTATAATACTGGTAAACAGAAATCCATTTGTAAAGCTCATTTTCTTCCATTACCAGGAAACGATGCTATCAGTAGAAACTCGTTACTTGTCTCCTTTCGGCCATGATGAGGATAAGAATGGAGATTTCTGACCAAGGCGACAAGCGATCCGGCAAAGGGAGGGGGTGTTCATACCGAAGTGACAAGTGACACGATACCTCTGTCTACAAGCAAGCGTTTTTCTCAAATGCTCTAACAGACCAAGGCGACACGCTGCATGACATCCATGACTTTCAGAAGCGGAAGCCGAGAAGCGACACGTTTCGAAACGAAGAAGGAAGTCTCGCCTGTTACTTCCGTTTGTCAATATCCTGAATTGGGTCGCCTAGGTCTGGTGTTCGGGCTTTAACGGTGAATGCTTACTTGAAGACTGAAGTGGCTTGTCTTTCTTTTCGCTTGTCACTTCGGTATGAACTTCAGTGTCATTTGCAGCCGTCGTTTGCTACTTGTTGCCTGTCGTTTCGGTTTAAAATCTCTCTGCAAGAAAGCATTCAATGCGTAGGCATGACCACCAGACCGAAGTAACACCATAACGTCCCCAGTGCGTGAAACATGCAAGTGGCACGTGTAGTTTGTCATATCACATTTGTTAGAAAGTTTTATTTATTTAAGAATTTTTGTTTCCAAAGCCATTTATCGCTTCGGTACGAAAGTTCCATTGGGACGAAGCGACGAGCAACGAGGGGTTTGTCACTGAAGTAACACTACCCGTGCAGCATAGCATATATTATTGAGTGTTTGTTTCCAAGTGACACGTGTCGCTTCTCGCTTCGGTCTGAAAGCATCCCAAGACTCGTACGGTATTCGAACATAGGATCACTATTCGTAGAACACGAAGACAAACGTTTATACTTCTCAAAGTTAACGGCTTGATTGCAATCCTTAACTACATTTAATTTCAATGCAGTTCTTTTTTAACAGTCGTGTTTGGCAACACTGATAAGTGAAGCGAAGTTTTCACTCTCGCCTCTGCAGCCGTGCCGAAACCGTGGACAGAGAGCTGCGATGTCTTTTTGCGACGTTGCATGCTACACGTATTTGACGTCTTCTGTACTCGCTCTCTCTGTTTAACGTGCGACTAAACGAGAGGGGAAAGTCTTCACCCGACAACGTCGCAGGGGCAAAACAATTGCTTCCCTGCTTGTAGTAACTTCACCGCGCATTTTCCCCCTGTGTCTGTTGTCACGGTATCTTACGCTTGATCTCTCCATTGCGTTATTTTCACAAAGTAGGAACTGTGTCCTGCTCGTCACTTCGGTTTGCGTGTGTTTCTTCATAGTTCAAATGTAAAAAGATAACATACAAATGCTTACGCAGAGATATTCGCTTATACATAATTGATTAATTGATTTGGTGTTTTAAGTCCACTTTATGCACAATAAGGCTAATCGGGACTGGACCTACAGTTTAAAGTGGGATCCGAACCACTATGAGCTTCCACCGGTTATCGAACCCAGGATCCCTTGATTACAAGGCAACGACGCTACCACTGCGCCATCTTATGCATAAAACAACCGAGAGAACAATGACATGTACATTTGATAATGTTCCCCACCAGAAAACTTTGAGGGAAAAAGCTCGAGTTGAAGACATCGATTTAATTTTTTATATAATGCCTGAAAACAACATATTTGCCTTCTATGACCTTAACGAAAATATTAAATCCACTGTAGTAAACATTACTTTCTAGATGGCAAAATAAAATGTAAACGACATAAATACTCTTCCCGTTTCTAAACCTGATAATTTATAGCCGTGTATTTGATTGAATTTTATAATTAATAATGCAATGAAGTAAATGGTCACACAGTATTCAGGTTTAGTGAAAGATAGCGTATTCCTTCCCTCAGTGTGGTCTTTATATAACAATATTTACAAAGTTACAGAAGCAACTGTACTTGAAGGGACAGCGAAGATTTTATGCCATCAAAATATCTGTGGCGACTGCTACAAAAGGTAAAGTTCTCCCCTGTGTATGGCAGTCTGCCGTGACACCATTCGAGCAAATGATATGGCTCCACACATTCTCGATCTCTGCCGTAGTGAAGGATACATGAATGATACACACCACGCTCTGATGTATCTAGGGGTCGCGTGTTCGACACGCGGTGGAGGAACATGGCATGGTGTTCCCTTGACGGTGCCCTTCATCAATTTCATCATATTATTACTCATCCTCGTCGTTTGGATTAGCCAAAAATGAAAAAAGCGACGCTAAAAATCATCTAATCAAATGTATTCATTACTTACCTTCCAGCCTCCATGAAGAAGTGGCTACGAAGCCAGAAGCCCTACTTTTGAATCCTGGGTGAGGAATGAATATATCATCGTGTTCATTCGGATTCCACCATTAATGCTCATTAACGATTAACCTACGACGTAGAAAAACGCTTAAAATTAACGTAAACATACGTCGCATTCTTCAGTCGCTTCATTAATGTGGATCATTTCACTATCCTAGGGGGAAAATGTTAGTTTAGCAACGTAAAGAATATTCACTTTCGAGACAATCCAAGGCATTGAGAGGCAGGGGTGTAGCAAGGGGTGGAAGAAGTGCGCGACCGCACGGGACTTCGCGCTTAAAGGAGCTTGATATGAAAAATGTTATAAATAGAAGTGGGGGGGGGGGGTCATGGAAAATGCTATTTTTTTGTGAGCAGTAATATTAAAACATTCTGTATTTATCTGGTTTTAAATTCTAGTTAAACGTTATAATTTGAAAGAATACGTCCAATCAGAGGCATAACATACAGGCAGGCAGGTCTAAGGGGCACGAAAGAAGTAAAAAATGATCGTCGTATTTCTCATGTGAAACAGTTAGGAAAAATTTACGAAAACTTGCTTAGACATTTTTACACATTTATTCTTTCATTGAATAGAACGTCCTTTGTCTTGTATTCTCTTCAATCTCTTGACCCTGCACTCCCGATTTTAATAAGTTAACAACAAACACCTCTAACTGGCACGAAGCAAGCGCGAGACATTTCAACGCTTGCGTTGTTTCCTTCCTTCCTAGAACAGGCCCGTACCCAGAATTTTTTTGAGGAGGTTGGAGACAGATCCGAAAATGTGGAACAAAAGAGAAGATCCGAAATTCTATTGGATTTGTTGAGTTAGGTTATTTTACGTCGATTTTCTGACACTTTTGGCTGATCGCGATGATGAGGATGAGTGATGATATGATGAAAATTGATCACGGAACACTCACAAAGAACGTCCATGCCCAACCCTGGATTCGAACCCGGAACCCACAGCGTCGTAGCGCGTTGTGCTAACCAGGTGGTCGACCCTGGTCGGTGAAATGCTGTTGGGAGTACTGGATGTGACCACCAATGTTTCGGTAGTATTATTGTACGAGCTAGTGCTAGCTCGTAGCTCGAATAGTGCTAAGTGTACACCCAACGGTAAAAGCAATATGTCCATCTCCACTGTATTTTCATTCAGTCGGTTTTCCACAGTGTCATGATAATGGGTTGAAATAGAAACGCAGTCAACATAAGCTTCGCATCAAAAGAATCAATGACCCCTTAGAAGAACACAGGATGTAGAGTAGTGTTGCCCACGAGACGAGACTTTGGCCTATCTCGTCTCGTGGAGTCTCGTGGAAATGCTGTCTCGTCTCGAAAATATTCGTTTGTCTTATGACACATGGTCAAGCTCGTCTCGTCTCGAATTTTTAAAAGCCTGTCCCGTCTCGTCCCATGGGCAACACTAAAGAGTAATGAGAGAATTAAAATGGTGGTGAACAATTTGCCTACTATTATCTTTCCTAATTGTAGAATTGTAGAGTTGCAATGTTAAGGTCCAAAGTATCGGGAAGAAATAATTATTAATTAATTATTATTAATAATTAGCAATCATTATTAAAATGAAGAACATGTTTAAATGGGGGTTAACGCCTCCAAAATAAAACCTCGAAACATTTAGTAAAATTACGACTTGAGTTTGAAAGAAATTGGGACAGGGATTTGAAAGAATAGACTGTTCCGACTAAATTGGAATGTCTTGTAAACACGCATCAATGATTAGAAAACAAAAATTACAAGGTCAGTTTAGTTTCCCTTGGCAGATAAGGTTCAGCACAGTTCTGAAAAAAGAGGGGAGCGACTGCTCACCCCCACTTCCATTTAATTTCCACCATTGGATGGGGGCCTCGCATTCTAATCTCATCCAGGGCTTCGCTATATGTTGCTACGCCACTGTTGAGAGAGGATTACTAAATTCAAAAATCCATATTTCGAAGCGTCATGCATGTTTTTTGCAATTGTTTTATACTTATTGTTAGTTTACTTAGTTTATTTGACGTCGCATTTCTACCACTTCTGGCTAATTGCGAGATTGCAAGTGAATGTCAGAAATGAATGAAGGGTCTTAGCAATAGCAACCAATTTTCGCGACGTGTACCTTCACCCCTCTCTCTTGCCACTACTGTGTGCCGTGTTCTTTGACATTCTGACATTGTCCTCGGTTTTCTTATAGCTTTTCTTTCAATCAAAATATGTGCACAATGACAACGTGACTACTGCTGCATTTGCAAACTGGAAGTAACAAAATGCAAGTCAATGTATACTGCTATAATCTAATTTTGTATTGGTATAATTGTTATTTTCGCTTGTCGATCGCTACTCCTCGCAGACTCGTGTTGGTAAACATGTGAAGAATTAGCAAATTAGAATTCAGATCGACAAGTTACCGTTCCTGGATATTAAGGTAAAGAGATAATGGATTGTTGCAAGTCTGATTTGTGAACAGATAGACTAATCGGGACTGAATGGGATCCGAACCAATATGTGTGTCTACTAGACATCGAATCCGGGACCCCTTGATTACAAAGCTTGATTGGAAATTGAGGCGTTCTTAGTCCAGCATTAATATATGTATAGAAAAATTTCAATAGTGGGAAATATACAATATTGCAGGATTTTAAAAAAAGAAGTATAAAATCACTGTAAAATTTAAGAGCGAAAAGGAGTTACGAATAATATATATCCTATATTTTGTTAATGTTTTGGGCCTAAAAGCTTAGAAGAATCAGTTAAATTGATTTGAGGTTTTATTATAAATCCACTTTATGTACAAATAGGTTAGTCATGGTGGACCTAGAGTTTAATGTTGAATTATAACACTACGTGTCTCCATCGAACACAGGACCCCTTGCTTACAAGGCACAGAGATTGCCACCATCGGGGTGGCCCTACAGACATACTGTCTGGCTACCTTAGCTGAGACCATGGACGAAAGTGCGCATTGGCAAAATAGGGGCACTTTGTTCAGGAAGCCGGTTTCGTGAAAATCGTCAGCTGTTGAAAAAACAATGAAGTTTCAAACGTAGTAACATCGCCGCCAAAATACGTATAGATGTTTACGAATTATGTAAGGGTACAGAATGAAAGAAATAACCATCCATATACTATATAAGCAAACGGAACATATCAGGAAAGTATTCATTACGTCACATTAGTAGATAAACTTGTTTGTAAACATGGAACTTCATTTTCGGTCATTCAATTAAATTGGTATCCTTATTAAATCGTATAATTAGCACAAATGTACACAGCAGTAATCAGAATAGTATCAACAGTATTATTATGCAAACTATTATAAATACAGTAAAGAACATGTAGTAACTGATTGGTTTGTGGCATTGTGTATTATATCAAGGGTGTTTTGTAGAATGTGCAACAGGGACCAATACGTCTTTGTTTTCTTTGTTCCACGGTTTGTTACGAATTGTAAGAGACATCACAAACACAACACAGAAAGCAGTAATAAACACAGCAAGCGGACCATACAGAGCGACCACAAGGGAAAAAACCATGGACGAAATGTCCCAGCGTTCAGCTCGTGCCATAAGGAAGCCTGGTCCACTCTCCCCCTCCTCTCCTCGCAGGAGTACGGTGCACAGGCTTTGCTGGTCTGAGCAGGTTTTTTTGCTTGTGGTTTTACTATAGCAAGCAAGAGCCACAGGGTGGTGTTCTACCTGCTTCCCTTCTCGCGTTTGGAATCGTACTTTCCAGCTAGTTTCGTTTCCCTTGGCCGGACTGTACCAGTCAAATTATAATTTAGAACTTCAAGTTACTTGGTGACAAAAAAAATACTACACTGATCCCCCAAAAAATACCTTACTTCACAGAATATAATACTTTAACACGGAATTATCATTACCTGCAAACTATATGAGTGTTTCCAAAGATCTGCTGCACATACCCTTTCCCTCATAACAAAGATCAACTAAAAATTAAAAAAAAATGAACGAGCGTTTCTCTATTTGCAGTCCGTCTTTGTTTACGTGTAGCGCGAAAGGTTAAAGTTTTAGTGTTTGAAACCCAGAAAAGCATGTTTTTGCACTTGTCCTTTCTTGCATCATGATAAGATGTACAAATGTCTCAGCTCGATATAATTCAACTTCAGAGCTCTTCTGCTGCTTGCAGGAGTGGATGTTATCTGCTTCAGTAATCTACACTCCCGTGTTCCACCTGCCAGGCTGCGAGAGTAGTAGTGCTTTCAATTATTTTGACTGGTATGTAATTTTCGCTGCTGGCTGCAAGCAATGTGTAACAAAATTATACCTCATGTGTTATAACATGGCGATTATTATTATTATTATTATTATTATTATTAAAGATTAATTAGTGAAATAGTTTTCTCTTTCGCTAAAATTAACATAAAGAAGATAGCAAAGAATGAACTATGAATCAACGAAATTAATAACAGCGTTTACTTTTCTTTGACGATTTAGTTAGGAAACAGACCTGTGATCCAATATTTCGTTATTATATATTATATTATTCTTCTTTAAATCTTGTATCTACAAGGAAAATCAAACAAAGAAACATAAGGACGTCTTATTTGAAATTCTTAACCCCGTAGCGTGAAACGAAAGGCGGGAGGGACTTCGAAATGCAACAGTTAACTTTAGTACTTGGTTCTTGGAGAGAACGTGCGTAATATTAAGTTAACGAATGGTTTGTTCAATGAATGATTAATAATTGCGACAGGGACGAAAATCCCGTGGATAGAACGAAAGTACTATTTACATTGGGAATCATCAAACGTGATTTAGTTACCTAACAACCGCTGCATACCCAACCCAAATCTCGACAAATTAAAAGTAAAAGCGAGCAAATGTAGAAATATTATGCAATAGATATTGGTCCATCATTCCCAGCTGAATTGTATCCTTAAACATCTGTCACAAGTGACTTATCGAAAGTTTCATCTGCACATGATTTTGCCAAACAGTACCTCTCCAATTCTACCTCCCTCTACAGAGGTATACCATGTTAGATATCATTTTAAAACTATAGGTCCTGTCCCATTTAACCGATCTGTGCAAAAAAGTGTAAAACTATACATTTAAAAAACTCCGATCTCCGCACGGACTGCTTAGCACAGTGTTTATGAAGCCAATGGTTACGGTTCGCATCTCCCCCTGGACGTGGGTGTACTTTGTAAGTGTTTCTGCATCAATTTCCTAATTTCATCCTATCATCACTCATCCTCATCGTCGCGATTAGCCAAAGTGGTATAAAAGCGATGCTAAATAACAAAATCAAATCTTTGCAGACACACGCAAACAACATACATAAATAGAAGAAACTGAACAGGAGGAAATGTTTTACCATTTCCTTTCACAAGTGTGTTTGTTTTACATTCAAGGCAACTTGAATAATGGGCCAAAAATATGTAGATTCGTCACTGACAGTCATTTGTTTTCTCCTCTCCACATCGCTTTTAGCCGAGTACCGCCTTGTTGCCAGTTTCCTTCATAGCTACGTTGTCAAAAGCTTCAAAAAATAAAAATATTACATCTCTTATTTCGATGTCTAAGGTTCATGATGATACAAATGCTTAGCACTGAATAAAGGCGACGACCATCTGTTCAAGAATGCTTAACATTTTGACAACCAGGGGTAGCATGACATTGTAAAGAGCTGCTTGCGTCACCCACGCTCCGACCGCTCCCTTACTGTTGGACACGTTGTGGTTCGCATACCACTTTTAATTATAGGTCAGCACCGATTAGCCCATCTTTGCATAAAGTAGACTTAGAACTCAATTCCATTACCGAACATTTCGGTTTCTTGAAGGCAATTTGGGAGCTACGTGAAATAGAGGATAAAGATAACAGAGGCAAAGGGATTCGATGTGCTGACCACGTGTCAACTTATAAGGAAACCACTTAAGAGGCCTTTGTTATTCATGGCAGTTTCGCCACGGAGTTTTTTCATCGTAGCTGTTATGGAGATGATTAATTTTATATAAGATTGGCGAGAAAATATTAACAAAACATGCTATTATTGTGTTTCACGCTAATCGGAGGTGAATTCTGTTACTGGGTGATAGATGGGTGTTATGATATGTCAGCTGTAAAGTTAAGAACAGTGGCGTATTTAGAAGGAGTTTTAGAACTAGGTAGTCTTATTTTTGCTCAACTTTCCTTAAAATAAAATAAAAATAAAATTTAGGAAAATATGGCATGATCTAGGAGTGGTAAGAAATATCTGATAACCCCTTATGATTTGATTTGATTTGATTTGTTGTTTGAAGTCCACTTTATGCACAGTAAGGCTAATCGGGACTGGACCTACAGTTTAAAGTGGAATCCGAACCACATGTGCTTGCACCGGGATTCGAACCCGGGACTCCTTTATAACCACCTTATGTTCACATCCCTTTACTGCATTTGTGAGTACGGCACTGAAAGCGTGGGGAATACTGCCCGCAAATAAAATGGAGAGGGTTCCTTAAATAACGATAACAGAAGCGGGGTGTAATGCATGGCTTTCCTGCAAGAGCCTAAATGTCAACCTCTCTTCCACGTCCTGGACTCAAGGAGGAAGGGGGGTTGCCATTAGGCTATCCTAGGCTATAACCTAGGGCCAGACAAAAATGAGATGCTGAAGGGGCAGAAGTGAAAACCATGGCAAATTGAAACATGCCAAATCCTTTTACTTGCTTATTTCGTTAACGAAGGACTATCTAGCAATTAAATAAGTTCTTTCACCATGGCCTATTTTCAAACGTCACCTAGATCATACAAAGAGTATGTACAACTCTATTGTTCGAATATAAGTAATTGTTCCTCGAAAAAAACTAATGTAAACATTTTGAATGCCAACAAATAAAAGTCAATTGGGGGGATATTGGCGACCAAAATCAACATCATTGTTTACCGATTTACCGGTTCGCGTGCAGTGTGGCTACCATAAGGTAGTGTTGATTCGTTTTCCTTTAGTGCGTGTGCGGTATTAGTGTTGTCTGGCGAAATATATATTGAAAGTGGCTGTTTCAAAGGAAAACGAAGTTTAATGAGTAATTTTTAATCAGATGTATCAATGTTTTGAACTTTACAAGTGTTATTAGTACAGAGCATGATGCAGTTAGTGAAAATTAAGTACCATGAGAACAAATTATTAATAAAAATGTCTACAGTGCCCAAAATAAAGGATAGTCCAAATTCTATATATCCCGCTCTGGATGGGCTACATTTTGCAGACAATCGGTGCTTTCGCGTCTAGACTCAGATTCAGTCTGTTGCGTACTGCCCATACATTCTTGTTATTGCCCTCGCATCAATTCCATCCTAATCTTAGCGATTGACCAAAAGAGACAAAAGCGAGAAGTAATATTAGTCGAATTAATCTCTATATAACACCAGCAAATGGCTGTGTCTTCCTCAAATTGAGGATTCCTCTCGCAGATATCCCATATAACATGAAGGTTAGGATGAATGATGAAACAGATTGTTGGAACAAAAATAATTTCATGTCCAGGTTTTCCAGGATGCGAACCTAGGACACCGAGTTTTGTTGCACGCTACGCTAACCATTCAGCCACAGAGCCGACCTGAAATACTTTGTGCTTGCAGGAGTGATTCTCGAGACGCACACGATAAAAGTGGCAAGATGAATAAGACTTGCATTGGCGCCTTCAGGTCTCCGCCGAGCATTCAACCATATCGGTATCAATACCTCAACTTGATGTGGTTTCAAGGTGAATAGTATGTATGCCCCCATACTTCAAGTTGTTGTATTTCTGCCGTCCAACTTACAGATATGTATGTGTAACACAGTGTTAATGACCAGGGACATATGAAAAATGGGATAACCGTTAAAATAAAATAAATTATAATTGCATGATTGTGGATTTAAGGTGTTGCTTTGTTAACTGACTTTCGCAGTTATAACTATCGAAAATTAAATATTTGTGGTTAAACTCGCCTAAAATCAATTGGTAAATTGTTTTACATTTTCACACAAATGTCAAGTTAATGTACTTGAAGCTAATATATATTTTAAGTTGGGGACATCACAGAGGGCGAAGGGGTGGTTGTTGAAAGACTGCTGAATTCGCCGCATTGTTGCTTCAAGGGAAGAGGGGAAACTCGTTCAAAACGTAAATACTCTCATCTAAAACTAGAAATGCTAGTAGCAACAAAGAAAGAGGGAGAATTGTTTTCAGCACTCTGTCCTCAATATTTCGCATGCATGTACTATATGAGAAGCAGCAACTTGAACTTTAATAAAGGATAAATGAAAAATCTGCTGCTACCAGGGGCTCTAGTTTCTACACTAACTCCGTGCTATTAATTCGAGGAGACGGTTGTTTTCCCATATTGACTCACATGCTAGTCATTTATGAAAATCCGCGCTTTTGGTAGATCATTCCCAATCAGTAACATGAATAGATATTGATACTTTTTAACATTAAAATTCAAGAAGCAATTTTTTAATGAATAATTTCCTCTTTTGTTGCAAATAATTGCAAAATTATCATCATTAATAAATAGGGAACGAATTATTTCACGAGTGTTACACACGTCATATTTTATCATTCTCTAAACCTCAAAATAATATGTTAATATTGAATCAATGCTTTTTCTTGTTCACATCACAGCACCTCCAAATTAGCCGCGATTGAGGAATGTGGGAGGCCCTACACATCGTTTTATCTAGTCTAATAGATAGTCTTGTCATTGTTGAGAGACTAAACAAAATGCAGGACTACATTTAGAATATAATCGTTATATTTGCACCTTCAATCACTGCCACAATCACTGAAGGTGCAATGTCTATAAAGTGTTTGGAACACGCTCCGAAAGGTTTGCCATAATCATTGCAATGGGTGTGATTTCGCGCAAACAATTTTCGGGGAAGTTGTTGGCTGAATATCATCCAATGGAAACAGCCGCTGAGGTTCTAATGGTGATCAAACGCCTAACCGCACCATTAAATGTGATACCGTTACCACTACGCCATTGGGGACAATTGCGATAGCAGAAAACATTCACACTTTTTCGCCATCTTTATTTGCAGTTGAAGTTAATAATACAGCGAACTTGAATCATATTGGGATTACTGTATTCCCAACTAATTGCCCCCATGCACACGCCACTGTTGCTTGTGTATATAAGTGTTCACTCACTTACAAGCGAAACCGAAACTCGAGCTCTCAGCGAGACAACTCTAGGCGCCGTGAAACAGATAACGGTTAAGCCACTGACGTTCGTTGGAACATGCATTTCTACTGTCTTGGCCTTTGAGTCACTGCTTTGGTTGCGATGAAGTATTTTGGCAGGTGTCCTATTTCGCTGCAGGATACATGCAAGCCTTAACAGAATAATGTTAATGATATGCATATGATATAAAATGGTTACTATTATTCGGAAATTAATACATGATTTCTCTTCTGTAGAGTGTAAGAATTTTGTCTTCCGATAATGAAATAGTAAAAAAAATATTTAACCAGAAATCAACAAAGTGAATAACAACGTTTGCTTTATTTACCTTTTGATATATTATCAAAGCAATTACCGACCTTGTTTTTAATACTGCCGATGCTGTGCGTAAATGCAGTCAGTACCCCTCCCCCCAAAATGATATGTTTACTGTCTCTTTATATACGTATATCTCTGGTTCTAATTGATTATTTATTTGCCACATAGACAGATGAAACTGACATAGGAATTCGAACCCAGAATTTATTGTGCTAATATAATGAGTTGACGGACATTTAACAATCGTGGCGTCCTTTAACTTTTCCAGGCAGTCATAGCCGAGATATATAAAGCAACGTTTCGATTATAATTTTGTTGGTTAAAGTTGGATATTTTTTTTTTAAGTAACGAAAACGCTTTGCTCATTTCCGAATAGCACCTTTCAGTAAACAAATTGATAGATTGATCGAGTTCGTGTTTTAAGTCCATTTTACATACAGTATGGTTAATCGGGACTAGACGTACAGTTTAAACTGGGATACGAACCATTTTATGTCTCAACTGGTTATCGAACACGGGACTCCTTGATTACAAGGCGACGACATTTACTACTACGCCAACAGGGAGTCCCAGTAACCAATATATATATATATATATATATATATATATATATATATATATATATATATACTTTTTCGTCTATGAAACACCCGATATTAACACACTTTCAAACAACGTCTTGTACATATGAAGCAAATTAAAATTGATATGTGAGGGCATAGGAGTGCGCACGGTGGTTGCCAGTGGTGCATGAACACCTCAAAATGCGTCCTCAAAAAATTAAGAATGTAGAAAGTACCATTATAACAATGAAAATAATGTCTCCTCTGCTGTCTCGAGATTTGAATTTTAATGGTCGGATCTTTCTAAAGTTAAAGCCAGAAGAGTGAAACGACTTGCAGCCAAAGCTGGAATCCGCCTAGAAAGATGACCCTTCGTTCGGGATTCACCAGTGATAAGAGGAAATCCTTGATTGCTTAACGAGTGTCAAGCAAACTATTTTGACAAAACAATAATAATACAATGCTAACAATACCCACAATAGTTTGCAAAATGATCTACGTAATCAGTGCGATGTTTGTAGTGGTGCAACAGCCTACGTTAGAGAAAACAGGGTTTGAAGTAGAGTCCGATTGATTTGATTTTTTTGACGTCGCATTTCTTCTACTTTTGGCTAATCACGAAGATGAAGGTGAATGATAATAGGATCGGATGGATGAAGCAGTATTCGAATGAAGGGGTGAACCGGGGAATTTCCCCCCTCTATTTTTCCCATGCTCTGCTCTACATTTATATTTTCATTCCCAACCATGGGAAGAAAATGTCCCCCTCTGAACGTGTACTTTGAATGGACTGACACTGTTTGAGTCATAATTTCGAGCTTGCTCTTCAAGATGTTTTTTAAGAAAGATAGTCATTGTACCCTAAATATTTTATGGATGCACTTTATTTTATTTTCAGAAAAAAATAATAGGATCTGTTCTAGAGTGGTCAAGCAGTAGAAACAACAATGATGGAAATTAGCGAAATGATTGACATTTGTTGGGTGCCATCAAATCAATCTGTGTGGGTAATAATAAATAATTATCTGGTTCTTGTACATTTCTCTTCGAATAGTGAACTCAGTGCAGCTATCGGTTGAAAAGAAATAGAAAGTGCCAAGGAATGCTGAAGAAAGTACCAACTTAGTTATTTGTAGAATTTTGACTTTCCCCTGTTTTATTAGATTTCCTCAAACAGTTTCCATTGCCTCCACAGAGAAGAAGTGCGCGTCAGGAATTGGCTGTGGCAATAAAATCTCTAACGTCCCGTGTTTTAGCGAAGTACAAACTTTTCAACCTCACAACATTTATAGTATTCATCACAAAGTACGTAAAATAGATCAATATTCTCTTTATTATTATTCCATTTACTAGACATGGCATACAGTTTTTCTTGCATATCAGTTGCGTTACTGAATTCTAATTAGATTTATTTATGTGTAAATAACGTAAATATCTTCACAAAAATAAGAAAACGTGTGCTCACGTGAAAACGCATACTCATAAACCATAAGTTAAAATTTCATCTTCACACACCTTATGGTTTCTGTGAAAGGGGAAAATTAACTTGTGACAAATAGGCTAACATTGTCCAGATAGTCAACTGAAACACTCCTTTAGGCACTCCCATATGAATTAGTCTGCACGTGCGCGTGTGTAGGGGAGGAGAGAGAAAGGAGAGCGTATATTTGAAAAATTCATTAACCAAATGTATAAGTGACATTTCCAGAAGCTGAATATGTATTCCCCGGCATCATGATGCATGAATGAGACTGCGTATCGTATCGTTATCTAAATAACGACGGAGAAAAGGATGCTCGACCGGTAATGACACACTACTAATTGATTTGATTTTACTTCACTTTTCTTCCACTTTTGGCAAATCGCGAAGATGAAGTTGAACTCTAGTTTTATCCCGATATTTTAGTCGAATTAGTCATCACGCACTGTTATTTAAAGGAAACCCTTCTTCCACAACTACATGAGTTTAAATAGAAAATAAAAGCGATAAGAAATGCAGATATCTGCTAGTAAAAAAGCGCGATGTGTGCGCTTTAAAAATGTACGAGAAACTTTTTTTTTCCTCCGTGATTAACACAACTCCCAACTTTTTAGTCGCTTTCCGCCATTAGGCTTAGCTTATAAAATGTCACAGGCTCAACTACAGTGATACCCATAAAAACATATGAAGATAAAATATATGGGTTTGAAAGATCGTTTATTGCTTTCAGTGAGGTGAGAGGTTGTATAGAACTTATCCCCTTTATGTTATCGCCGAAGTACGCCGTGCAATTTTATATTCTGCCGTTGTCCTAGGTCTCCTTAGCGATTTTCTTTCAATCCTTAAATTTTGTATTGCATATGGCATAGTTATAAACATAGTGAAGGACAACTTGCCTGCAAACTTAAAATAAGAGAATGCAAATAAAAGTATGCTACTACAAGCAGTGGCGTGCCCAGGAGTTTACAAAATGAGGGGTTACGTATACTTTGTCTTCGCAGTCTGCCCTCATTTTGTCATATTTTCCTACCTTTGACATTTTTCTTTTAGGAATGCTGGGCCAAACGGGGGGTTATAACCGCCACTAATCCCCCACCTCCTTGGGCACGCCACTGACTGCAAGTTTAATTTGTGGAAGCAAACGTTATCTTTCTCCTTCCTTGATTCCTACTCTTCGCCGACCCTTCTCCAGACTTCCAACAGCCATACACTGACACAGCTTGCAGAAGCATTCTTCCCAAACTTGTTTCTGTCCGACTCAAATGCTAAGGGGAATAAGGCATTGGATCGCATCGTTTCTCAACCTATGGGGCGCGACTCACAGCTGGGATCCGAGGGGGTGTTTGGTGGGTGGCGAAGTCGGACTTGAGAATTTATTTACTGTCTTACAAAACTATCGTTTAAAATACTAATATATATTATTTCAATATTTTAACCCGTGTTGTACGTAGTGTAAGCTATACATTTCTGTTCATCGTAACCTAACCTCTGGAATTCAAGGCGCCTTGCTGTTGGACGCGCTCTTCTTTTCTCAGTTTATTGTTTCCTGCCCTCGCGCACAGTTTCATGATGGAAATGGACAATTCCGTCTTTCATACAATACTGGTAAAATACCTTTAACCCAAATAAAGCAGTTCAGGACACCACATTATTTGTTTATTTACCTAGTACCTACAGTACTGTGCGCCCATTTTACACCGATTACAAAAACGAAAACAAAGGAAGTTTGGCACAAAATATTTACACGTAGATTGTTATTTTACAAACACAGACGAAGCATAAGGTGAGGTCAGGGCTCGAAATGGACCGTAGCCGACCGGAACGGCTTCCGGTTCGTGATTATCTGGAAGCGTTCAGTTCCGTCTCGTCAGTTCAGTTTCTTAGATATTTAGACATGGCTACACTTTAAGCATCGAAAACAATTGATTCACCTTGAAGGACGATAGTTTCAGAGTTAAGGATAACCATGTTCCAAAGCATTTTCTTCTTTGGTGAATAATATGAATAGCCGGTTTGAAGACTCAGGTATATTTTCGCATACAGTCCCATAAAATGCACATACATGGTATTTAGATAATTGTGAAGGTGTGTGAGATGTTAGGCAAACTTTGTAAGCGAAAGGATGTGTGCGTCAGTAGTTAAAAATCTTCGCACCTACAAAGAAACTCCACAACACATTGCCACGTCACTCAAAGTTTATGTGAATTATATCAAAATTGTTCCAATATCTACAGCTGAATGTGAACGCTGGTTCAGAGATGATATCTTTTCTTGGATCATAGAATAAGCTACATCGCTGTAAGTCAATTTCTATAATGTCCCTTTTTTTTATCAGATATGAGCTCCAAATACGATTTTAAACCTTCGTTTTAAAAGTTATTGAAAGACAACAATGGTTATCGGGGATTACTTTAATGGGGGGTTCCCGACTTTTCTGTTTTCATTTGTTTATTTTATAAAAATATAGGGGGCTGTAGCCCATTTAGCCCCCCCCCCTTGTGCGTACACCAGTGGCCTGAAGTGACTACAGAAAAGCTTAGTCAGACTGCAGCAGATGTTACCTTATCAAACCACCTCTCAAATCGTTAAGCCTCTTGCAACTGTTATTCGATTCGGACAAGACGGCGCCACGGAATCACGATGCGTAGCTTCCAGTGTTCTCTGCTCCACCCTTCTTTCTCCCTATTCTATCTGTCCTTATATTTTTCCCCCATGTGTTATATTATAGAATTAATAAATAGATTTGTAATTCCCATACATTTACAGCGTAATTGCCCTTACAATTTTGAGAAATCTTTACGTGATTCTGGGATTAGTCTTTCTGATTAGCCAAATTGGTTTCAAATTCACTTTATTCTCAAATGTCTTATTCAAATCACGGTTCAATGTGTCTCGCCAGGAATCGTACCTGGTACTCATTTTTTACAAGGCGTCCGCGTCCTTCCCGACTGGAATTAAGTTATATTGTAATAATACATAACAACCTTTTTAACAGACCTTCTGTTCGTATCTCTGTCTAGTTGAAAGGATTTGGTAACGTAAAGGTAACTTCCCCGTGCATACTGCACCGTGCCACATTCAGGGGAACTAGGTTAGGGTTCCACACATTCTCGATCTCGGCCATTTTGGAGGTGTTGTGATCGGCACCAGCGCCGCCTTTAACCTGTAGGTTTGCCTCCAGGTACACACTGATTTGAAGCTGGATAGCCCCCAGAGCCGCTTAATTCGGTGACAAGGCCGGAAAAAATCCTAATTTAGATCACCACACCGGGAATAGAACTCTTGTATCCCGTGTGGCAGTCAGACGCCAAACCGATTAGAGCCACTAATCGGGGTTAATTGGGACTGGATATAGAGTTGAAAATGGGGTCCGAATCACTGTACCATAGACATTCAGGGCTCAGCATAAATCGTTTAACTTGGATACGATTTCAGATATCATGGACGGAATCATTAGTGATTGGGATGGATGTCACTTCAGTTTACCTTTCTACGTATTCCTTTAGGCCATGTTTGAGGCAACAGCCGACTGGTTCCATCAGCGCTATGAGGTAGAGGTAAGGGACTCGAAAAAGCCTCTGACCAGTGGCATCGATTAGGGGGTCGAGGGGTGTAGTTGCCCCCACCCACTTTTTCCAACTTTTGTCCCCGCACTATGCTAAATCTTATGGAAAGTAAATTGTCCTTGCCCCCACCCCCACTTTTTACACCTTGTCCCCAAATTTTGGAACCCAATCGCCGCCACTGCCTCTGGCAGTCGATTCGGTTGGTTGAGTGGTCGACTCGCGATTTCGAAATTGTAATTTAAATTGATTGATTGATTTAGTTTATTTTACTTCGCGTTTTGTGCCTCTTGGCTAATTTGCGAAGATGGGGATGAGTGATGAAATGATGAAATTGATGATGGACATTCACAAACAACCAAGCCCGACCGGGATTCGAACCCGGGACCCTTGGCGTCGCAGCGCGATGTGCTAACCACTCGGCCACAGGGTCGGGCAAAATTGTAGTTTTAAGGTTCGAGTCTTGATCAGGACATGTTGGTTCATTTGTGAGTGAACTTCATATAAAAATCATGCATCATTATCGATACAATTTCTTTTTAATAGGTAGAAAATAAAAATAATTAATTAGAAAATAATATTAAATATATAACACAACATTAATAAGGTGAAACCGTTAATTGAATTTGATATTCAAAAGTACGTAATAACCTACTCCTGCTGACGTCACACTTCAAATCGCCGAAACAAGTATAATGGACCCACCTGTATATTACTACCTAACGACGCGCTGGATTGAAAACAAAAGAACAGCGAGGGATCCACAAGAACACGGCAACCGAAAAGGGAGTCCAAGTATAGATTGTACTTGCGTTTTTCTATTTTGGCGACACGTGAAAGTACGGAGGATTGAACGGACATTCACAAATATCCATACCCAGGCCGGGATTCAAGCCCGGGTCCCCTGCCGTCGTAGCGCGATGTTCTAACCACTCCGCCACGGGGGAGGTGGGCTGCAACAAAATGAATATTACACGAAAGAAGTTTCAAATGTAAGTTGCAACAGCACATTAAAGAGGAAATATTTTGTAAAGTTTGAAAAATGTACAAAGTATGTTTCTAGTAAGCTAGGAAGAATAAAGGAATATGTGATATATTTTACTGTACACGAGTAACAACTGTCTGTCAGAACAAATACACTCGTATTTTACAATGAGATGCTGACGGGCAGAGATTCCAAAGAAAAATGTCACTGAATCAACACAGAGACGCAGAGGACACAGAAACAACATTGGTGCAATGTCACTACCTCATAACGTCACTCGAAGTTTCATAATCTTGTATATGAAAGGCTGAGAAGAGGTTGGTCTCAACCTTGCCTGCGCCGGCCCCGTGGCGGAGTGGTTAGCACATCGCGCTACAACGCCAGGGTTCCCGGGTTCGAATCCTGGCCTGGGCATGGATATTTGTGAGTGTTCATTCATCAATTTCATCATATCATCACTCATCCCCATCTTCGCAAATTAGCCAGAAGTGGCACAAGAAGCGAAGTAAAATAAATCAAATCATTCATTCATTCAACCTTGCCTGCTCCCTGCGGTTGCCTATCGCAAGGATGAAGTGTTTCGAGGCAACAAGGTGGTAAAAAGGGTTCTTTATTGTATCCCGCGTTTGAGACAGGGTATCGACATCCACACACGATATTTAAACGTGACTGTATGCTTGCTTTTGGCGCAGGTGGAACTCGTATTTCTCGTGCTTCACTGCAGGGACAAATCCCGAAATAAGAAAGGAGCGGAGTCCGGTAAAAAAAAAGGCGCAAAAACGAAAGGCTAATTGTCTATGAACTTGGACGCAAAGAAGCACCAGCAGATTTCTTGGATGACGTGGAAGTAGAGGTCAGGTGACCAACAGTTATCGTGATTGGGTGGTTACAAAGGATGAGATTTAGAAAACGTTTTCATCTTCGCTCCACTCGCGAAACAAACATTTCTGTAAACTTCACATCAAGTTTATACTCTCTACTTTCATTAGATATTTATTCAATTATGCACTATTCAATTAATATTGAATTTGTTTGAGATGAAAGATTCTATTGAAATTTCCATTAAGAGACACGATTTTATTCTTGTAAATTTACTGTACTGGATCTCTGAGAAATTAACACTATCAAAAGGTAAAGTGCTCCCCTGTGCTTAGCACCACGCCATGAAGGCGTATAGGGGGTGTGGGAGTAACGCCCCACACTTTCTTGATCCGGTCGTGAGTGCGGGTGATGTGATCAGCATCATGCCCCTGTCCCCTGTCATTCGACGCTGGGTGTGCGCCAGGGCCGCTTCCAACGTTAGAAAAGTTCCCGGATTTGAACCGGCCGGGGATCGAACCCGGGATCTTGAGCATGGTAGTCAGACGCGTTACCGACTGAGCCACCGCGGCCTTCTAAAATTAACAATATCGTCATTTTAAAAAGGAATGAAATAAGTGACTTTTTCCTTCGCTCTCTTTGTTGAAATATAGTATATTCGCAAAAGCCACGTGATGCGACCTCCTCCTCCCCCAATCAAATAATTCCAACAGAGGTAAAATTTTAGTTAAGTGGGGAAGTGGTTATCACATCGCGCTGCGATGCCAAGGGTCCAGGGTTGGAATCCCACTCGGGCTTGGTTGTTTGTGAATGTCCATTCATCAATTTCATCATATCGTCACTCATCTCCATCTTTGCAAATTAGCCAAGAGGCACAAAACGCGTAGTAAAATAAACTAAATCAATCAATCAATCACATCGCGCTACGACGCCGGGGGTCTTGGGTTCTAATCCCGTCCTGGGCATGATGTTTGTGAATGTCCATTCATTAATTTCACCATGTCATCACTCATCTCCATCTTCGCAAAGTAGCCAAAAGTGGTACAAAAAGCGAAGTAAAATAAAGCAAATCAATCAATCAATCTATTGTAGTTGACTGAAGGGTATCCTAAATCTGATCACGCCCAGGGCGCAAGGATCTTAACAGCTGTATTGTGACTGACATTTCAGAACGTTGAAAAAGGTGAAAACTTAGTTTCAGCAAATTTTTTTTAGGGTCGCTTCAGTAGATTATAGTGCACACTGAGTGTGCACAGAAAATATGTAGTGAGTGGCTTTGCAAAAGTTCTGCGGATACTGCCTTTGCGTAAGCATTTTCTTCCTTTCCTTAGGTGAAGACAATACAATAATAGCTTAATGTAGCTTCGAGAGGAAAGAAACACGCGATAAGAGAAGCTGCCTGTGTCGCTTGTCGTTCGCATATTGCTCGAATTGGGCTTTTATAATCCTGTTGTCTTAGTCCGTAGTTCGCAGTGAATGTTTAGTTTTAGAGAGATTTCACACCTTGTGACAAACGACAGACGACAAGCGACACGAGTCGCTTGGAAACGAACCCCCAGTAATCAAGTGAACCTTTCCAACAGAAGCGACAGAACAAACCGCACTTGCCGCTTGAAGCTTGTGTGTCGCTCAAACTGGCCCGTTTTCTCAATACCGTCCATGGTGTCGCTTGTCGCTTACAGCTTCTGTGTGAATTCTCCATATCGCTTGTCGCCTGTCCAGCTTCTCGCTTTGTAAGGGAAATTTCACACTGAAGCGACAAACGACACGTAACAGGCGACAAGCGATTAACCACTTTTGGTTAATCGCGGCGATGAGTGATGATCACATGAAATTGATGAAAGGGCAGTCACAAAGAATATCCATGCCCACGAGTGACTCGAACTCGGGAACTTTAATGACGGGATCCAAAATCAAACACTTAACGCACTTGACCACATTGGCCATCGAGCTGGCACAAGTAATTCATCCACAAAGGGAGGAGGAAGTTAATCTTTTATTGATGGATTATGTTTTCCCACGACATTAGATTCTATCCTTTTACAATGTCTAGAAGACATATTTCAATTTTTCAAAAATAAAATATATCTGAGTTACGGTTTTCTAAACACAAATCACTTCAGGTAGAATATTTCTGCAGTTTTCCCTTAGTTTGTGGACAGTGAATTACGTGGGAAATGTTGATTTGAACAGAGTTGCCACACTCATCTTGCCTACGGTCCCATCAAATTTATCATTTCATCATTCATTTTTAATGTTGCGGTTACCATAAAGACGTAGAAAGCGACGTCAAATATCAACAGCTGCATCCTACATATACTAGACATATATAAATTATTATGAACACGCCATTATAAATAACGAACATCTGTGGAAATTTGAAGGTATGAAGGATAATAAGTGTTGGTGGCGTAGCGAAATATTTCATACGTAAAATTGCATTTATTTTCCCACAAGCAACTTTAGATTTCAATGTAGCGTGATTACTTTTTGATATTTGATACTTGATGATAGTCATTTTTGCTTGATTTGTATAACGCAATTTATTGTTATTACGTGCCGTAAACTTCTTCATATTATTGCCTAGGTCTTATTCCTTGCTTTTTGCTTAATACCCTACTGTAAATGGTTGATAGAACCAAGATATGTACGATTAAGACTCGCATGCCTTGTTCACGTCAGAGCTTGTAGCTGCTCCTGGCCAATGAGAGACCGCTGTGTATCGGAATGCTCTTTCTATAATACTCTATAATCCTTGGTCACAGTATTCCAGCTCCATCTGGCAAGGCCGCGCCCAAAACTCGTTGTCTTTTGCCGAACTTTCTGTTTAAATGTGTGCATTCAAAGTAAAAATATAAAGAAACAACATACAAATATTTACGCAGGGATATTAGCATTGATACTCGTCTATGCGTATAATACATTTTCCTATATACAAGACAACAGAGAGAACAATGAATGTACCTTTGGTAATGGTCCCCACCAGGAAACTTTGGGGAAGGAAAAAACCTTGAGTTGAAGATAGCGATTTCTTTCCTTTATGACAGTGGCATAGCAGCCGCCCCCGCGATGGTGGTCTCTAAGCTCCTGAGATTTTATACAGTGTCGGTTTTTTTTAAAAAAAAAAAAAATACGAAATAGACAAAATGCACGTCAACAATGACAAAATTTGAACTCGAAATTCACTGATGTGGGCACTAAATAGAGCCGGTCTATGTTTTCTTGTCGGTGAACGCCGCTCGGGATCAAGTGATGATAAAATTTGCTTACTGCATCAAACTTAACACTCCTAAGTAACTAGCAGGTATATATTTTTTACAATTATAATTCTAATACTGCATACGTTGTTAGGTTAGGAGGGCAAGTTTAAGGCTCTTAGGCCTTAGCAGCCAATTTTCGCGACGTGTGCACGTTGCGTTACATTATCTTCTCCCATCTCTCTTATCACTACTGTGTGCCTGTTATTTGACATTCTGATATTGTGTTCGGTTTTCTTAGAGCTTTTCTTTCAATCCTCGTTTTTTGTTGCATACAACAATGTGCATAATATTCACAATGATGGACAACTTGCCTACTGCTGCATTTGGAAACTGGAAGTAACAAAATTAAAGTAATTGAATAAATCTAATTTTGTGTTGGTATAATTGTTAGTTATTTTCGCTTGTTCATCCCTAATCTTCGGGGAGTCTTGTCCAGACTTCGAGGTGCCAAGCGTTCTTCTCACGCCTGCTTCCCTCTGAAGCTCAAATGCTATGGAAGAATAAAGCTTTGAATTCAAAGCATTTAGAAGGAAAACTTTTAATGTTAATTTTGCATTTAATTCTAATGATGTTAATACAAATAAATAAATTACATAAACGTGTGTAGAATTATTTCAGATCAACAACTTACTGCTCAGGTAAAGAGCTAAAGATTTGTTGCAAGTCCGCTTTTTAAACAGATAAACTAATCGGGACTGGATGGGATCCGGACTATGTGCCTCCACCTGACATCCAATCTGAGACCACTAGCTTACAAAGCTTGATTATATAGTGGCAGCGTTCTTAGTCCACTATTAATATATGTACAGAAAAATGTCAGCACTGGGAAAAATACTATATTACTGGATTGTAAGAAGAAGTGTAAAATAATTGTAAAATTTAAGAGAAAAAGAAGTTACGAGGATTTACGAATAATACAGCTGTCCTAAATGTTGTTAATGTTTTGTGCTTAATAGGTTAGATGAATCAGGTGAGTTAAATTGACTTGAGCTTTATTTCAAACCCACTTTATATATAAATAGGCTAGTCATTGTGGACCTACAATTTAAAGTTAAATCATAACACAATGTGTCTCCATCGAACACAGGACCCTTGATTACAAGGCAAGGACGTTCCTCCTACACCATCGGGGAGGCCCTACAGATATAACAGCCAAATTATAATTCATAACTCCAAGTTACTTAGGGACAAAAAAAATACTACACTAACACGAAAAAAATACCTAACTTCACAGAATTTAATACTAACATGTTCCTTTCTTTAACACGGAATTAGCATTAGTCGCAGCCAAAGATCTGCTGCTTATACGCTCTCCTCATAACAAACTTCAATAAAAAATTAAAACAGGAATGTTTCTCTTCGTCAAATACTGGACAGTCTGAAAAACAAAAATGCTAGATCTAGATTTTACTTCTAGTCCGTCTTTGTTTACGTGTAGAACGCAAGGGTAACGTTTCAGGGTTCGAATCCTAGAAAAGCATGCCTTTGTACTTGTCTTTTGTTGCATCATGACAAGTCACTAACAGTTCTGGGTTGTAACGATTTCATTGACTTTCAGTTGGATAATTACAACCCAGAAGAGCCAGTGACTGTACAAATGGTTTCAACGGCAGAGTTCTTCTACTGCTTGCACAAGTGAGTGTTATCTGCTGCAGTAATCTTCAAGTCGTTCCCCTTCTTCCACTCATCGGGCTGCCAGAGTAGTGCGTAAGAATTATTTTGACCGGTATTTAATTTTCGCTCCAGGCTACAAGCAAGGTCTAACAAAATAATTAGTCATGCGATATAACATGACGATTATTATTAGAGATTATTTATGAATTGCTCTTTTGCAAAGTGAAATAGTTTTCCCTTTCGCTAAAGTTAACAACAATGAGATAGCAAAGTAAAGAACTATGAATCAAAACAAAGACAATAGCTACCAGACAGCGTTTGCCTTTCTTTGACGCTTTACTTATGAAACTGGCCTGTGATCGAACATTTCGTTCCCAGTTTTTTTAAAATTTATTATTATTTTACAAATATTTTTTTAAATCTTGTATTTACAAGGACAAGCAAACAAACAAAAGTAAGAATGTCTTATTTCAAATTGTTAACCGCCCTGAACCAAAGGTTGAGGGGGTTTGAAATGCAAAAGTTAACTTTCGTACTTAGTTATTGGAGAGAACGTGCATAGTATTAATATAACGAATGGTTTGTCCAATGAATGTATAATACTTGTAATTGTGACAGACAGGCGGAGCAAAGGACGAAAATCCCGTGGATACAACAAAACCAGAACTGCATACCCAGCCCAAAACTTGACAAATTGAAATTAAAAGTGCGCAAATGTAGAAATATTATGAACCAGTTATTGGTCCACCATTTCCAGCTGAATTGTATATTTAAACATCTGTCGTAAGTGACTTATGGAAAGTTTCATCTGCACATTATTTTGCAAAACTCTACCTTTACAATTCTACTTTCCTCTCTATAGGTATATACATACCATGTTCGATATCCGGTAAAGGGACATAGTGGTTCGGATTTTATTTTAAAATTGTAGGTCCAGTCCCGTTTAACCTATCTGTGCATAAAAGTGGACTTAAAAACTTACGTAAAAAAGATCCACAGATATGCCGACCTCCGTACGGAGTGGTTAGGAGAGTTTACGACGTCAATGGTAACGACATATGTTTTCTTTGTGAGTGTTCCTGCATCAATTTCGTAATTTCATCGTATCATCACTCATCTTCATCGTTGCGATTAGCCAAAAGTGATAGCAAAGCGATGCAAAATAACAAAATCAAATCACACACAAACAACATACATACAGTGAAGAAACTTAGTAGCAGTAAAAGTTTTGCATTTCAGTTCACAATTACGTGTGTTTTACATTGAAGGCACATTAAGTAATGTTTTGCGATGGATCCAAAATATGTCTGTTACTGACAGTCAATTGTTTTTTTCCTCCCTTCCGTACAGCCTTCACCCGAGTATCGAGACGTCGCCAGTTTCCATCAATGTTTCGTCGACAAAGGCTTCAACAACGATAAATATCACATCTCTACTTTCGATGCGTAAGCTTCATGATTATACTGTTTAGTACTGAATAAAGGTGACGACCATCCGTTGAAAAATGCTGAACATTTTGGCAACGCAGAGGCAGGATTACATGGTAAAGAGCTCATTGCGTCAAGCAGGCTCTGGCAACTCCCTTACAGTTGACAATTTTGCAACAGCGCCAGTGAATTTCTCATCTTGCTCAAGCTCTAACATCAAAATCAAAATCATTATATCTACTTCTTTTAGGTGGAGTTCGACGTCTAATCATACATCGGATAATTCACTTCCTTTGCTGCTGATACGTTTTTGCCTTTCAAGTAAATGCAGGATTGATTGATTTGGTGTTTTAAGTCCACTTTATGCACAGTAAAGCAAATCGGGACTGGACCTAAAGTTTAAACCCGAAATACTGTGTGTCTCCATCCGGTATCGAACTCGGGGCCCCTTGATTACAAGGCGACCACGCTACCACTGCGCCATCGAAGAGGCCCAAGTAAATGCAGGAAAATCAGGCCTTCTGTAAGAAGCTAAGAGGATTAAAAACGTTTCTGCTCTGTCCCTCGCCCTCCTGCAAGATAGCGATAAGAAGTGCTTGCTTCTTTTTTTTCTTTTCGCCGAACTACATTGAGTTAAACATGTCAAATGCAGTACAAGAAGACCTGTGACCGGTGGTTGACTGCGGACGGAGTAGATAGTCAAAATGTTACAAATGGAACATTGGACCTATCTTTCTACATTAAACTACATTACTCTTTCAATTAATATACTTTAATTTCTAACTTATCCAATTTATCTTCCAGCCGGACGCTCATTTCTTTCATGGTTCGTTTACTTTCCTCCACATTATGATACAACATGTCAAATTTTTTATTCTAATTTTGCCTATATGGTACCACATAAAAAAAACAACTACATTCTATTGCTGCCTCATAAGAAAGTTCATTGCCGCATCACTCAAGTATTTTATTCCAGCCTATTTCAGCTGCTTCGTCCTGAGAAGGAGAGATCGACGTTCGAACAATGTTTGTACCACTGACCTACTTATCGGTTGCTCGCTAATCCCTTAATCCCTTACAGCTGCAACGAAAGAGCCTGTTCACCCGATCAAACTATACAGCTTTTTCTCTTCACTTTCTTACGTCAACACAAATATTTTACACACAAATAATCCTATCTCAACTTATTATTAACATATATTCATATTTTCACTCACTGATTGACGCATAGTCGTAACGTAATTTCCTGAGAAATATGGTGCGAAAAGATGAATTCCCCCATTTATAAAAGTTCGACTCTGTTGTTGAGTGCGTTGGGTGATCGTACACTCCGGGTTCGAGTCCCGTCAGCCTGGACGAGGCTGTTTTGCGAGTCTCTCTTCATCCATTTAACATAATCAAGATTCATCGTCGTGAATTGCCAAAAATGGAAGAAAAGAGACGTAAAATAAATAATAAATATCAAATACAAATTACTTCTAAAAAACAGTGGCCTGGCCAACGACAAAGCTTCGTACTGTCCATAACTGCACAAATTAACCTAACAGTCCATAACTCCCCCCCCCCCCCACGTCCCTTTTGAACAGGGAATCATTTCGTGGGCTTATAACTCAACAAAATATAAGACATAAAAAAGAACAAAGTAGGTTTCAGAGGTGACCAGTGGCATAGCAGCAGCTCCCTCAATGCAGGGAAGGGGGAAGCTAGGGACCTGTCTATGCAGTAAAGTACAGCTGTTCCCTGTGCATTGCGCCATGACTGAATATCACGGGAGTGTGGACTGTGGAGTTATAGGGCATAATATGATAAGATGACCTGATTACTGCAACAATTCTATGCTGTCTCTCTTCGCCCGAAAAATATACGCAGTGTTAGTGGTATACGTGACTTCGCACACACCGCACTGCGAAAGAAGGGGGCCCAAGCCTCAAGACTACATTCCGAGATCGGAAAGTGAAAGAAAGAAAATAATTATGATGATCAATTGAATTCAAGTTTCTCCGATTTGAAACACAATTTATTAAATACTTTTTAATTTTGCGTACGTGTTATGTGTACCCATATTTCTATTATTCATTCAAATTATTAAACTAATTAGTATGTTAATATCTGCTATTTATATATCAAGTTAAAACATCATGACACTTTGCTGAATGAGTTGAAAGGCGCTAAGACTTAAAATGTGCTAAGGGGACAGAGAACAGACGATTGCTTTACAAGCCGTTAACATGTGCTGTTCCCGAACAGCGATATCTCATTATATCTAATCATCACGATCTCTTGCACAAACACTGCGTCATAAATGAAACAATAAAGAAAGATTCCGCCGAACTACCGTCCAATTCAAAATTATGGCTACTCGAGTTTGCTCTCGAATTAAAAATTAGCCAGTTAAGTTATTGAATTGTGAATTAAGCTATAATAACTATTTTTTTCAATTATGCCTTCAATTTCTTATCCTCGTGAGAACCAAATAAAATGCCGCTTTTTTGGTGTTTTCCAAACTACACTCTCTTTGAGATTCTGTAATTAAAAAAACTTGTGGTCCAATCGTGAAGAAATTTAAATACGTAGCTCTACTGGTTAATGTTTTGATTGGAGCTCAAACTCGAGTTTCCATAATGTTTAATCCGACTGTAGACAATCATTCCCTTTCAGGTCAATTGCCCTCAAATAGTAACAACACAGAGAAAACAGGAATGGCATAGTCTCCCCCCTTTCCGTACTTTCAAGCGACAACCCTGGTATCAGCCAAAAACGGCGTCACCCACTCCCTCCCCTTCCTTGACGTCCCCTAGCCCACAAGCAAGAAAAAACAGCGTCGGAGATCCAATTGCGTACATGGGTTGCGTTGAGGGTCTCAAACTATTACCAAAATTCTGGTTTGAAAGATTGCATTAATACTTGTTATACAAAGTATAGCTAAATATAAAGAATAGACTCGATAATATGGTGTCATGGACATCGTAATTCTACCTTCAACGTTTTATCATTCCACATCATTGTCTGGATTCATCCACGAAATAGATCGGTGACGTAAAATAACCAAAATAGAAATAGCTATATAGGAAACATTTTAATTGAATAGGTCGCAAATTCTTTCAAAATGTGACGTGTAGAAATGTTTATATTACAATCGAAGCAAGCAAGAAATATTTTTTTGCAAAATTGAGGGTAAAACAGGCAATTTTGACCAAATATTTAGTCTAAAATTTCATACTAAAGTAAAAAGTTGTTAACCGTAAGAGGCTGCTGGGAGGTCAGAATGTAATGTTGATTTATTTGGGAGAGTCAGAAAGTGCCTCGTCAGACCACCCACTTCCCCCAAGCACAAAGTGTGCCTGTATAAAATGAGTAGGCATAATAGTCCTTCCATTAATACTGGTCATGGTTTGATTGCACATATCTTTCAGACATCTGTATTTAAAATGATTTCGAAAAGCGTTTAAGCATGATTATTCTTTTACATTTGTTAAACATCGAAAACTGGTAAACACTGTTAACTGTTCGACCATTTCTTACATTAATAATACGCAAATGCGCGTAGGCGTGGAACTAAACGTACTTGCAATCACACGTGTAGGTACTTTAACTTTGTTTCGGGCGGGATATAATACAAAGAAACTCAATAACATACATATACGTATTTCATTCTCCTTACCTTGTGGGGTGACGCATCCCTCTCCCCTCCGCCGCGGCTAAAGGCGCCAGCAATCTTGCATCCTCTGCATGTAGCCAACATGAAGGAAAGGCGAGGTGGCAACAACCGAAGATATTTGAATGTGAAAACATGCACAAATGCAGAAGCAGTACCCTTGTTATAAAAATAAAATTTTACTTCATGAAATCCACTTTAGAGTTAGAGAGAGGTAGGAATGGACGATATCGGAAATTTGATATCTCGAAAACATCATCACAGACGATACGATATTTTT
This sequence comes from Lepisma saccharinum, assembly GCF_977018435.1. Taxonomy (NCBI): domain Eukaryota; kingdom Metazoa; phylum Arthropoda; class Insecta; order Zygentoma; family Lepismatidae; genus Lepisma; species Lepisma saccharinum. The sequence goes on from NC_139230.1 coordinate 134,919,802, forward strand.
ACGTATAATGATAACGGTGATATATCGATTTCCTTTATTTTCGAAAATTGAGATAAAATTGAAGACTAAAATTGGTAAACGCTGTAAGTGCCACAATACTTCAAACACCTTTTTCAACGTTAAACTGTGAAACGTGCCATGCTTTATAATGTGATAAACGTGAAATGTGGCTGGTAGCTCTCTAAGTAGTTCAAAGGGCGTGTAAAGAGGTCACTAGCGTGCACGTTCTTACGGCTGATGTGCGGAACGATGCGATTTCACAACACTTTCGCTTTTGACACTTACAACGTTTACCACTTTTAGTCCTTATATTGATAAATGAACACAGAAACATCCATGCCTAGGCTGCATTCGAAACTGGTACTCCTAGTGTCGTAGCGCGATGTGCTAACCAGTCCTCCACGGGGGCCTGCCGCGGCGATATATCGTCTTCACGATAAATATCGCCAAATGTCGTGACGATATATCGCTGACACGATAGATGTTCTGAAATTTATTGACGATATATTGTGCGACACTAGTAAGAACTAATAACCTGGTAGTTAAATTGCAAGTTTAATTCGAAAATAAACGAAAGAAGGCAAGGAGAGGAGATTTAAAATTACAAACAGATTTAATAGAGGATTCAAATGTTCGTAGGTAAGCGAAGATATGTGGCCCCCTAGAAAAGTGAGTTTACACAGGATATAAAGCAAAGCAAACAGCCCGACTATTTCTTAAAAGTTCTTGAAAGAAATGGGCCGGAGAAATCAGACCATCCCTTTGGGCGGTCGCAAATCCGTTAACCATTTTTCAGGACCAAACTTGAAACCAAGGCTGAAGAAAATAAAACTGGCAGTTTCTGGATCCGCGCATCTTTCAAATCTCCATTGCCGAAGTTGAAATTAAAAGATTGTCCAAGGAAATTTAAGAACACTTTATGTTATGAAACATAAAAATAAACAAAACAAACTTTGCACTTTTTTTTAGCGCATCGAACCGTGCTCTTGGTTATTTGTTAGTTTGACTTTCGCAAGTAATCCTCTGCTCCAACACGCCACACACGTAATACCTGGGGCCTCTCCGATGGTGTAGTTGCAACGTTGTCGATTTGATTGATTGATTTAGTTTATTTTACTTCGCGTTTAGTGCCTCTTGGCTAATTTGGGGATGAGTGATGAAATGATGAAATTGATGAATGGACATTCACAAACAACCAAGCCCGACCGGGATTCGAACCCGGGACCCTTGGTGTCGCAGCGCGATGTGCTAACCACTCGGCCACAGGGTCGGGCCGTTGTCGATTTGCCAAGAGGTCCTGGCACATAGTACAGTGGTTCGGATCCCACTATAAACTCTAGGCCCCGTTCCGATTAGCCTATCTGTACATAAAGTGCACTTTATTAACAATTCAAATCAACCACACATGCATATATACACATTTTTGTGTGAAGTTAGGTAGAAGTGGTAGAAATAGTATAAACATACGTTTAAACGTTTTGGTATTATATTATCAAAGCTCAAATATTGTTTTCCCCTCCAGTAATTCCCATCAAGCATCGTGTCACAACCCCGGACACCCCTGCGTCCAGTTTGTTTCACGACTGAGTTGACTGAAAACCTTGTCCGGTCAACTTAAGTAGCTGTTTTGTAGGGATATGAGAAAACAAATGCAGAAGTTATTAACTTTGAGCATCTCAAGAATTCTCAGAATTCAAGATTAAAGAATACGTACTTAGAAATGCAGAAAGTGATTAAAAACAAATTCTCACGATAACTTATTACATGTGTTTACAAATTATGTATCTCGGTCAATAGGACTTACGAGTGCAATTTCCAGAAAATATAATAATGATTTGAGATTTCCGCGCAACATGCAACACAGTGGCGACAAGCGATAAAATAGTGAAAATATACACATTTTTGTAAGTACTGTATACTGGTTGTATACATTCTGAAACAAAAACGTCTAAGATTACATCAATTCATACATTCTCTTTTTCCTTTTCCCCCTACTGAAAGAACTTTTCGTTAAGTGGTTTGGTTAGCGTAATTTGCATTGGATACCAAACTCTAGATTGAATTATTCTTCTGATAAATTGTTCAATATCAGCCAAGACATCAGAAAAGCGTCTTTGTCGTATTATAACTTTCTTCATTTTACGTCTCCTCTCTGACACTTTTGATTGATTGCGACGATGGGAACAAATGATGAAGACAAAAAATGACAAAAAATAATTAAAAATTTGTTTTAAGTCAACCTCTTGCCAAGATCGGACTTACAGTTTAAAGAGGCACTCCACAATGTGCCTCCGCAGGGAATAGAACCTGGAACCCCTTGATTACAAGGCAACAGTGTTACCCACTGCACGATACACTACACAAAAATAAAACATTCATTCCCAAACAAGGGGTGTATGCTTTATGTGAATAAAGTGGCTTTTTTTTAAGAAGCTGTATGAGGATTCCGATCCTTCAAAATCACATTGAGAAAAACAGATTTAATTAACAATGATGAGCAATTCGTCTATTATTACATTTGCCTTCGATTGTACGCACAACATAGGAATTCTGTACTTTTCGCAAATTACACAAGAAGAGCGAGAGAAACCTGGGAAGTGCTTCTACAGATAACATCTAAAAACACCGAGTGGTTTTCACCCCATCCCTTGTCTGCGAGGGCGAGGGACTTAGTGGGCATGGTTGCCACTGCCTCAGATACACATGCAGGTCGTGTGGGAAGAGAGAGAACTAAGAACGCTCACTCGCTCACTCCCGTGTTCTCTCTGCATTGCTTCACGAAACGTATAACAGAAATATTCTCAATTTAAAATGTGTAAACCAACTTTATGTTTTAATGTTGAAAAAATAACGTTATTTAAAAGCAGCGAAGTTAAGCATAAAAGATGAGTGTCTGGCAACCTTAGATACCGATAGCAGAGAAACAAGATCGCCTGCTTGACAGTAAGGTTGTCCTGTCTCCTGGTTGCAACGTCATACCAGGTCATACGTTGCAAACGCAAGCTGCAGAAAATGCAAGCTATTCGAAAAAAAGTTTAGAAAACACTTTTTTTTATAATCAATCGGTCTACAAACAGAAGGCAATAGCAATTGAATAGAATGGCCATATTTCCACGCAACAACTTTACTTTTTACTCTACATTTTTTTATCTGAGAGCGTACCGGGGGTGGGGGGTGGGGTCTGTAGACTCCCCAAATACATGAGCAATATTCAAAGAAATTAAATGCAGTATTCATTCATTTATTCAGTATAGGTTATATACTTCTGACTTACAAAGTACGAAATTACCTTGCATATAATTTTGTTGTGGATATGAGAGGGCGTACAGAACGGAAGAAACGGGATGTTTCCTGCAAGTTATCAAATGTTCTGTTCAAATAATCGTCTGCAATAAGTGAGAAATAATTTTCCAACGGGCTGAATCACAGCCTGATTTCCTGAAATTGCTGTTCTCTGCTTGCTTTCCTACTCAATAACATGCAACTCACTATCACTAGAATTCACGAATGTTAACGAAAAGAAGATTTAAATAAGATAATGCATTTTGCCACCCCAAACTCGTGCACCCGAAGGTCCGTACTGAGAAGTTAACTTTAGGTCCAGCCCTGAGTTACTGAACGTAAAACTAAAATTATAGGCAAAATAAATTCATTAAATGAAGGGCTCTGGTGCAAACCACGGTAAGTGAAATCTTACCATGTACATCTTACACGTACAATCGTACAAAAATGATCAAAATGTCACAAACAGTTCAATCTGTTCTTTATACTTGATTTTTTGCGATTTTCTTGTCACCTGAAGTGAAACGAAGGAAGGTTTTTAACCGTAACACTCGATTGCTCAATATCCCTGGAAACGATCTCTTCTCAGGGGATGATAGTGCATAAGAACTATTGGGAGTGGAGAGGTCCAAGGGCAAGGTGCAATGGGGGTATTTCCCCAACAATCTATCTTTCAAAAGATCATTAACAGATCTACAGCAATAGCAACGTATTCACAATTAATGTGAAACAAGAAAGGACAATAAATATAAGAATGAAACCTAATTGATTTATATTAATAGAAAAACTAAACACAATGTTTCAAGTGTTACGCCGACATCCGTGGAGGAGTGGTTAGCATAGCGTGCTACGACGCCTGAGGTTCCGGGTTCGAATCCCGGCCTGGGCATGGGTATTTGTGAGTGTCCCTTCATCGGTTTCATTGTACATCAACAATTTTGAAGTTAATTGACATCTTTAACCACTTAGTAAAGAAATCAGTTTGCTACTTGATGCAAATCTGATATTTATAAAAGTAAAAAAATCCTTTAAATGTATTTAATAATGTTATTTTTAAATATTTAGTGATTTAGTAATTAGTAATGTTGTATTTAAAATACGTATACATATTAGCGCGCACGTACGTGTAGATTAAGATCTTTGTAAACCTCAACCAGTGATTTCACACCATGTACACGAAGCAAAAAGAAGAAGAGTCAGTATTGATTGATTGAGTTGGTGTTTTAAGTTCACTTTATGCACAGTAAGGCTAATCAGAACTGGACCTACAGTTTAAGGTGGGATCCGAACCACTATGTGTCTCCACCGGGCATCGAACCCGGGACCCCTTGATTACAAGGCAACGAAGAAGAGTCTATATGATGATGTTACACCCATATTCTGCCTTCCGTTTCAAAGATAAGGGCCTCCCTGATTGTTCATGCCCAACGCTGTCGCTTTGTAATGAAGAGGTTTCGAGATCGAACTTTCATGCCTGTTTGGGGCAGATTGATCAGATGCTCGAATCCCGCTTTAAACTGTAGGTCCTTCCCGATTAGCCTATCATGCAAAACGTGGACTCAAAACAAAGTTAAACCACAGATAAGCGTGGTTTGACCAAAGTTTTGCTTTGACACGTATAATAAGTAAACGATGAAACAACATTGACCCCCCCCCACCCCACTCATTCGTTTTGCTTTGTAGTTCGCATGTATTGACTTCAATTATATCCTTCTTAAGTGGATGATGGGCAAAGTTTGATAGACAGATATTACCAACGATGGGAAAAACGAAGTACGTAGTGACTAGCAGCGAATGCAAACGCAATTTTGCGTCTGTAGCTTTTCCGACCGGGGGATGAGACTTCCTGGCGCCATTCTTTACTCAGCTGACGCTGCCAGCAAGGGAGGTCAAGAAGCAAGTTGCACAGCATTAGCTATCGCTTGTGGTGTTCTGAAAGACCACTGTGGAAAATAAAGGAACCCACCAAGGAGTGTTTTCGTTTTACTTTGTACAGTCAACGGCAAAGAAATGGTAGGCAAATTGTCCATTGCTATCTTCATTACTTTTTATTCTACATCCTGTGTTGGTTCGAAGCAGGCATTGCCCTCTTCATATTGACGTCATTATTTAGATTCAGTATCATCACAATGTGTAATACAGACTGAATGAAAATGGGGTGGACAATTCGCCTACTGTTTCTTTCGCCGCTGAGTGTACAGCAGAACTGTTAAATACATTTATAAAATGATCAGAAAATATTTTAACTTTAGATCAATTCGTCTTTTCTTTAACAAAATTCAGCCTGAGGCTATCCAACTACTCTTCTTTAGCCAACATATTTAAAGACGCGAAAAGCATGAAGGTTGTACAAAATTATGTAACGAGATTGCTAATTTGAAGCAAGTATATATGATAAAATATTTTGAGACTCTTTTTAATCAACGCAAAGCAATGTCCATTATCTGCAGCGACCAGTTTATTCGTCCAACAAACATATGTAAGTTAATTAGATAACTAACCACTTCTACTCGTTCCTTTGGGCCGGCCCCAGAAGGCAGAGTGGTTAGCACATCGCGCTACGACGCTAGGGGTCCCGGGTTCGAATCTTGGCCTGGGCATCGATGTTTGTGAGTGTCTATTCATCAATTTCATCATATCATGACTCATCCTCATCTTCGCAAATTAGCCAAAAGTGGCACAAAAAGAGAAGTAAAGTAAAGCAATATAATCAATAAATCGTTCCTTTGGGGCAGGTAGGAGATTCAGTTCAGACGCGATAGAGTAATGTGCAACGGTTTCACCCCTAAATAGAACCGAGATGCAGTGCGATAATATTTTCTTTCGCCCTTTTTTTGCTTAGATGTTCGACTATGCATTATGGCAATTGCCAGTGAGTCACTGATAAAGTAAAAACATAACTGTGAAGGATAATGGCAGGTTGACGTGTGAATATACAAAATTATTAATTTGGAGTACCTAAATGTAAAATCGTCGCGATTAACAAAACAGGAAGATAAGCCCGGAAAAGCATCATGAGAGTAAGTATTAATTTCCTTTTCCATTTCCTTGCCTCTTCGTTCCACACCAAGCTACGTGACTATGCAGCCGTCGTGTTACCATTACAAACATATAAATGCATTGCGTTAGGTATTCGTAAATAGGCGGACTGCGGTACAATTTTAAATTGAACGCGCTGTAAATAACCGAGTATGAATAGTTGTTTATTAACTTTGGATTTTCCTTTTGTGTTGCTTACGAATTTAGAAACAGTACCTGAATACTTTCTTCCGAAAGAAGCAATGCACAGGCACACAGACTCCACATGTATACATATGTAAAAGTGTGTGATTAGAAAATAAATATGAATGATAAGAAACGTGATACTTTCTAAAGACGGTGGAGTTATTGATTTACCGTTACTTGAAAATACAGGAATCTCAGGTATTGGCAACAACGAAATATCGATATATCGAAACGGTACCTTCGTTATTTTCCGGTACTTTCTGCAATTTCGATGTAACCGGTAGTTCGAGATATTGAACCAGGGTATCTAAAACTCACTCTGTACTCGTAATATTCTGAGACTGACACTTGCAAGGTATAAGTTTACTCTCCAGCACTTGAAATGAGAATTCTCAGGCTGCAGGAGGGAAAGGAAGGGGGGATTTCTCGCGCCCATAAGCAAAGATGAAGACATGGGACTGGATCGCAATTCTGCCATTGATTGCAACAACTAGGGTGATGTTTTATCTCCTTTTAGCCCTAGTAATGATCATCACCTCACGTCAGGAAGTCTGCGGGGTGTCACTTTGCGAGGTTTTCTTTCTCCTGATAGGAGAGGAGCTCCTTTTTAGTTTTACCGTGCGACGGGGCAAAACGAGCTGACATCTGGGCAAAGCATGTCAAGCTGTTGATCACGTGGCCTCGGGTTAGAATCTCCCCCAAACTTTACGTTGGAGAGAAAGGAATGGCAAATGGGCGCGGTAGGAAGAGAACCAACGAAACGCACACATTCATGTAATAAAAAGATTTTCATCTAAAACGTTGTTAAATGTTTAAAAACTCATACTTGACTGATCGAAATCAAATTATTTCAAGGATTGGGTCGACTTCTCACATGATCACTCTTCTGGTTTGCCTCTAATTGTGGTCATTAATTCTTAACATACTCATTTCTTTATTCCATTGATTTTGAAGTGGAGATGAGTGGAGTGTCTTGAAATTTCGTTAGAGGACGCAGTTGCGGGGGCTTTTTGGGAGGAGACAACTACCCCCACGCCCCCATAATCGCCGCCACTGTGTATAATCCTATTCTATTTAATATTATTAATAATAATATGTTAATGTAATTACCCTTGTTCACCAAGAAGTGATTCCATGGCTGATGGTTACTGTGGCACGATATTAAGGGAGTAGCCTCGGCTGGAACCTACGATGGAGTTACTTTTTATGTAATCCGCTTCGTGAGCTAATTACTTCATTTCCTTGAGGTTAACTTGCTGGTGTATATAATGCACCGTAAAGCAGGCAAAATTAAACAAAAATATCCTGAAATGGTTGCATAATCGGGGTATATTTAGTGCTGCTGAAACTATTGATTAATTTGGTTTATTTTTCTTCGCTTTTCTGCCTCTTAATTGTAAAGTTGAGGATGAGTGATTGATTGATTTTGTGTTTTAAGTCCACTTTATGCACAGTAAGGGTAATCGGGACTGGACCTACAGTTTAAAGTGGGATCCGAACCACTATGTGCCTCCACCGGGTATTGAACCCAGGACCCCTTGATTACAAGGCGAAGACGCTACCACTGCGCCATCGATGAGTGATGATATGGCCTAATGAAATTGATGAAGAGACTCGCACAAACACCCATGCCCTGGCCAGGATTCGAACCAGGGACCCCTGGCTTCGTAGCGCGCTGTGCTAGCCACTCCGACACGGAGGCCGGTTGCTGAAACCATCGATATCCGTTATCTGTACTCGAAAATATGACCTCTAAATATCGATATACTGAGAACCGACATTTTCGGTATCTTCGGTAACCAACATAAAGTACTCTCTTTATTGGTGACATTCATTTATATCTTGTAAGGTTGAAGAGTAGAGGCACTAACGTTAGGCCCTACGAGAATATTTGTGCGCGTCTGAATGTATTTGCTCTCATTTACCAACCACTTCGACTCATTGTTATATTTATGATAGAAACGGATGATTTGATTTGAGTTGATTTAGTTTATTTTACTTCGCGTTTTGTGCCTCTTGGCTAATTTGCGAAGATGGGGATGAGTGATGAAATGATGAAATTGATGAATGGACATTCACAAACAACCAAGCCCGACCGGGATTCGAACCCGGGACCCTTGGCGTCGCAGCGCGATATGCTAACCACTCGGCCACAGGGTCGGACTAGAAACGGATGAAAAGCGCCCGCTCTAGTAAAGACGATTTTATTATTATCACTATTAATATTATTATGGTTTGTATATATTCTTTGCCCCAACAGGCAGCGAGCTAGCAGAAGGGCGATTGAGTTGCGTAGAAAGAGCCACTGCTGATAACCGAGACGCACTGGGAAAACACCCCCCCCTTTTTTTTCAGAAGCGTGCGGTAAAGGAAACGGAGCAAGCACAACTTGCGTTTTTTTTTTTTAACATTTTTGTATCTTAAGTTCATGTCTTTCAATGCATTTAACACCTTAGAATGGAATTAATTTCTACAACATATTTACATGTGCAGACCTTTCAGTTCTCCTATTTGCAGTGGTATTGCCTGCAAACATAAACCGGCTCGCTCAGCCACGCTGGTTAGCTGATCGCGTTACAAGGAAGAGACTGAAGCTTGACGCCCACTGAGACGCGGCGAAACATGGAAATTTCCGGCAACAGATCTGCTGTCTGCTTCTACTTAAATCAAATGGTGTAACGCCCACTACAGTGAAACGCGCGAAACCGAAGCACGAAATTTTTGGCAGGTTATCTTACAGATTATCGCCCACTGAGACGCCGGAAACGGGTCTGTCGTGTTCATTTGCTGAGTTTCTCCGCGTCTCAGTGGACGTCATGCTTTATGCAGTTCTTACATGGTCACTGTCCGTCCCCCTTCACGCTAAATAAAAAGCGATTCCAGGCCCGCGTTTGTCCTTGGCAAGGGTGTTGGAAAGAACTCGTCTACGCTGCCCAAAAGTGTTCTAAATTCCAGAATTTTACATGCATCAGTGGAACCAGCTAACTCGGTACGATTATGCGTGTGTGAAACTTTTCAGTAATCAACACATTACCTTATAAAGTTAGGCAATGATCAATGGCCGTATGGTATATTATTATAAGTAAAATCACCAACCAAAACTTGGGCATATCCTGCATGTGATCAGTAACTCCGAAATATAGAGCGTATGTAACATTGCAAATAGGGTGAGGAAGAGGGTGCTATTTGGTAGCGTAGCGTGGGTGCTGCGGATACGCGTTTTCTTTACTGTGGCCATCGTCCTGTGTCATTCTGTTCTTTCGTGTGGTGCTTCTGCTATCTCGAGTGAAAGTAGGGTCTATATTGAAAATGACCGCCATGGATGACAAACCAGACGAGCCAACGATTTGCAGTGGTGCAGGTAAGTACTCGATTAGGGATCTTTTTTCATTCAGTTGAAGAACTTCTACCGAAATGTTGGAGGTGGTGCATTATGAGAGACCGTGCCCTGAGCTATGCATAACCAAATCAAGTAAGAAAAACGGAAAAATTTTCAACAATCAGTTAAAAGTGTCTCGGTAACAAACAATATTATGTGGTGGTTCTTGTTGAATTTGTTTTAATTCCACTTTTTAAGTACCACAAAAAGGCTAATTTGGATTGGGCCACACTTTAAAGTGGGAAATGACTACGCCTCGACCGAGTATCGAACCCTTTCATTACAAGTTAACGACGTTACGTATTATGTGTGTTATAATTAGCCGAAATGGAAAATTGACCCGTCGTTTGCCTATCACGAAAAGTCACGCCCCTGTCCCCCTTCCTATGGTTTAGCTGTTTGACTGTGCATTCTGGCGAATGTCAGTGAGAGAAGGATACGCTTAAACTAATATATTAGTAAAACATTACTCACATTATTCACAGTTTAGAAGTATATAAGATCGTCACGGTTAACCCAATACAAACAAAAGTGCCATAAAATTACTTAGTATAAATAGAAGTAATACTTAATTTGTCTAAAGTTGCATTATTTTCATAAAGCTTATCCCTTTTGCGTTGATTCCCAATTTAGTAAAAAAAAAAAAAACGAACGCACGTTCACCCCCCATATATTTTTAGTTTTGAGTTTGTATTTTAAGGCCACTTTATGCATAGATAAGCTAATCGGAACTGGACCCACAGAAGTGCAGAAATGCAGGACGTTGTCTGATTGTAATATAAATACAACTTGTAAGAAACGTGATACTTATTACGGCTGCTGGAAATATCAATATAGCAGACCCCCAAGTATTGGCATCAAACAAATATGTTCTGCATCTTCGATGTGACCTGTATTTCGATACACCGAAACCTGGTATCTAAAATCCATAACTGGCTGTCCTACGCATTTTATTCTGGGATTGACACTTCCAAGGCACAGTCAACGGCAAAGATAATGGTAGGAAAATTGCCCAACGCTATTTTCATTACATTTTCATTCTATTGTACATCCTATGTTGTTTTTAGGAGTAAACTACGTTAGTTCGAAGCGGGCAATGGCCTCTGCTTATTGATGTCATTATTTCAAATATTATTATCACACTGTGTAATACAGACTGAATGAAAATGGTGATGGATAGTGGCGGCAATTGGGCGCCAAAACTGGGGTGCAAGGTGCCAAAACTGCTGTGCAAGGTGCCAAAACGGGGGGGGGGGGGAAGATGCCAAAACTGGGGGGAAGGTGGCAAGGACAGTTTAGTTTCCCTTTGTATATAAGGTTTAGCATAAAAGTTGCAAAAAAAGGGAGGAAGTGCCCCCTTGCCACCTCTGGCGATGGACAATTCGTCGTTACCAGGATTTCTGAATAATAGAGCTGTCCTATGTTTTGTTGATGTTTTGTGCATAATAGGTTAGACGAACCAGGTGATTTAAATTGACTTGAGCTTTTATTATAAATCAACTTTGTGTAGAAATAGGCTAGTCATGGTGGACCTACAGTTTAAAGTTGAATCATAACACTATGTGTCTCCATCGAACACAGGACATCTTTATTACAAGACAACGAAGTTGCCACTACACCATCGGGGAGAGCCTCTAAAGACACACCAGCCAAATTATAATCGAGAACTCCAAATTACTTAGGGACAAATAAAAAAAATAGTACACTAACCCGAAAATGTAATACTAGTATGTTCCTTTCTTTAACACGAAATTAGCATGACCTGCAGACTACATGAGTGTTTCCAAAGACCAAAGATATGTTGCTTATACTCTCTCCTTCACAACAAACTTCAACTAAGAATTAAAACACGAGTGTTTCTCTTCGTCATATTCTGGTGAACCTGATTAACATAAATGTCAGATCTAAATTTTACTTCCAGTCTGTCTTTATTTACGTGCAGCGCGCAAGGGTAACGTTTCAGGTTTCGAATCCCAGAAAAGCATGCTTTGTACTTGTCTTTCTTGCATCATGACAGCTGTACAGTCACGAACAGTTCTGGGTTGTAACGATTTCATTGACTTTCAATTCGACAATTACAAACCAGCAGTGTCAGTGACTGTACTAACGTCCCAATTCGATATTTCAACGGCAGTGTTTTTCTACTGCTTGCGCAAGTGGGTGTTATCTGCTGCCGTAATCTACAGTCGTTCCGCTTCTCCCACTTGTTTGGCTGCGAGAGTAGTGCGTAAGAATTATTTTGACTGGTATCTAATTTTCGCTGCGGGCTACAAGCAAGGTGTAACATGATTGATTGATTTAGTTTATTTTACTTCGCGTTTTGTGCCTCTTGGCTAATTTGCGAAGATGGGGATGAGTGATGAAATGATGAAATTGATGAATGGACATTTACAAACAACCAAACCCGACCGGGATTCCAACCCGGGACCCTTGGCGTCGCAGCGCGATGTGCTAACCACTAGGCCACAGGGTCGGGTAACAAGGTGTAACAAAATTATACCTAATGCCACATATAACATGACGATTATTATTAGAGATTAATTATGATTGCCCTTTTGCGGAGTGAAATACTTTTCTCTTTCCCAATAACTAACAACAACGGGATATCAAAGTTATGAACTATGAATTAACGTAATGAATAACAGCGTTGGTTTTTCTGTGACAGTTTACTTAGGAAACTCACCTGTGGTCGAACGTTTCATTCCCAGTTTTTCTAAATGTAATATTATTATTGTATTATTTTTCTAAATCTTGTATTTACAACGACAATCAAAGAAAAGTAAGAATACCTTATTTGAAATTGTTAATCCCCCGAGACAAAGGGAGACTGAGTTCGGAATGCAAAAGTTAACCTTCGTACTTGGTTCTTGGAGAGAACCTTCATAGTATTAACATTACGAATGGTTTGTCCAATGAATATATAATACTTGTAATTGTGACAGACAGGCGGAGCAAGGGACGAATATCCCATGGATAGAACGAAATTACTATTTACATTGGGAACCATCAAAACATGATTTGCTTACCTAAACACTACTGCATACCCAGCCCAAAGCTTGACATATTAAAAGTAATAACGAGCAAATGTAGAATGAAATGTATTAAGAAACAGTTATTGGTCCATCATTCCCAGCTGAGTTTTATCTTTAGACATCTCTCATAAGTGACTTATCAAAAGTTTCATCTGTCCATGATTTTGCAAAACTCTACCTTTCCAATTCCACCTTCCTCTTCAGAGGTATACCTTGTTCGATACCCGGTGGAGGCACATAGTGGTTCGGATCTCATTTTAAAACGTTAGGTCCAGTCCCATTTAGCCTACCTGTGCATAAAAATGGACTTAAAACTATCCGTAAAAAATCCAGAGATATACCGACCTCCGTACGAAGTGGTTAGCACAGAGTTTACGACGCCAGTGGTAACGGGTTCGCATCTCTGCTGGGCATGGCTGTTCTTTGCGAGTGTTGCTGCATCCACTCCGTAATTTCATCCTATCATCACTCATCCTCATCGTCGCGATTAGACACACTCTGTAGGCGACGCTAAATAACAAAATCAAATTTTTCCATGGGCCCGCACACACGAACAATATATACATACATTGAAGAAACGGAATAGCAGCAAAGATTTTGACATTTCCTTTCACATACTTCTGTATTTTACATTGAAGGGGCCTTAAGTGATGCTTGCCATGGGCCCAAAATATGTAGATCCGTCACTGGCAGTCATTTGTTTTCTCCTCTCTCTTCCGCATTTACCCGAGTACCGCCGTGTTGCCAGTTTCCTTCACTCCTTCGTTATCAAAAGCTTCAACAACGATAAATATTACATCTCGACTTTCGATGTGTGACGTTCATAATGATAATGCTTAGCACTGAATAAAGGTGACGACCATCTGTTGAAGAATGCTGAACATTTTGGCAACGCAGGGGCAGGATCACATGGTAAAGAGCTCATTGCGTCACTACTCTCCGACCGCTCCCTTACTGTTGAAAATTAAATAACAGGGCCAGTGGATTTTTCTCATCTTGGTCAAGCTTAAACATCAAATTCATTCTCTCTATTTTTCTTAGCTGAAGTGCGACTTTCAATCATTCTTCGGCTAATTCCGTCCTTTGATGCTGATACGTTTTCACCTTTCAAGTAAATGCAGGATTGATTGATTTGGTGTTTGAATAGCACTTTCTGCTAATCGGGACTGGACCTACAGTTTAAAGTGGGATCCAAACCACTGTGTGCCTCCACCGGGTATCGAACCCGGGACCTCTCATTACAAGGCGACGACGCTACAACTGCGCCATCGGGGAGACCCAAGTAAATGCAGGAAAAATCATGCCTTGTGTAAGAACTAAGAAGCTAAGAGGATGAAAAACGTTTCTGCTCTGTCACTTTCCCTTCCTGCAAGAAAGCGATAAGAACTGCGTGCTTTTTTTTTTCCTTTCGCCAAACTACATTGTACATGCAGTACAAGAAGACCTGTGTCCGGTGGTGCGGACGGAATAGATAGTCAAAATGCTACAAAAGGAACGTTTGACCCATCTTTCAGGGCTGAAAGACGGTGTTACGGAGTATCTTTGCGAAACTTTTCTTTGGTTTGTTCAAAAGATTTACTGGTAATTCATTACTGCAAAGATTACTGTAACTGTGTTTGCTTTACCAATATTATTTCCGTACTCAACCCACGATTTTCAAAGTGCTTTGAAGCAGTCGAACGGTTATTGCCTAACATATACGGCCAGCCCTATGTAGTTGTGGTAATTTCTTCGGCCTGTAATCAAGGAGATCCGGGTTCGATACCCGGGGGAGACACACAGTGGTTCGGATACAACTTTAAACTGTAGGTCCAGTCTTGATGAGCCCATCTTAGCATAAAGTAAACTAAGAAATCAAGTTAGCGTGATAACAGATTTATTTACCGGTGGGAGCTCGAACATTTCTGGCTCTTGAAGCCAGGTGGGAAGCTACGTGAATTAGTGGGATCCGATCGAGAAAACCAGATAACAGCGGCAATGCGATTCGATGTTCTGATCACGTGTCAACCAATCAACAGGCGTTTGTTATTCAAGGGCAGTTTCGCCACGGAGTTTATTCATCGTGACTGTTATATAGATGATTAATTGATAAGATGAGCGGGAAAATATTGAAGAATCAGTCTGTTATCCTAACCACTACGTCAGCTTGTATTGTGTTTCACGCTAAACAGAGCCGAATTCTGTCACTTGGTTATGATATGCCAGCTGGAAAGTTATGGAACAGCTGCCTATCTACTCGTACAAGGGGTTTTAGAGCAACTTTCCTTTTAAGAAAACGTCAAATTTAGGAAAAAATTGCATGATCCAGGAGTGGTAAGAAATAACTCATAATCTCCTTATGCTCACATCCCTTTACTACATTTATAGGCACGCCACTGAAAGGGTGGGAATATTACCCACAAACAGGAGCGGGGTGTAAGGGATGACTTTCCTTCAAGCGCCTAAATGACAACGTCTCTTTTAGGTACGACACGAAGGACTCAAGGAAGGGGGCGGGGGGTTGGTACTAGGATACCTAGGGCCGCACAAAAATGAGAAGCTGAAGGAGCAGAAGTGAAGAAGACCATGGACTATTAAAATTTCTTAACGTTGTTATAATAGCAGAATAGAACATGTCAAATCCTTTTTCTTGCTAATTTCATGAACGAAGGAGTATCTAGCGCTTAAATAAGTTCTTACATCATGACCATATTTTCAAAGGTCACGTGATACAAACAATATGTACAATTTTATTGCTCGAATATAAACAATTGTTCCTCGAAATAAGAATGTAAACATTTTGAATGCCAACAATTAAAAGTCAAGTGGAGAGATATTGAAGGCTGAAATCAACATCCTTGTTTCTTGGTTCGCGTCCATTGTGGCTATTGTTTTCCTTTAGTGCGTTTGCGGTATTTGTGTTATATGGCGAAATATATATTGAAAGTGGCAGTTTTAAAGGACAACGAAGTTTAATGAATATTTTTAATCAGATGTATCGATATTTTGAACTACACAAGTGCTATTAGTACAGAGTGTGCATTTTGCACACAAACGGGGCTTTGGCGTCTAGACTCACACTCAGTCTGTGTGTTGCTAACCGCCCATGCGTGTTCGTCATTGCCTGGCTTCAATTTCACCCTAATCTTCGCGTGACCAAAAGAGACAGAAGCGAGATGTAAACTAATCAAATCAATAAGTAGATAACAGCAGCAAATGTTGTGTCTTCATGTAAATGTCGCATATAATGTGAAGGCTAGGATGAATGATGAAACAGACTGTTGGAACAAACACAACTTCATGTCCAGGTTTTTTAACCGGGATGCGAACCTAGGACACCGTGTGTTTTGTGGCACGCAACGCTAACAATTCAGCCACAGAGCCGGCTTGCGGGAGTGATTTCCGAGACGTAAACGATATAACTGGGAAGATGAAAAGAGACTGTTGCATTGGCGTCTTCAAGTCTGCACGGAGCGTTCACCACATCAGTTGCAAAACCTTAACTTGATTTTGCTGTTTCATGGGTGATATTATTTATTCCCATATTTTCGGTCATTGTGTTTCTGTATAATCAAGGGGTCTCGTGTTCGATACCCGGTGGAGGCACTAGTGGTTCGGATCCCAATTTACACTGTAGGTCCAGTCCCGATTAATCTGACTGTGAATAAAGTGGACTTAAAACACCAAGTCAATTAATTGTGTTTCTGTAGTCGAACTTTGAGAAATGCATGCGAAAATAAATGTTAATTCCACGATGGTGGATTAAGGGTGTATGCTTTGTTAACTGACTAGCAATTACAATTATGGAAAATTAAATCTTTGTAGGTAGGCTCACCTAAAGACTACTGGTAAAATGTTTTACTTTTATGTAGGACTGCTGAATTCACCGCATTATTCCTACAAGGGAAGGGAAACTATGCCTTCAAAATGTAAATACTTTTATCCAAAACCCGATTAGCCTTCCTGTGCATAAAGTGGACTTGAAACAAAAAATTAATCAATCAATCTTATCCAAAACGCTAGTAAAAAAAAAATTAAAAAAGAGGGTGGTAAAAGTTGTTTTCAGCACTCTGTCGCTGTCCTCAATATTTCGGCATCCATGTCTTACTTGAGAAGCACGGACTTGAACTTTCCTACGAAAGTTTACGAAATATTACGTGCAACCCTCCCCCACTCCATCCGCCAAAAAATCTGCTGCTACCAGGGGGCTCTGGGTTCTACTCTAACTCCGCGCTTTTAATCCGAGGAGACGGGGTTCTTCACACATTGACTCACATCCTAGCCTTTCATGAAAATTCGCGCTTTTAGTAGGTCATTCCCAGTGAATAGAACTGCGGAGGTGTAGCTCGCGCACATTCAAACAATGTTTGTTAAAAATAACTTACGAAGCTTATTTCACGTCAAAATAGAGGCCTAGCAGTCTTTGTCGAATTGTATGACTCGTTCCCGTGTGTCTCCATATCGATGGCGGGGCAATCGTTTCACGGTTAAGCTCTCGCTATTAGTAATATTTTATCATTACTGCAAGAATTGTGCGTTACTTTTCCTTTCCTTTATGCTTACTTGAGAAATGTAGATTTATTTCAATTTCAATGGTTTTTATAGTTTTCACTTTGTTCTACAATACGTATATCCTATCAACATACGTATTTTGTATTTTTACCTGCTCAAATGATATAACTTGGTTCTCTAATATCTAGAGTTGAAGCACGGCCAATTTGTAGCCATTTTTATAACTTACTTAAAACTGTTATTCCGACGAAAATTATTTGTGTTATTGAAGTCGTGACTTTACAATTTTATGATCTGTAGGAATCGAAGATGAAAGAGTTTCAAATTACATCACCTAGCCTATACCTTTTTTCGACTACATTTGAATTTTATTCTAGCTCAGGAGTAAAAGACAGAAGAGGAAAGGTGGCAGCCAAATTGTTGAATGAATGGGAATCTGACCAAAGCGAAGAACCCTTGCATCAATACCATATAATACATGATTGCAAGCATAAAACCATTGTTTTACAAAAGAACTACAGTTAAGACTGGAATAAGTTTGGTTTTTCTTATCCCTAGCTTCCCCTGGCGTACAAGAAATTAACATACCTGAGGGGGCCTCAGAGGCCCAGAAATTTTTTTCCTTTTTAACATTAAAATTAAAATTCATGGAACAATTTTTTAATGAATCATTTCTTCTTTTGTTGTTCATATAACTTATATAACAAATATAATAATTGCAAAATGACCATCATGTGAACCAATTATTACACGAGTGTCACACACATTTTATCATTCACTAGACCTCAAAATTACATGTTAATGTTGAATCAATGGTATTTCTTGTTTTCGTATGTGCTGTTCTCAAGTAATTATAATAGCTACATTAATTACCATAATTATCAACCAATTGTACACTGTTACAGGCACAAGTTTCATGGCGGAACATACTGATAGGCCCACAGCGTGAATTTTCCTCCTATGTACGTTAATTTCATCATTGTATGAGCAAAAGTAATTCAGAAATATTGGTAGGGACCATTGCAACGTATTTTAATTTATTTTCATTTTTTAAATACAAATGTCCACAGTTGAGAATTTGGTTGGCCTGGAATCCCCCCCCCCCCCACGGGTAAGCTAGTGCTAACAATATATCATTTTAATTAAGGCGCGGGGGAGGGGCTGATTCCAAATAAATAATGGTTATGCACAATATAATGTAATCTAGTCAGTAGGGCACCTGTCTGCCACACGGGAGTCCCTTGGATGATCTAAGGTCGAAATGTTTCCGCCGTTGTCCCCGCGTAAAGCGACTGGAGCTCATCCAGCCTCAAATAAATGGTGGGTAACTAGAGGTAAAACTCTGGGGTGTAAAGGCGACAGGAACGTAGTGCTGATCACATCACCTCCAAATTGGCCGTGATCGAAGAGTGTGTGAGGCCTTACACATCTTTTTAGATAGTCTGTTAATCTTTACGAGACTAAAACAAAATGAAGAAGAACTGCATTTAGAATGTAATCGTTATATGCGTACCTTCAGTCACTGCCACAAATACTGTAGGCGCAATGCCTATCAAGTGTGTTAAAAAAAACACCCCGAAACGTTTGCCGAAATCGTGGCCATGACGGTGGGTGTGATTTCGCGCAATGAATATCATCCAGTGGAAATTGAACCACTGAGGCTCTAATGGGGATCGAACGCCAGACCGCCGCATCGTCACATGTGATACCGTTACCACTACGTGACTTGCCATAGCGGACAGCAGTAATAAATACTATTTCCCCATCTTTCTTTGCAGTTCACGTTAATTGTGCAGCGAACTTGAATCAATAGGGGGTATTGCGTTCCCAACTATAACTATACCCTGCACACGCCACTGATACTTGGGTGTATACATTACTCTCGTTCACTTGGAAGTGAACCCGAAACTCGAGTTCTCACAGCAGATCCAGCACACATGTCTGGGCGAAACAACTCCAGAGTCCAGACTCTTAGGCGCCAGTAAAAGATAGCGGTGGAGTCGTGCGAGTTTCGTTGAAAGGAACGTTCATTTCTACACACGTGGCCAAAGTCCTTTGTTACACTGGTTTTGTTGCGTTTTTACTGTTGTCAATATTTATCTGCAGGATACATGCAAGGCGTGACAAAATTACGATTTATGTTTTGCAGAGTAAAAAAAAAATTTCTTTCGATAAAGTTAACAACAACGAGATAGGAAAATACTTAACCAGACATCAACAAAGTGAATAACAGCATTTGCTTTTCTTCACCTTTTGATGTATTACCAACGCAAATAGATGCCATTGTGTTTTTTAAAACTGCCGATACTATGCGTAGATGCAGTGAGGACTTCTGCCACCAAAATGGCACGTTTGCTGTCTCTTCCAATTCTCTCTATACTCTGCCCCGGGTATCTATGGAGCAAGGCTGCGCAAGAAAGGGGAAGAGTGAGTAAGCGGAGCGCTGCTGGAAAGGGTGGTCGTTGTTCACCTTTACCACAATCCCGTTCCCTCGCACGCGTTCATTAGTCAGTCCTCCATATTGACTGATTGCGCAGAGACTTGCTTTCGTTCGGCCGCTGCAGAGAAACCTGGGGCAGAGCATATTTCCAAATTATTTCCTATTTGCCTCATTAGAGATACGAAACTGACATAGGAATTCCAACCCAGAATTTTTGGTGCTAAGATAATGAGTCCACCGAGATTTTACAATACTAACGTCCTTTAACTTTTCCAAGCAATCATAGCTGAAAGATATAAAAAGGTTCGATTATAATTCTGTTAAAGTAGAAGTATTTTTCGTAAGTAACGAAAGCGCTTTGCTCATATTCGAATAGCACCGTTCAGTAAACAAACGATTCATTGATTGACTTTGTGTTTTAAGTACACTTTATGCACAGTGTGGCTAATTGGGACTAGACCTACAGTTGAAGGTGGAACCCGAAACACTATATTCCTATGCCTTCATCCGCTATCGAACCTGGGACCCCTTGATTACAAGGCGACGACGTTACCACTACACCAACGGGGAGGTCCCAGTTAACAAACGAAACACAATACGAGTGCAAGGAAGAGTAACAGTGTAAATAATGCTTTCTTTTCTTCTACAACACACCCGATATTAACACACTTTCAAACAACATCGCTAATTTTGGTTACCGTCAATACTTTCTTCTACAGATGAAGCAAATGAAAATTGATATGTGAGGGCATAGTCTTGAGCACGGGGGGCGCCAATGGTACCTGACCACTCTCGAATGTGTACTCAAAAAATAAAATATGTAGAAACAACCACTACAATAATGAAAGTTATATTTCCCGTAATGCCTCCAAATTGGAATTTTAACAGTTTGGTTTTTCTCGAGTTCTAGCCAGATGGGAGAAGCGATTTGCAGCCAAAGCTGGAAACATCTCCCTTTCTCTCATTCTCATTCTACCTTTACTAACCAGATATTGTTGAGAAGCATCGACAAGGAGAAAAAGTATACAAAATTGATTTATGTACGAGAGGTGGTCAGAATTGCTACAGCGTAGAGCTAGAATTTATGTTTGCATTCATTAATATTTACATCGCTTTTCAGCCACTATTGGCGACGACGAAGATGAATTGAGAGTTACACTTACAAAGGTAGACTCATGCAGGCCGGAACTTAAAAATACTTGATTGATTTATTTAAATTATGGACACGTCAGCACATTTAACACTCACTCTGGTCCCCAATTTCCCAGTTCTTCACTGCCTTCATTTGAAAATGTTGGTTTTCTTAAAATTTCGGAGTGGACCGTAGCCCCTTCAACCATCCCCCCTCGGCCTACGGCAGTGATTACGTACAGTCGAGGCAAATACTAGAACTGCCGTCGTCTGAAGACTCAAGTCTGTACACCCTAGTTAAAAACAGATGTTGCGAAGGGCAACTTAGCATGCAGGGCGCCAACACGCAACCGCAGAGGATTATACTGTCCGTGCATCTGGGCTCCAGATCCTCATTATTCTGCAGAATGCGGTCCAGGGTTTTACTGCGTGGAATTCGTACGCTTCACAAACGTCACGCTTTACACCTCACACAGGGAATCAAACCCGGATCCATTGGCACCTAGGTCGCCAGTATACCACTGAACACGCTCGACCACCGAGCTATCTACTTATGACCCATACAATGCAATGAAAAATGCTACACGCCAGGCTGATAAAAATCAGAAGGACTGATAATAGCCTAATTGTCAAAGAATACTTTTTACTCCAAGGTGTGACTTTAACGACTAACTAAAGTAAACCATCCTCTAGAGAAATATTTTAGTGCTAAATTTTGGACTTTAGAAGATGTTGACTTTTGCGTTTTGCGTTTTGCGTTTTTGCCAAATAAAAATTTTCTGCATTTTGGGTGAGCTGCCCCAGAAAGAGATACCATATGTAAGCACAGTTTGAATCTGTCCAAAAATATACTGTTCTTAAAACATTCAAAGTTAAAACATTTCTCAAAATTCTCATCATGTAGCAGAGCCTGCTTAACTTTTGAGTTAAATTAGTAATTTGCATGTCCCAAGACAGGTTTGTGTCTGTCAATACTCCTAAGAATTTTATTGCATTGCATTCTTTGACGACTTCTTAAGTTTTTTATTTGTTTTGCTGGATTAAAATTTATTAGAACTGTTTTATTAACATTCAGGGAAAGCTTGTTGTTGTTTAGCCAGGTGTTTAGTTCTGTTGTTGTTGAAATGGAATTCTTTTGAAGTTGCTCATATTCCAGGCTTTTTACTATGATATCAAAGCTTAACTTGCTTGTTGTTGACCATGGCAACAGACGTTGCTAGGGAACTTCATTTTCACCCCAGAAACTACTAAGTGAATTATGCTAGACTGTTCGAATTTCAAAATATGAGCCTCATAATTTATTACAGAGGAATTCGAGGGGAATGACGGAAAACAATTATTTTTCAATTACGTTTTAATTTGTGAAAATCACAAAATACGTAAATATTGCTTTTCCAATTTAGTGTCCCTATTGAATCCGTTTACGGAAAACATCCAACTAACTATCTTGAAACTGTTTTTACTTACCCAGCTTATTATTAAGAAAGTAAACAAGAGGCCGAACACACATAACTTTATGTTCAGAACTTTTCAAATAAGGGAGCCACGTCGGCGAGCGCACGAGACATGTCGCTATTTAATTCGTTTATATGAAATATCTAAATATTTTGAAACGGACCAATATGTACCCAGTTTATTATAATGAAACTAGACAATAATATGTGTTAAATATTTGTAAAATATTAGAGCATATACACACGCAAGCGAACTTATACACTTGTTTCCCTTCATCCAATACAACATGCACGCATCTTCAAAATCATTAAGATCACTGAGGAACCCCAGCTATAACATGATTGGGCCCACAACGTGGCCGAAGGTCAAGCATGCGAGCGTACAAGTCGTGGCCAATGGCCACGCCAAAAGTGCGCGAGTCTTTCCACATAGAAACGCTGCAGCACAGTCGGAATATTGGCCACCCTTCTTCTTCACGCCACTGTTCGATCATATCAAATTACATGCGCATGTTGATGGTTTGAAATCTCTGGAATTCAGAAGGAGCGAGCGAGTGATTTAGACCTCCCCCTTCTGTTCCAGCCGTAAATACAATAACGTGATGATTCAGTTACAGAGGAAGAAAATAATAGCTACTATAGTTTTAAGGCAACAGTAAGAACTGGCTGTGGAGGAGCGTCGGTACTTAATGGACAAATCGCAGAATAACTAACAACCTAGCAGAATATGTACTAACTATGGACTTAGCATCAATGTCCTTCAAGAACGTAGTTTCTGAGGCGTGTTACATGGAAGTCGAAACGCTGATATTGGAGAGCCTTCTAACAGTTCACTCATTAGGTCCTTAGTTATGTTGTCATTTATATAGGGTGACGAGACAGTCCCGTTTGAGAGGCGTGTCCCGGTCGTCCCTTCGATATTATTTAAAAACACTATTTGTACCGTTTTAGAAAAGCCTAGGGGTTAGCTTGAAAACCAAGTATAAAGTTGAGACATTTCATGCTAAAAAAAAAAGTTGTATTGTTTTGCGTGTGTTCCGTTATTTGTAGAGAGTGCATAAGCATGCCCAAGAAACGTATATGCAGTTTCAATATGAACTTGGGACAAACCACAAACTGAAGTGGGAAATCACGCGTCAGATGTGTGGGGTAAGGTTTTTGAGGAGATTTACAAACGGTTGGTGAAAAATAAAGCCGCTCTCAAGAAGATTGATTGTTCTGATACATACTTCTGGCACTCCCCCAACTTCTGCGTAGGGCTAACATCAAAGGTTGATCAGAAGGAACCAGAAATACTGTGTAAGTCACACCGAGATTATAATAAATAATAGCTTTTGACAACGAGAGATCATATTTCAAATAATAAAATAATAATAATACTTTAATTATAACAATAAATTTATAATTAGGCCTAACTGATTTTTCAGGAGGGGAGGAGGTACACTGATCTCCTTGGGATGTCCCGTTTTGGGGTCAAAATATTATGGGCACCCTACTACTAGGGTGCCAAATATCTAGCTCCTGGCTTCTCATTCCATTGTAATTATCATACTCTTACCATGAAAAGGTCTCCTGCGTATTATCTGCGGTCCCGGGTTCGAACTTAGATGAGAGCTCCAAAATTTGGGTGATGACGCAACACAATTAATATAATTCAAAGACTTAATAAGGTTCTCCAGGCGGGGGAGAACCGGAAATTTTTCCACCTGTTCAGGCAGCTCCGGCGTCCACCCATCGTCGTATAAAGTGGGTACCTGGAGGAAACTCTGGGGGTAAAGGCGGCAAGGGACGTGGTGTTATTCACGTCACCCCCACCTTCGGCCGTAATCAAGAAAGTGTGAGGCCCTAACCCCACGCTCCCTATACGCCTTCATGGCGTGGTGCATTGCACAGGGGAGCACTTTCCCTTCACTTTTTTTTTTAATAAGGACGATCTGGCTCCTATTGAGAAAGTCTGATAACAGCGTCGATGGGACTGAATGCGATCAACGAAGAACCCATTTGATAAGCTCTGGTCTTCAAAAGGCTGTTGGACTATAGAGTTACTAAATACATGGTAAAAACAGATAACTTGGTCCAAATTTAACAAAGTATATCTTGTCCCAACCCTCCATCCCCGGTCACGTTCCTGGTCTTGTATATATATAAGTGTCACTTCACCAGAAACCGAATTCATTGCCTGTGTGCTCACTGCAGGTCGGTCTGCTTGAGACGATTCCAGACACTTTGGCGCCAGCGGCCAGCTGGGTCGCTCGGAACTTGCTTTTGGCGCGCCACGATTCGGATGGAAACAGACAACTCTGCTAGTGATTCTTGCAGTCTAATTCTCGAATGAATATTTCACTTGCTCTCGTTGCCTTCACTAATTCTATTTAAACCAGCCCAATAATCAAAGAACAAAATAGCTATATTGGGAACCTTTCAACAACTCCCACATTCGCAAAATAGTACATATTGTGCTTGGTTAAGTCCGCTTTATGCACAGTAAGGCTTATTGGGAATGGATCTACAGTTTAAAGTGGAATCCAAACCACAAAGTGCCTCCACCGGTATCGAACCCGGGACCCTTTGATTACAAGGCGACGAAGCAACCAATACGCCATTTTTTTTTAAGGAATACCCCTAACCGGAAGTATCCCCCGTTTTTCACTATATTATCAAGATTTTCATTTCTCGGTTATTCTCAATTTTCAGTTTTTCTCATTTGGACAAACAAATACCCGTGCCTTAACCGGGACTCGCACCCGGAACCCCTGACGTCGTAGCGCTCTGTGATAACCACACCGTCACGGAGGTCGACAGGGCCATCGGGGAGGCTTTAAGCGGAACTCGTACCCCTCCTACTTGACTGCGAGAAGAACTACCGAAATAAGAAAGGACCGGGCGTCCGGTAAAAAAGGCGCGAAAACGAAATGCTTGTGATCCAGGTGCTAGGACGCAAAGAAGCACCAGCAGGCTTCATGGGTGACGTGGAAGTAGAGGTCAGGTGATCAACAGTTACTGTGATTGGGTGGTTGCAAGGAATGAGATTTATAAAACATTTTCTTGTTCGCTCCATTCGCGAAACAAACATTTCTCTACGATTCACATCAAGTTTATACGTCAATCATTTATTATTACAATTATGCCCTATTTCAGGGGATCCCAAACTTTGTAGTTTCAAAAGTTTTCCGCGGTGCCCAAGTCAGAATATAGGCATAGGCCTATCTAAAACTTGCAACGCTAAGTTAGTGTTGTTAGGTTGCTTGCCTTATGTTAAAAAATAAGCACATATTTCAAATTCAGAAACATTGTTTATGTAAAAAGTACTAAATAAGCACATGTTTGGAACAATCATATCTAAAACCCTGTGTAGACTAACAAGTAAGTGGCATTTCAGTTAAAATTCCGGAACATTTCGCGGCACCCCAGGGCGCCGCGGCGCACCCTTAGGGAACCACTACCCTATTCAATATTGAATCAGTTTGTTAAGAAAGGTTTAATTAAAATGTCCATTAAGACTCACACCATTATAAACTTGGATAGTTGTGCTGTACTGGACTTCTGGTAAATTAACACTTAATTCATTTTACAAAGAAATTAAATAAGTTACTTTTCCTTTGCTCCTTTTGTTCAAATGTACAGTCTACATGGAACAGCCATCTGAAGCACCACCCTCCTCCCCCAATCTAATAACTCCAAGAGAAATAACTTTTTTGTCGACTATAGTCTCCAAATTCTGTTCTCAACCAGAGAGATAAAATGGTAACAATTCTATTGCGAGTGACCCTTCACAACGATGAGGAAAGTGAGATCCTAGTTCCAGCGAATAATTTGTTAGGGCCGCTTCAGTTGATTATAGTGCACGCTGAGTGTGCACATAAAGTAGAGTTTCAAATATAATGAGTGGCTTCGCAAATGATCTACGGAGACTGTATTTGTATAAGCATTCTCTTCCTTTCCTGAGGAGAATTCAATAAAACAATGGCTTGGTGTAGCTTTCAGAGGGGAGCGGCACGTGACACGCTTAACTTGCAAACCAGCATTCAGAAATAAATGCAACCTTTCGTATCAAGACAGGTCAAGCTGCACGTGTAGCTCTGATTAGGCCGTTTTCTCAATACCGTGCATCCTGTCACCTAGTGCTCTTGTTAGCTCATGCGCGGTGAATGTTTGGATTTAGACTAACTGTGCTAGTGTCGCTTGCCGCTTGCAGCTTCTGTGTGAATTCTCCGTGTCGCTTGTCGCCTGTCACTTGTCGTCTGTCGTTTGCAGCTTTCTTGCCTTGTAAGGGAGATTACACACGAAAGCGCCAACCAACACATGTCCCTTGGAAGCGAACCAGCAGTAATGAATTGAACCTTTCGAACAGAAGCGACACGACAAGATGCAGGTGTGGCTTGTAGCTTGCGTGGCCAGTTTTGTTAATACCGTGCATCATGTCGCTTCGTACTTTTGTTCGCGCATGCGCGGTGAATGCTATGCCTTATATTGAATGGTCTAATGTCGCTTGTCGCTTTGGTATAAAATCTCCATGTCGCTAGTCGCCTGCCGTTTATGCCGTTTAAGCAGATTCCAGACCGAAGCGTAACGCGACAAGCGACAAGCCTCGGTAATCATTGCAACGTTTCGAATGATGCAGCACGGTAAGCTGCAAATATTGCATGTCGCTTGGTTGTGTCACTCAAACTGGCTACTTTATCAATGTTGTGCATCGTGATGCCTCCACTTGTCGTGCACGGGCGGTGAATGTTTTAGTCTACAAGACAAAAGGGACCCGTGTCTCTTGTCGATGTGGAAGCACACTGTCGCTTGTCGCCTCCGTCAGAATTCTTCCCCTGACCCCTTCAAGGAGACTTCAGATCGAAGCGACAAGTGGCAGGCGACAATCGACAGACAACACTGGCATGGACGTCAGCAGGTTTTTTTTCCAGGGAAGGGCAAGGAAGGTATTTTTTTTCCAGGGGGAGCAAATAAGCCACATTTTACCCAATGTTCCTTCAAAAAAACATTGCTTACATTTGAATTTATCATGTTCGTGCATTAATTAACACATATTATTGTGGCTGAAATGGAATTATATGTGTGAAATATATAATTTTTGGTTGACTTTCATTTTCCAAAAGGGGGCACGGGTCCCCCTTGCCCCCCCTTACGGACTCCCATGAACACTGGCGACTTCGATCTAAAGCAAGAAATTCACCGCTCATGCGCGAGAAACCTAATGCACCGAGCCGAAAGCGACATGTGCAGCTTGCCCTGTCGCATAAATGCGAAAGGTCGAATTGATTACTGAGGGTTCAATTCCAAGCGATACGTATCTCTTGTCGCTTGTTACATATTGCGTTTCGCTTGGTAGCGTTCTAATAAAGAGCTTCGTTTCACACAGTTGCGGCATGATAGGCCACACAAGCCTGCTTTGATTTCTGAAATCTTCAAACAACACATAAAAGTATGCAAAGTAAAAATTAAGAGTCAGCGATTAGGGTAAATGTGATTATTTTCTCAATTCTACAGTGGGGCATAAACTCCTTAAGTACGCCACAGACTGCGCCGCAGTTAATCCCTTCCTAACTCCGCCGCGAGAGGAACTCTTCTTTTTTTTTCCCCTCCCCTTCCGAATGCTCTGCGCCGAGACAGACAAGCTACGCGCTCTCAATTGACGCTGTAAAGCGCGTTTCACAACTTTTTGCTCAATTCGGTATGGCACGTAGCTGCTTACACACAGGAAGAAATCATGTGACCTACAAGAATTGTGATTGGTTGGACGGGTTTTGTAATATTGATTGGTACCCACAACGGATGCAATTGTATTAAAATTACAACACGTAAATTAGACAGGTGATATTGGTACCAGGTTCCAGCAAGAATAGTAACCATTTTTTCGTCAGGAAAACTGCATAAATGATAATTTTCAAAAACCACGGTGGTATTTGTAATCACATGCATGGTCTCGACATTTTAAAATGAATTTGATTTTGCTAATTTATCAAATTATAGTGGTTCCAACAACATATGTACACTCACTCGGGCCTTATAAGACCACGTTTACACGTATGTGTGTGTGTGTGTGTGTGTGTGTGTGTGAGTGGGGGGTGCGTTGGTATACCCGTCATTAGGAGGAACAAGATCAGAAAAATTACCAGCATTAAGAGAACTTTTTTATTGCGAGGTATTTTTGGTGGTTCCTCGGAACGAGAGAGCACATTATTTAATATTATGGCCGAAGGGGCGAAGGAAAATTTAATGTCGTGGTATTAATCGACGTAGGGTACCAAGATCTATATTTTGATAAAAGATAGAACAATGTCCGACAATTGTACTCGGAGTTATGCTACAAAACAGTGCATTTTTCTGATTCCTCTTTTCGGGGCATTGTACCTGTGTGTGTATCAGGTGTTTATCGGTTCCTCTCAACGGTGCTCTGTGCTTATCACCTACACACAACGTGTGTGTCGTTCGAGCGACGCCAGAGACATCTGCAGTGTGTGAAAAATTGCGTAACTACATCAGCGGTGACGTCATGGCGGAGCGAGGGAGGTCGTAGGGGCGGGGCCTGCCGCTGCAGAGAACAGCGTTGTCGGATCTGCCCTCCACTTATATGACTCAGCATTTTTCACTGACGGCTCTGAACGTTGCGTTGTCCGCAGTGCTGCATAAGTTGCAACGCTGGAGAACGCATCGTTGCTACATCATTGCCTACATGGGAAATGTTAACGGTGCTTCACGATTGCGTTCTGAGAGGGTTCGTTGTGTGAGTAGCCGTATTTAATTTATTGGTTTGAGCTTGGGCAATTATGTCTCGTATTTCTCGGTAAAGATATTATCAAGGAAGAATTGTAGAAATCTGCCCGAGGGCGCGCGTGAGCGAGTAAAGAATATTGTAGGAAATGCTTGTGTATTTCCTCATCAAGAAAGCAAACTAGCAGGATTTCTTCATGTATTAATTAACAAAATACTCAACCAGAGTTCCTATGCTAGAATACTGGAAATGATTAGGCTTAATCTAACTAAAGCACAAAAGCCAGATACAGGACAGTATAGTACAAAAACTACATACATATTTACGTTCTTAATTGTGGTCTAACTATTTGTTTTTCTGCCTACTCCACTCATTAAAAATTTGCATTTCTTCCTCTGTGGTGACAGTGGCGTATTTAAGCGTAGGACTTCAACCCCCTTCCCGAAATTCCTTCCACACTTAAAATATTTCTTTAGTCACTAGAATGCAGATGCATATTTTCAAAAATGGCAAAATACGAAGTTAATCATTAATAAGAATAGGATCTACACTAACATTTCAATATTTTTCGTAATGTATGTCTCTAAAGTAAGGTCTAAAATCTAAAGACATGTTGCGTGAGGATTTCACCAATTCAACGCAAGTTTCTGCGGCCTATCATGCCTGCCGCTACGTTATGAAACGTTGCTGCGGATTGACGTGTTTGCAATCGACATATGTCATATGCACTTGCTGCTTCGGAGTGAAATGAACGTGTTGCTTGTCGTTTCGGTCTGCAAGTTACAGGTGACAAGCAACACGGAAATATCAAGCAGCTTTCAGACCAAAGCGACACACAACACATGTCGCTTCGGAACTAGTCAATCAACATTAACGTTTCACACTTTAGCGGTAGCCCCAGAAGACTGAGTTCGACTGGTGAAATTCTCATGGACCACGTGTATCTTTGATGTGAAATCTCCCAATGAGAAAGCCCAGTTCGAGCGACACGTATGTGTTTGCTCAATAAAGAAACACGTACACCACGCATACGTGAACAGACCGAGTCAATTTGATGCACGGTCGGAGGGACATGGTGATTTCACACCCAAGCGACAAGCGACACGAGACCCTTCAATCAATTCATCGCGCATGCGGGAAGAACAAAACAGGTGACACGATGCACCGTATGGAGAACATAGTCCAGTCCAAGCTACAAATGCAGCTTGTGTCGCTTCAGTTCAAAATGTTTGTTTTCAAGAAGCACGTGACAGGGGGATTTCACACTAAAACGACACGTCACGCATGATTTTGTGCGAGCAATAAAGATTTCGATTTCCGGTGGAGTATAGCACCTTGCACTGGCGTACGCAAGGGGAAGCTGATGGGGCTACTGACCAACCAGAAATTTTAAGAAAATGCAAATTTTTAAATGAAATTTTTTTAAGAACTCAAAGAAAGGAAAGTGAACGCAAACCTAACTTAAAGTTAAAATGACACCCGATAACCATTTGTCTTCGAGTACAGTTTTAATAGTGAAAAGTTCAAAATGTACGATAGCCTATATATTTTATTCGGTATCCCACAATTCTAGAACGAAGCTATACTATACACCTTTACAATTTCAGCCCCTCCAGAACAAAAATCCTGCTTAAGCCAGTGGCACCGTTAGAACAATTGGAGCAGACTATGATATTGAAAACAAGAAAACTAAGGCGACTCAATTATTTTTAACTTAGTATATGGCACATGTTTTCTCTCTTCTCCAGTGGCAGCAACGAATCGTCCCTAGTGCATCGCCCAGTGGCATATACATGAGGGAGGGATGAAAGACAGGCCTGTGGCAAGGAGTAGCTAGTCTCCATTTTCACTTCACAGCCTAACAAAGACAGCTAAAGGTGGCCATGAGGGGAAATTTCCTTTGGGCTCAGGAAGGTGGTGTGTGTTGCAAGGCGTTGTGGCGAATACTATCATATTATTTGTTACGCTTCAATTTTGCATATATTACTGCTACCCGACAGCAAAATACTCTAATACAATGTTGAAGCGCACGATGTTTTGGAAGCTGCTACCTTAGTATTATTATTTCGCCCAGCCCAATATACTAACCTGAACTACGTGGATCGATTTTTGGCTTGCTCCAGGAGACAAAGAACTCAAATCGCCGAGTGCACCAATCCGGGTTAACGCAATCTTATTGAGAAGTGGGGGAATCGTCTAGTTCCCCCTCCCAAGAAAATTACGTACGCCCAAAACAACCCAGATAAATTATCACTTTCGCCCTAGATTATTCTACGTCAACGGCTATTTTGCAAAACAATAATAACATAGTCTACTCTTTGATTGATTAAAAATTGTACTCAATTTTAACAAGGTTTTATTAAAGAACAGTTTAGCTTTGAAAAAAAATAAGAACAGCGACTTGATCAGTACAATAGGTTCAACATCTTAATTTCCCGGAATACAACAATTCAATGAAAATATACGGAGTCAATAATGTTCACAATTTAAAGTTAAGCGGACGTTAAATACTATTTTTACATTCACTTATAACTTACTTTGTCATTTACTTATTTTAGTTCCAATTCTAACAGCCTACAATAAACAGCAATGAACTCTTCCCAAATTTAATTTCTATATACACGCATTCAATCCCCCTCCCAATTCTTCATTCAAATATTAAAACAAATAAATATAAATAGATACACCCATTTGAAACACGTCCCAACAATCGTGCATACACTATTTGAGGTGGTGCCGAAACAAGTCACTGATATAATTATTTTTATAAAAAAAAGTACACGTAATAATCCAGCCGCTTGCGGAGTGGAGAGACAAAGAAAAATATTTATCCCTGCTTAATTTCTTTTTTGTAATAAGGATGTCAATTTAAGTTGCTCGTTAATTTAGAACTATTAATCTCTTGTTACTAAACAAGTCGTGTACCAGAGTTACAAAAAAATGAATTAGACAAAAAAAACATACTGACCTCTTTCCTTCCCCTTTACGCTACATGGCAGAATCCAGATGGCTTGGAAGATATGGCAACTCAAACATATCAACGTCAGTTAAAATGCCATGCCAAATACGCAACGAAGGGAAGGTAAAAGGTCGGGCACCTGTTACGCGAACTAGTTGATATACCTGTGGTCTCTCCGCTCCGGCTGACGTCTAATGCTGTTCTGTCCTTGGTATCGAGTGTATCGGAACTGTACTGTGTCTGTTTCTCATTCCCCCAGTTCCCAACGCTGCTCTGTCGACAAGTATATTTTACGCATGCGCGAGTGACGTGCCGAGGCAGCGAGCGCCCTCTATCGAGAAGCTGCGCAACTTGATACATTACGTAACCATCAGTGACTTATTTGGCGCGTGGCATATTTCACTCTCGTGTGTCAAGAGAAGAGAGTAACTGTGGAAGGAAGATATTTACATAATGTATATTAACCGTCACAGCATGCTGTCGACAGTGGCGGCAATTGGGTTCCAAAATTGGGTTCGGCAAAGGAACTTTACTTTCCCTTATAGATAAGCTTTAGCACAGTGTCGGAGCAAAAGTGGCTAAAAGTGGGTGGCAACTGCCACCCTACGCTCCCTCAGTCAGTAATGATTATTCGACTGTGAAATCAGTTGAAATCTTGGAATCAGATTCTTTCCTCATTCATCCATAAACATTCTATTCCATTTCGCTTTGTAATAAACATAAGCACTTTATAAATTTAAAAAAATATATTTTTAAAATTATTCTTAAGGTCAATGTAATTAAACAGAATTGTGGATGACACATTTTAAGAAAGAAGTTACAGTCCGTGTTTTACTTTTTCACAGTATTTAATAATTTTATTAGGAAGCGCTTTTCTGCTATTTTATTTAACCGCGACGGTCCGGATGTGTGATGATTAGATGAAATTTAGGAAGAGACACTCATTTCCAGGCCGGGATTCAAACCCGGAAACCCTGGCGTCGTATCACACTGAACTAAACACACTGCCAGATTCAGGAGAACAGAAAGTAAGTTATTAATATAATATATAAGATGTAATATATAATATATTACATATAATATAATATAATATTCGAACCAGTGTATAGTGTACCTCCACTGCATATCGCCAGTTTACAAGGCGATTCTTACATTCTGTATACTCTGCACTATTCACAGTTACAATACATGTGTTAACGCATTGAGAAAGCAAAGTTTGCCATTTTGGAATCTCTCTCTCCAGGACGTAGTGTAATCAAGGGGTCCAGAGTTCGTTACCCGGTTGAGGCAATTGTGGTTCCGATCCCACTTTAAACTGTAGGTTCAATCCCGATTACCCTTTCAAGGCATAAAGTGTACTTAAAAACACTTACATTGAACTTGATTGAAATCAAATTCTTGCTTGCAATTTTGAATATGTATATTAATATTAATAATAATAATATTAACAATAATGACTTTAATTAATAGAGTATTGATATTTGATCAAATTGTCCTTTGGTTATAAAGATGTTACTGACGCAAGTATTGATGGAATGAACTGGAATGAATATTTTGCTACCCTTGAAAAAAAACGAACCAGAGAATAACGCCGCCCGCCTACCCATCCCTGTCCTTTTTAAGTGGGGGGAGAGTGGTCAGTCTATAAACGATTGTTGTAGGACTTATGCTACATTAAAAGTTGTTATTGAGCTTAAGAATGAGCTTACTGCTTTCGTTCAAGCTAAATAGGAGTTTCAGCTTTATACAAAACCTGATTTGCTGTATAAAGCAGAAAAGAAAATAATATTTTACAAACTTTTATTTCTGAAGTTGTAATTAACATTATACAATTATGAACGAGGTACTTGGTAAGTCTCCTTCACCTAATATTATATGGTGTCCGAACCTCCCCGGAGGTGCCTTAGATTGTCTTGGTGAAGAAGAAGAAGAAGAAGAAAAGGGTAACAATCATTGTGTTTGTTAGCTGCAGATGATGTTTTTGTAAACATTGAGTGTTGCAACCTGCGTTCATGTTTGTCGGCAGCATGGCTCGTACAATACGGAAAGCTCCTTGTTGCGGCAGATTGTTGATTTCAGACGCCGCTGTACAATGTTCAGACTGTAAACAATGGGTGCATCAAGACTGCGTTGAGAAAGATTTTTTCTGCAAGGTGTGCAAGAACGGAGCTGGAAATGAAGTTCATGATAATGAAAAATGGACGAAAAAGAACAGGTTGTTTCGAAAGAAAGTGACGAATTTGGTTGTCAAGTTGACATTGATCGGGGAAAGGAAAATGATGTTTTAAGTACAATTTTATCGATGATGAAACAGGTAGGTTAGAAAGATGAACAAGATAGAAAGAGACAGAAACAGGAACAAGATAGGCTGAAATGGGAAGAAAATAAGGAACAGGATAGATTGAAATGGGAGAACGTAGGCAGGAAATGAAGGAAGTAAGTGATGGTTTACAAAAATTGAGTGATCGAATGTCAGTTCCAGAACAGAAAAAAATCAGCTGTATTGGAGATTAAGGTCGTTAAGGAGAACGCTATCCAGGAAAGTAAGGTTAGATTTCAGGCCGGAATCGATGAAGTAAAAGATGATTGTAATGAGGTCCGTGAGAACAGCGAAAAGATAGAAGATAATTCTGATCAAGTACAAGTGGATATAGAAAATGAACAAAAGGAGACAGATTGGAAAGTACAGGCTCTAGAGGAATGAGTGTGCGTGTTCGGAATGAAAAGGCAACAAGTTGAAGATGAGACCCTCGGAATACAGCAATCTCATGAAGTAGTAGTGTAATTTGTGCTACAACCAGGACCACTTATAAGTGTAGAAAAGAAGAGGTCATTTGATTAAACAGCCCGATTTGCCCACACTTAAAATTATGCCAAGATCCTCTTATTCCCCAATTCTTCAAGTGTGATATGCTCTTAATCCTCAAGAATTTTTAATCCTAGTGTAGAAAAGAAGAGTTCATATGCCCCGATTTGCCCACACTTAAAACAATATCAAGAGGGGGCATATAGCCCAATTGGCCATGTGTGTACATATTTAAATCTAAAGAATTTTGAATTCTAGTGTACAACTCCCCTCAGACAGATTTGCCCATGTGTGTAAAAGCTACATCTCTCAGTTTGTTGTCTATAAACTTGTCAAAATATGCCCCCCTTGATATTGTTTTGGCTACACTTAAAAACTAAGGCAAAAATGCTTATATTTTTATACTCTTCAACTTACAGATCAATACAATAGGACAAGGTCAGGCTGCAAATTGCTTGCATGTTTTTTCTAATCTTTGATCAGTCATGTCCCGGCCAGCAATAAATTATGCACGCCTAGGAGATTTAATATGCTTGCATGCATGAGATAAGATCTACACTGTGCTTTTTCAGAGAAAATTCCCCATACATTCCATCATGTTATTGACTCCAAGGGTAGTAAAAAGAACATTGGCCTCTTGCATGTTGTCATATAAGCCTGAATTGGATTCAGGTTTTGTCTCGTTCTGATAATATAAACACGAGTGGGACTTACAGATTATTCATTGCACAGTTTCAAAGTCCAACTTTGAATTGTATTTAGCTGATATACAGCTCATAACTTCTGGGTTCTGATATTCAATGTGTATTGCATGTGGACATAGTCCCATGGCTTATATGCTTTATAATCAAAGGCTTCTGGGTTTAAGACCTCTCTATGGAGAAGTGCTAGTCTTGTTGCCTTGTAATCAAGAGGCCCCCAGGTCTGAAACCTGGTAGAGTGTGTGGGCCTCCCCTGATGGCAAAGTGTTAATATTGTTGCCTTGTAAACAAAAGCTCTGGGTTTGAGTCCTGGTAAAATGTGTAAGATTGAAATACATGTGGCAGAATAATATCCCCACATGTGATATTTTGAGAATATTCACTGCTAGCTGATATACAGCTGAGGTTTGAAACCTGGTAAAGTGTGTTGTACAACAGCATAAAAGAGCAAAACTATTTTGTATTGGGGATCACCAGAGCCTAGTTATTGCTGTTGTTTGGGTATAAAAGCATCAGCTCAGCCACTAATTGCTGTTACAAATGGCATAAGTGTATTTGTTATGAACAGTCATCAACATTGCCCCCACAACCATCTACATCTGGTCTGAAAAGAAAGCATGAAACAGCTGTTAATGCTGGACCAGCAAAGCAGCCACGCTATGAACCCATCCATAACAGTTTTAACGGCCAACTTAGAGATCATCGGTTTGTATCAGAGCCAAAATGTGATATTAAGAATTTTTTGAACAGTATAAATCCAGATGTGCAGGCAATTCTAAATGCACAAAATGGCTCTTATAAGCTGTCCCTCAAATTGTTTACACAATATAAGAAGCCAAATGGCACAAAATTTACACAGCCCCACATAACAGAAACTGTACCGGTATATTCAAATGCAAATTCAGACAAAATAATAAGCAGTTTGATAGATCAATTGAATATTAAACACTCTGAATTTGCAGCAAAAGAGTCTGGATGGAGCCTATGCGGATCTCTACACAAGTTATATGTTAACATTTCTGAATTCAGCCCATTACAAGGATCTACATATCTGCCATTACCTGCCAATATCAAAAACAAAACAGCCGTGGTTAATATAAAAAATAATGATGAGAAATGCTTTTTGTGGTGTATTTTAGCTGCTTTGTATCCAGTTTCAAGGCATCCTG
This sequence comes from Lepisma saccharinum, assembly GCF_977018435.1. Taxonomy (NCBI): domain Eukaryota; kingdom Metazoa; phylum Arthropoda; class Insecta; order Zygentoma; family Lepismatidae; genus Lepisma; species Lepisma saccharinum. Next base: position 134,956,592 of record NC_139230.1, read on the forward strand.
AGCGAATAAGTTATTATAAACAGCATGAAAATGATTTTGATGAAGCAATGGAGGGTTTAGAATATCCAATGTCTGTTCAGAATATTGATAAATTTGATAAAAAGGCCCGGGATATCAATGGTAAACAATTATCTATTAATGTATTTACTTGTTCTACTGGCCGTGGCAATTGCTTGATAGATCCTCTCAGAATCAGTACATTTGATGATGATTCTGCTGTTCCGATTGATCTGCTCTTAATTGAAGGGGATGGCACATATCATTACACTCTGATACATAATCTTGAAGCTTTAGTGAGAACACAACTAGACAAAACTCATAGAATATTCAAGTTGTGCCGAAGATGTTTAACTGTATTTGATGGTAGAAAAATGGTGAATGGTGTTTGTGAAAAGAATGCAGAAATTGCTAAAAACAAGTTAATTGAGCATCTGAAATACTGTGGCAATCATAAACCTGTTCATATGCTTATGCCTAACCCAAATGAAAATTCCAAATTCAAAAAATTTGAAGCCTTGTTGGAACACCCAGCATATATAGTGTGTGATTTTGAATCAAACCTCAAACCCCTTGCATTCTGTAGCCCAGATCCTGATGAACCTTCAATTACATCATACCAGTTACATGAACCTTCTAGTTTTTATTATGTGGTTGTACAGGATGGGGTTGTTAGTAAAGAAGATTTATACATGGGAGCAGATGCCATCAAAGAATTTGCACAAAGAATAGAAAATGAGTGCCATAACATAGCATCTAATGTTTTATTAAAATCAAAACCCATGTTGCCTTTAACAGAGAAACAGATTGAAGATTTCAACAATGCAGAAAAATGCCCGGTATGTGATTCTGAATTTTCAGATACAAATATCAAGGTGAAACACCATTCTCATACAGATGGTAAATTCTTAATGGCCCTGTGTAATAGCTGTAATATTATGATCCAGAGACCAAAATTTGTCCCCATATTTTGCCATGGTGCATCCAATTATGATTTTCATCATCTGATCAGGTACGAGGGGTTTGACAAGCAGAATTTAAATATTTTAGCTGAAAATAATGAGAAATATATTGCCATTAGCAAAATAATTAAAGTTAATGGTGTTTCTATTCACTTAAGATTTCTTGATTCATACAGAATTTTATCGGCTAGCCTGGCTACACTGGCCACTCAATTATCTGATGATCAATTCAAAATCACATGTGCTTTGTTTCCAAATCAGGACCTGAAATTAATTAGGCGGAAGGATGTATATCCATATGATTATGTTACAGATTTTTCTAAATTTGATGAGTGTTCTCTGCCACAACAACAAGAGTTTTACAGCAAAATCAGAGGATCTGGAATCACTGATGAAGATTATCACCATGCCCAATTGATGTGGAACAATTTAAAATGCCAGACATTTGGTGATTATCACAAGGCTTATTTAAAACTTGATGTGACCCTCTTAGCTGATATACTGCAGGCATTTAGAAAATCTTCCATGCAAAATTATGAGCTGGATCCAATGTATTTTTACAGTGCTCCGGGCCTAGCATGGTCTGCAATGTTTTTAAACACTAAAATGCAATTGGATCTGATCCAGGATCAAGATATGTATCTGTTTATGGAACAATGTATAAGAGGAGGCATGGTGCAATGTTCTCAGAGATATGCCAGAGCAAATAACAAATATATTCCTGATTATGATCCAGCACTGCCATCAAATTATATACTGTATGTAGATGCCAACAGCCTCTATGGTTACGCCATGATGAAAAAACTGCCATATGCAGGGCTTGAGTGGGTTGAAGATTTCAATATTGAAGATCTTAAGGATTTTGATGACAGTAACTATGGCCTGTTCTTAGAGGTTGGTCTGACAATTCCTGATGATTTACACAAGACATTTTCTGATCTGCCCCCAATTCCCGAGGTTAAGTGTTCACCTGGCTCTAAACAGAAGAAATTGATGATGACTCTAGAGCCGAAACAGGATTATGTCATATATTACAAAAACCTCCAGTTCCTGATGAAACATGGTGTTCAAGTGACCAAAGTTGGAAAAGTTTTGAGGTTCAGGCACTCAAGATGGTTGAAACCATATATTGATACAAACACAGAGCTTCGAACATCTGCAATGAGCCAATTTGATAAGACCTTGTTTAAATTGATGGTCAATTCAGTGTATGGCAAAACAATAGAAAATGTCAGAAAACATATTGATGTTAAAATAATTACTGACCCCAGCCGGAGCAAAAAATTGATTCCAAAGCCCAACTTCAATTACAGAAGAATTTATGATGAGAATATGGCACTTTTCAACATGAAAAAAACAAAAATTAAGTTTGATAAGCCTATTTATGTAGGGGCTGTGATATTGGAATTGGCCAAATTACACATGTTAAAATTGTATTATGATGTGTTGAAGCCTTTTTATAAGGATCTGTAAAACTGATGTACATGGACACAGATAGTTTTGTTCTTGATATTCAAACAGAAGATGTTTATCACAGCCTGAATTTTTAAATATTTTGATACCACTGAACATTCAAAAATTAAACCCCACAACAAAAAGGTGCCTGGCAAGTTCAAAGATGAAACACTTGGTGATGTTATTGTGGCATTTGCTGGGTTAAGGGCCAAGATGTACAGTTTTGAAACATGTAGTGGCGCTGTTGCCAAAAAGGCCAAGGGCATTGGCAGAGTGACTGTGGACAAAGAGCTTGAATTTGAAGATTACAAAAATTGCCTCAAATCATGTAGCACAATCAGAACATCAGAATCCAGAATTCAGAGTGTGGATCACTTGTTGACTAGCAATATTGTAAGAAAAGTGGCTCTGGACCCACATGATGATAAGAGATGCATTTTATCATGTGGCATACATACTTTACCATGGGGTCATTGTGATTTGAAAAATGGCAAACAATGCCCAATTACAGAGCATGATTTGAAATAAATAAACATGCCTATGAACTTATTTGGGTTCAAAAAACAGGCTATTATGGACCTGCCAACACCAAAACCCTCTTCGGATAATATATCTAAACTAAGTCCTTTGTTAATTATTCATCTGAACAGCATAATTACAGATGTTGATGATGAAAAAGCTAAAACATTGTACATATTTAACAATAATTTAAATCATTACCAATTACCTGTAGGTGGTCAATTGCAATTTATTACAACCCCTGAGGGTAATGTCAAGATTTCAGTAGGGAGAAATATTTATAGAATTAAGCACTCAAACATGATTTCTGGCACTGTATATACTGTTTCTGCTGGTGACTGCTTATATATTGAGGTCCCGGGATCATATGACATACAAAGAATTTTTATTTCCTAAACAGTATACAAGATATGGTTACATAGAACGATTATTATTATTATTATTTTTTTTTTATGTATACGGATAAAAGTAGTCAAGCTACTTTCGGAGGTATGTGCTTATGCCCTGGTACCTGAAAATTAACCCAGGGCGTCAGTTCCGTGAATTTTTTACGGATTCCCCCGCTTTTCTTTGATTCATCCTTGATTTCCATTATTTTTTAATTACAATAATTCACTGTGACATTGGCAAGAATGTCCCAGTGTGAAGAACCAAATTTGTTCGGTTTTCCTGAACAAAGTTGGTTTCACATCATTCTACAAGGTAAGAAGATTAAGATAAAGGTTAGAAATAGTAGGAAGTAAATAAGTGTTAGTGTTTAACATTAATATTATTTATGATCACAGATACGAAATTACATAAGTGTGTAATTGGGTGGGTAATGTTTTCTTAGGATAAGTTTTATTGTGTGTCGTGTGCATTAGTGTTGATGGATGAGATGAGGAATGGACATTTACACGATTCTATGAATGTTAAGCAGGGTCTATGTTCTAGTATGTTGTGTTTGAGATAGTGAGAGTATTATTGGCTTTGAGATGTACGTATTAATAGTAGGAAGAGATATGAAAGAACGAGTGGTACCTGATGCAAGGAGACTTGCGGGAGACCAGCAAGAGTTGGTCGGACTGGGATGAACATCGGTACGACGGTTGGTACCCGGGACATCATCAGGAAGGGAAGAAGTAGGGAGGGATTTCCTGGGAAGTATCGGGTACATTAGTACGTTCGGTAGTGGAAATATAGAGAATTGTCAAGAATCAGTTAGAGAAGTTTGCAGTGTGTTTAGTAACGAGAATAAAGAAGGGGGTGTAAGATTACAATTTAAGAAAGAAACGAAAAAGAAGAATCTTGGTTAAATTCGGTTGGTTCCTAGGTCGAGTCCTTGCAGTGTTATCCTTTGCCTTTCTCCGGGGAGACGTAACCTTTTTTCGTTTTGGCGTATCACTGTCTTCTGTATTAGTGTCTCCTTCTTGATGTTCCTGTGGGAGGTTCTGCTTCATTATCCTCTTGGTGATCTTAGTCCTAAGGAGGGATGTTCTGTTGTTGAGTTTGTCGAAGGTGGATTCTTTGTGATCTTCTGGGGGGTATATTACATTCCGGAGGTAGGGGTTGAATGGGGAGGTGAGTGATGCCGGATTTGAAGAGGGAATGTTCCTCTTTCGACACCAGGTTTGTTAAGTCGTTTAGTGACGTAAAGTGCTCGGGATTTCTTATTAACTGGTACGTGTTGAAGTTTGGTAGCTTTTGTCTTAAATCTTCGATTTGTTTGTTTGATGTCTGGCAAAAGAAGGCTTTATGTTCCGGTGTGTCCGTCTCGGTTTTACATTTCAGGCATTTATCAGTCTGTCTGAGGTTGTGCTTATTTAGATGTTGACCGTAGGGACCGTGTCCCGTTAGGAAATGTATGAGACCTCTCGTGGGATGGAAATGGTCCATCGAAAGTCGTTCTTTTATGTTTGGAAGGAAGCTGTGAAGTCTCCTTCCTTGCGTAGCTTGTGTCCATTCCTGTTGCCAGACGCTAAACAAGTGGTTGTAAATTTCTGGTACCGTGGCAGGGCGTATTCCAATTAGTTTATAGATTTCGTCCTCTTGTCCATTTCTAAAGTAATACTTTGATGCTCTAGTTTTAATAACGATTTCAATAGGCTGTAGGCCCGCAATCATGAGAAGAGCCAGGGTTGAGGTTGTTCTGAATGCACCCGTTAGGCGAAGTATCACTTTGCGTTGTGAAGATCTCAATCTGTTTTTAATGTACTGTTTACTGGTTTCCATGACCCACAGGGGCGAGCCATAGGAAATAATAGAATTATATATGGTAATGAGATATGTTTTTATGTGTGATAGTGGAAGGTTGTAGTTTGCTGAACTCAATGTGGCTAGACTGTTTATAGTTGTTTCGGCCTGGGTTGTTGCCAGGGCTATGTGTCTGTTAAAAAACATCTTCTCTTGAAGAGTAATGCCAAGGTATTTAGCTTCTCTTACTCTTTTTAAATTTCTTTCTCTGAGTTTGATTTGAGGGTTTCTTTGTAACTTCCCCTTAAGGATAATATAATGAGTCTTTTCCGAAGCTATTTTGAGTTTAGCATGATCACACCAATTGGATAGCATATTGATTGCAGTGGATGCTTTATCTTCGATTTCCCTTCTTGAGTTACCGGAAGTGAGCATGATAATGTCATCCGCATAAGCTATGATCTGGTCTATGTCTGGATGGTCTTGTAGTTTCATAAGCGCAGGCTCCAAGTTAGTATTCCAAAGCTCGGGTCCCAGAATGGAACCCTGAGGACAACCTTTTGACGTGATCTTACTCATTTGTAGATCCGGATATTTGATGCTAATTTTTCTGTTAGAGAAATAACTTTTCAGAATTAGGAAGAGTGTACCTGGGCAGTTCATATTTTTAAGTGTTTGAAAAAGGCTGGGCCATCACAAGTTGTCAAATGCCCCGGCGATGTCCACCATGATTCCAACCATGTACTTGTTTGGAGTGTTTTGTGTTGTAGACGATAGCAGGCGTAATGCATCGTCAGTGCATTTACCTTTCGTGAACCCAAATTGTATCCCTGATATGGGTTTGAGCAGGCGAAATTCTTTGAGTCTTTTTAGGATAAGTTTCTCGAAGAGTTTTCCCAAAACGTTGAGAAGGCATATTGGTCTGTATGAATTGACCCTGGTTTCATCTTTATTTGGATGTTTCTTGATGATTATTAAGTTTGCTTCCTTCCAGGTTTCTGGGAATATCTTCTGAACAAGGCACTCATTAAATAGTTGAGTAATGCAAGGCGTAAGTACTGGGGTGATTTCTTGTATTATTTCCACATGAATTCCGTCTGGTCCCGGGGACTTCTTCATTTTCATGCTGCTTATTTCGTTTTCTACTTCCTGGGTAGTGAAAGGTAATATTGGTGATTCTGGATATGGCTGGTGATAGATTTTTCTTGTATCCTTATTTTCCTCACTGTCGTTTTCAGGTTTGTCGTCTGGTATGAGATTCTTCATTAAGAAGTTGATGGTTTCTTCCAAGTCCTTTGTCATATTCGTGTTGTTCTCGTCATTAATTAAGGTGGAAATGGTTTGCGGTTTTTTTATTTTGCCGGTAGCGATTTTATACGGGGTGCCCCATTTATTTAATTCCAGACGTTTTTCGATGAAGATATTCCATTGTTGTGTCTTATAATTTAGTAGCTCGGTTTCGTATTGCTTTTTTTTGGCACGGTAAATCTGGAGGTTGGCATTTCTGTATTGTGCGATGATGGATTTTTGATATAGTTTCCTGGCTTTTTGCATTTGTTTCTTAAGGTTGGTTAATTTCTTTGGCCATGGCTTCCTCTTCATTTTCCTTTGGTTATTTCTGGGTGATGAATTTTCAATTGCTTGTCTGATGTTTGCAGAGAGTTCCTCTGCGAGCGTGTTGAGTGATTTTTGCTGGTCCAATTGTTCAGGGATAATGAGCTTTTCTAGGAATTTTTGATGATCGATTTTTCTCCAGTTCAATATGTTCTCCTGGTTTGTCTGTTCAAGGTGATGTTGCCTGTAGATTAAGTCGAATAGTATTAAGTTGTGGTCGCTTGTTGTGGCGAGATCTATAACTTTCCAGTTTTGGACATCGCCCAAGGCCCTTGCATTCGTGAGTGTTAGATCAATGTTGCTTGAGGCGCCCACCCTTCCCCTGTAGGTGGGGGGATTATCTGGCTGATTTTCGACTTGTAGGTTGTGCTCAGAAATGAATTCCTCCATGGCTACCCCCTTGGTGTCGGTTTCTTGGCTGTACCACCACGGAGAGGAGGAGTTCGTGTCAGCTGTGATTATGATCTTGTAGTTTTTGTACGCATTGCAGATCAGATCGATTTTTTCCAAATATGGGTCTATGTCATGGCTGAATTGAAAATAACTATTTATTAGGATCCAAGAACCATGCTCGGAAGATATTTGAGCGCAATTTATGTGTGTGTCACAAAATTATGCTATTTTGGTGATTGTTAGATTTCTGTTTAGGTTAATTATTGCTGCCATGGTTTGATTGCGGTCCTGAATTGTGTGAACGTTGAGTGGAATGTAGGGAATTTTGTTTTTGGATGTGTATGGTTCTTGCATGAGAATTATGTCAATGTATTGCTCTTTGCAGTAATTTATTGTTTCAAGTGTTGCAAGCTTGCTTCTTCTGGTGTTGATCTGTGCAACGCGTATCTTGTCGTTATCTATGAGTGCCGTACTAATTGGTGGCATCGGGGCCATTCGTTTGTAGCTATGAACTCCATTCTCCCGTGTGCCCTTACAAAGTCCGCGTAAACATCGTCAAGTACCAGGGACTCTCCGCGACGTCCGAAAGCTGTCTCGGTTAGCCGGAGCAGCTCCTCTGTGTCGGTAGGAAGGTTGTAAGTTTTTAACGTTATCCTGTCCACTGCTTCTGGTATGGGGAAGGTAATAGTTTTGCCCTTGCTATGCTTCTTCCTGACTAGTAGTCTCAGTGCAGTTATGAGAATATCTCTCTCTTCTAGGCGTGAAAGTTTCAAGTTGTGTTCGAAGTTTCTATATATTAGGTACGGATCCGAGGGATGGGATGAGTGTTCTGGCGAGGGTGATGGAGGTTCCGAGTCAGTATCGAGATCGGTGTCATATAAGTCAAGTGTGTCTTCCGCAGTGAGTTCAATTTTCTTGAATGTGAGAGGGGTGTGAGATGATGTGTCAGATGTAGGTGTTCGTGTCAGAGCGGGTTTTATTACCTCAATTGGGGCAGAAGGTGTTGGAAAAGGGTCGTTGAGGATGGAATGGGTGTTTGTAGTGAATTTTATATTCTCCGATAGGTTGGACGGTTCAGTAGAGAGGTCGAGAAGGGTTGGGGGATTGAAGTATGTGCTATATGGGTACATGAAGGGGGGAGCTTCTGGGTTTAGCGTGGAAGAGTTTACTAAATCGATTGCTTTTTTTAGTCGGTATGCTGCCGCTCTTTTAGCGTTTCTTTTTCTTCTACTTGGTGGATTTCTTTTCCGTTTTGTTTTAGGGGTGTTCTCCATAGTCTGTTTTGTCTACTAGTCTTTGCCACATGAGGGTGTATGTTGGGCAGTCTTTGTTGTCTTTACTATTGCATGTTTTGTTCCTGTTTTTACATGGAATGCATGTTTTCGGTTGGGTTTTTTTATCACAGTGTTGGCGTTCATGATTCTCATTTCCACAATGGGTGCACAAGGGTTTGTTTTTGCAGTATTTTACTACGTGGTCCAGATCTCCACATTTCAGGCAACGTGCAACCACGATATAATCTTCGATGAAAAGAGATAGGAACGGTAAATATATATACTGTTAATATTTATGTTATTTTAGTTAATATGGCACTGTATATACAGTTTCTGCTGGTGACTGCTTATATATTGAGGTCCCGGGATCATATGACAAGCTTATACCTTTTTTTATAGAATTAAGAATTAGATATTCAATAATAAATAACCACTAAAACAAAAATGCCTAATGATATATTTGGCCATACAAGGCATGAAGATCACAGTGATGAGATTCTGATGCTTGATGTCAGAGTCAAGAAATTAAGAAGTGATTTACAAGCTTTACAAACCACACTCAATGCCAGTCTTCAACTAGAAATTACAAATTTACAATCACAATGCATGGACCCTCTTCTTAAAATTGATTCTGAACTCAAAGTGCTGCTTCAGAAATATACTGACCTGGCCACATTGGATAATTTTCAAAGTTTAGAAGAAGCTGTAGCAGCTCTTCAAGCCAAATTTAAGACCCAGGCCACCAACTCTGAGCAATTGAAACAGCAATTGGAAGAGCAGATAAATAATGTCCAGGCACAGCTACAAACAATTGTCAAAAGCATAAAATCACAAGAAGATTTTGATCTAGTGATTTCCACTCTAAAAGAACAGATTCAATCACTCCAAATACCTAATCTGGACCCTCTGAACAATGCCATAGCCGAGGTTAAAGAAAAAATTGAGACACTTGAAAATTTTATGAACAACTTGCCATCTTCTGATGCTTTGAGTGCAATAACTCGGAGTGTTGCCAACATTAAGCTGCAACTTGAAACATATGAAGATTTTGGAAAAATTCAAAGTACCATAACCCATCTTGAGGGTACAATAGCAGCAGTACAAAGTGATTTGACAAATGTACAAGATTCCCGCCTGCCTGGTATTGTAGACACACTTGTCAGTGTCCAGCAACAGATCACAAAGCTTGAAAACCTCAACACTGAATCTGAACTATCTCATTTTCATCACTTGATCGATGATATCCAAACAAAACTTGAAATTTTACAACAATCAACACCCACTCAGGCAGATATAGCCCTGCTCCAAAATGCTATGCAAAATGTGGCTGATGCATCTGAATTAAATAATGTGAAATTGGCACTTGAATCTTTGCAAAATACTGTATCAAATCAGCCTACATCACAGGAAATTAAAAATATAAAGACAGCAGTGAATCGCATATTGAAATCAGAAGATATCAAGAATATCCAGACAGAGATCAAACAACTCACTCAGACAGTGGCCACTCTACCAACTAATCAACATATTAATGAACTGCATGCCCTGTTTGAGGATATCAGAAGACAGGTCCATGATCTTACTGCTCAAAATTCAAAATTGGCAGTTATTGAAAATTTGCAACAAATTGTAGCTAATATCAAGGAACAGCTAGGGACCATGGAATCCAATCAAGCAAATGCTCTGTCTGTTTTTGCCACCCTGCTTCAAGAGATTGTGCAACAATACAAGAAACTTGTTGTGGACATAAAAATCAAGCCAGGCCATGATGATGTTGTTAGGACCATCAATGAGCACCTTGAATCTGTAACAAGCAGATTGCTTACAGCAGAAAAAGAAATAACAGGCATAATCGAGAATCCAAAACATACAGTAATTCTTGAATTGTACAGCATCCCCAACAAAGAATATGATTCACCATTTACACCAGGTGGCAAAATATATATGCTGTCCCCTGCACAATTTTATTACCAGTTTTTTGTTGGGGCACACTGCGACCAATCAAGATCAAATATTGGCTTCAACCACAGGCACAACACTACCCCACATTATCAATAACAAATGCTGACAACAAACCAAAAATCACCAGTGTAGAGTTAGAGGATTTTACAGATCCCAATACATTAGAAACATCTTTTGCTGAAGATGATGGCTCTCTGGAATTTCATATACAAATAGGAGACAAATTATATTTAGAAAATCCTGTAGTATCAGCTGCTGAACACCCCATAGTTGCAATATTCTTGTTTTCATATTATGTCTAGACAAATTATTGTTGATGAATTACACAGACAAGCCAGACATAATTATAATTGACTGCCAGTAGTCACAAAAGGCATAGATGATTTATGGCAGAGCGACTTGATTGAGATGGCAAGTGGACAGCTGAAAAACTTAGACAAAATCAACAAGGGCTACAAGTATCTACTCACTGTAATAGACACATTTTCAAAATTTGCCTGGGCTGTGCCACTCAAATCCAAGACTGGAAAATGTGTTACAGAAGCCATCAGGACAATCATCAATCAGAGTGGAAAATCACCGCGCTATTTGCAAACAGATAATGGCAAAGAATTTTATATTTCTGTGTTCCAACAATTTATTAAAAACCAGTCAATACAACATTATTCGAGTTACAGTGATCTCAAAGCCTCAATTGTAGAGAGATTCAACAAAACCCTAAAAAATCTTATGTATAAACAATTTACACTTCAAGGTAATTATAAATGGCTTAATATTCTTCCAGAACTTCTACATAAATATAACAACTCGGTCCATTCCACAATCAACATGAAACCCTCTGAAATAACTTCATCTGATGAGCAAAAATTGATCAGGACTGTTTATTATCCTAGATACCAGCCAACAACAAGAAAGGCCAAATACAAGGTGGGTGATCAAGTAAGAATCAGCAAATATAAGCACTTATTCAAAAGAGGCTTTACAAGAAACTGGAGCACTGAATTATTTACAGTGGTTCAAATTAAACCTGGGACCCTTAACACATATATAATAAAAGACCACTGAGGAGAAATTCTCAAAGGCCGGTTCTATGAAGAAGAACTCAACAAAACTAAACAGCCTGACACATATCTCATAGAAAAAATCATCCGCAGAAAAGGCAACAAGTTATTTGTCAAGTGGCTAGGACTTCCAGAACACAGCTGGATCGATGCAGACAAAGTGATAATATGAGCACCTGGGATGTTATAAAGAGGCTGCCAGAACCTGAACAGCAGATTAAGAGAAATGGCAAGTTGCTGCCTGAAAATATTAGATGTCTTATTGTTGGGCCATCGGCTTGTGGTAAAACTACACTAATGATTGATAATTTTTTATTGGCACCCAACTGGTTAGACTGGAAAAATAGGCACTTGTATGTCTTCTCTAAGAGCATGGAACAATTAAAATATCAGCAGCTGATGAAGCTATATGATGGATTGGATATAGCCACTTTTGAACCAGATGTTAAGCCACTCCATGAATGTCTTGATAATTCTGTTGTTGTGTTTGATGACATTATACTGGATAATCAAAACAAGGTTAGAAATTTCTTTACACAAGGCCGACATAAAAACATTGATTGTTTCTACCTGGCACAGACTTTTTCTAAAATTCCGAAGCAGCTGATCCGAGACAACAGCAATTTTATATGTGTGTTTCATCAAGATCATACCAACCTCAAACACATACATGATGAATATGTAGGTGGGGACTTGAGCTACAATAATTTTTCTAAGTTTTGCAGTAGGTGCTGGAACCAGGACAGTTATGGGTTTGTCACAATTGATATGACAAGAAAACCCAATAGTGGCAAATACAGAAATAAAATTAACAATTTTCTAGACATTGAAACACATATAAATAACCATGAAAAGGCCAATCATTGATGATCTTAAATTAAGAGATTATCTTGTAAAAAGATTTGAGGGATGGAAATCACAGAACCGAGGAATTTATGAACAAAACAAACAAACAGAACAGCCTATTATTGATGCTATTAGTGAATTAGGTAAAAATATCAAAACTGTTACAGAGCAAAATCAAAATTTGATTACAGAGCTTGTACCTGTAGCTGCAAGGAACATATTAGATTATCCAATCACCCCACTTTCCAGTATTCATACACCTAGTCCTGTTGCTCCTCGAAGAATTGAAGCTACTCTGGATCCTATTGAATTGGGTCTTCTTGCACAAAAATATTTAAGCACACCTAAAGACAACAAAGATGAGGTTTTTGGCTTATATGCTGACACAGAGCGTGATGGTAGCATCATACATAGAATTGGCAATTTCAGAGTAACATTTATGGGAGATGATCTGATTGTATATTCAGAATCTCATCTTGGAGAAAAAGGTGGTTTTGTTAAATATCCTGGCACACCTGGATTGTGGGAACTGATGACTAGGAAAAGGCCTGGCAGCTATACAGATCAAGATTATGAGCACTACAAAGAAATATTAATAAAATCAGATGTTGTATACCAGAACAATGATCCCACACAAAAAAAAGTCAAGTCTAGCAGTGAAGCAAAATACAACAATTTAATCAAGCCCATATGGTCACAAATCAAGACAGGTAGTGGAATCAAACAATACAACACCCTGCCTAAAGAATTTGTGTGGGTTGATGATGTCAGGAAACTTGTAGATAGGTTATTGGTTATAGCTGGGGAGGAAAATGCTGGCAACCACAATTTTTACAATGAAAAGGTTGGAATTATGGACATGATAAGCACAAAATTGTCTAATTTTATAGTGAATGACACTAAGGGGATTGGATATCTTATAAAAATTATTAATACTCTACCACCTAAATTTTGGAATATTTCTGAGGGCCGGGGGTTGGTTAATGACATTATAAACAAGTTGCCATTTGAACTACACATTCCAGGCTATCAGTATTGTGGTCCAGGCACAAAATTGGAGCATAGATTAAACAGAGGTGATCCTGGTGTTAATCCCCTAGATGCTGCTTGTAGAGACCATGACATAGCATACAACACACATTCTGATCTTGACAAGAGACATGTTGCAGACAAGAAATTAGAAGAGGCTGCATTTGGTACATTTGTAAGCAAAGATGCTTCTTTGAGTGAAAAAATAGCAGCATTGGGAACCACCATAGCTATGAACACCAAGCAAAAACTGGGGTGGGGGCTGTGAATATGTATATAATAAACCTAGAATGAAGGCCATGGGTGTTATGTATCAAGTACCTTATGCAGGTCTTAAATCTCTTAAAACTATTGATAGCCTTTTAACCAAAAAGCAGCGGAAGAAAAAAAATTCTTGTCTTGCAAAGGGCCATGGTATGAAATTGTTGCTTAGTACCCCCCAATTAAAAAAATTACAACAATCCAGGAAAAAATCACATGTGGGGGGTTTCGTATTTACTATCCCGGCCATCTTAGCAGCACTTGGGGCTGTTGGGAGCTTGGCTGGGGGATCAGCTGCCATAGCAAAAACAGTAATAGATGCCAAAAAGAATAAGGCAGAATTAGATGAATTGAAGCGCCATAACCTGGCCATGGAGAAACAAGGCAAAGGTGTTAAGAGAGCCATGAATAAGTTTTAAAAAAAAAAGAGCCGCTTACAAACCAAGATATTGAAGCTTTAATCAAGCCACTGGGCATCAAAAATTTTAGAGGTGTGTACATGTCTGATTCTTTACCAGAACAACCACTCAACAAAGAGTGTGGCATTGTTAATTTGGATAAGTACAAAAATCAGGGCACTCACTGGATCTGTTATCTTAAATATTTAAACAATAAGGCATTTGTGTTTGATTCATTTGGAGGTGTTCCACCTGAAAATTTAGTAAAATATCTAAAATCAGCTAATCTTTATTACAATAATGCCCGTGTTCAAAACTTCAAAGATGTTAATTGTGGACATTTGTGTTTATCTGTTCTTAGATATATGTCTCAAATAAATAAAACATCAATTGAAAATTTTCAAAAGGCCCTGTGGTATCTGAAACATCATGGGGGTATTCCATCTCACCAGCCAAAATTCAATATTGAAACTCAAATTACATGATGATATAGTGTATCCCAAAACAATAGCTCTCAGAGCATTTTATGGCATGTACTTGATCCCTAATATTACACACCACAACAACAAAATTGCAGTAGGGGATCAAAAAATTGTCATCACTCCAGGGCAATATAATCTGTCCACTCTAAATGCTCAATTACCCAGAGGTATAGTATTAACTCAAAATTCTGTCACTCACAGAGTAGAGATTGTATCTGCTACAGAAACAGTGGATCTGGGTACTATAGGAGAGCTGTTAGGCTTTGAGAACAACACAAAACTTGAACCAGCCATCAAACACACTGCTATTAATATACCTAAATTCTTAGCCATAGAGACTCTAAATATTCACTGTAATGTGGCTGAGGGTATGATCACCAAATCAAATGGCATAGGCACTCACAAACAAACTGGCATCATTGCAACATTTAAACCTAATTCTGAATTTATGGAGCTCATCATCTACACTCCATCCCCAACATTATATTTTCCTGTGTGCCATAATAGAATAGATAATATTGAATTGATGGTCACTAATGAAAAAGAAGAATTAGTTGATTTTGCTGGAGCCACAACAACTGCTATCATAGAGATTAATATTTAAATAAAAATACATACAAAAAAAATGGAAAATATTGAGAGTTATGAGCTACAATCATTCCCCCCAAACAGGAGGACATTTGCAAATTTAAATCAACCCAACACAGAAATTGAGGTTGATCTTGATGTAGGGGATGGCTTTAAACACCCCCACAGAGCAGATCTATACATCAAATTTGATGTTGTAAAGCTCGATGGAACAGATTATCCGGCAAATTCAAATATAAGATTGGTAGATAATTTTGTGCCGCATTTGTTCTCTGAAATTGAGATCAGAAAGCATGGTGTTGTTATAAACAGAGTGGATTATCCCGGCATTACCTCCACAGCTTTGGCCACACTAAAATTATCCAAAACCGAGGCTTCTTACTACAAAATAGGTGGATTTGAGGCTGGTGATAAAATTATATCTAAGGGACACACAGTGCTGTTCCCTATGCGCCTGTTGCCAGGATTCTTCTCAGATTACAAAGATATTATGTGGAAGGGTGGTTTAAGAATCACATTTAGAAGAGCTGCCAATGATAATAATGCTTTGATGAGGTACAGCAAAATAAACTCTACAGGGGAAGCTTTGCCCAATACCCTACCTGATGAAGGCAAATGCATTATTCAGACTATGGAGCTAAGAATCCCAGTTGTTGAATATGAAGCCAGTTATGCTCTTAAATACAAAGCAGATATAATAAAAAATCCAACGATTCCTTTATAATTTTATACATATCAATGTGTACAGAAGCCTGCCGCTGGTACTTATTATGAGTTTGATGCTACAAATTCATTCTCCAGTATACAATATGACATGCCAGATTTTGTGGTGGTACTGTTTCAGACTGGAAGACACAATAATCAGGAAAAAAATTCAAGTAGATTTGATAACTGCAACATCAAGAACATATATCTTAAAAATGGCAGAAATGAGGTATTCCCTAGAGAAAATTATAATTTAGACATGTCCAAGGATGATTTCCTTAAATTATATGAAGCATTTACAGCATACAAAAGGGTCACTACTGGCAATACTGACATGTATTACACACCAAATGAATTCAAAGCACAGAGACCCATGTTTGTCATCAACACTTCAAAAAGGAAACAAGTTGTGGTTAATGTCAGGACAAACATTAAAATTATCTGTGAATTCCACGATACACTCCCCGATGACACCATATGTAGTGTTATTCTCATAGGTGAAAAATCATATGTTTATGATGTAAGAAATGAGAGAGTCACAGAACAATTCTAGAAGATTTTTGCATATTACATTGTCTTAGTACTAGATATATGAGTTGAGGCTGGTGTCCAATTAAAATATTGAGCATATTCCAAGTAACATATTAACATAACAGCAACAAGTATTTTAGCATATATTACATTATATTATTGTGTAAGCAAAAGCTCTTATAAGCATTTTTGCCTTAGTTTTTAAGTGTAACCAAAACAATATCAAGGGGGGGCATATTTTGACAAGTTTATAGACAACAAACTGAGAGATGTAGCTTTTACACACATGGGCAAATCTGTCTGAGGGAAGTTCTACACTAGAATTCAAAATTCTTTAGATTTAAATATGTACACACATGGCCGATTGGGCTATATGCCCCCTCTTGACATAGTTTTAAGTGTGGGCAAATCGGGGCATATGAACTCTTCTTTTCTACACTAGGATTCAAAATTCATGAGGATTAAGAGCATATCGCACTTGAAGAATTGGGGAATAAGAGGATCTTGGCATAATTTTAAGTGTGGGCAAATCGGGCTGTTTAATCAAATGACCTCTTCTTTTCTACACTTATAAGTGGTCCTGGTTGTAGCACAAATCATACTACAAATCATAAGTAAAGAAGAAAATTTTTATGGAAAATCCCAGAAAAATGATCTGTGCTCTAAAGGTAAACATTGTATAACTTTAGACATGACGATACCGGAAATGACTCTGATCAGTAAAAGGAATAAAATTAGAATGAGACCTAGATATAGTTCAGTAAAGAAAGTGAAGGAAATGAAAAGAGAGAAATTGAAAGCTGCAAAGAAAGTTTAGAAAGCGTCAGTGAAAGTGAAGAAGAAAGTTCGTAAAAGATCGAAGAATGTCAGCGCAGAGAGATCAGACCCAAGTATGAAAAGGATGAAACAAGAAAAGAGAGCAATACATTCATCTGATGATAGTGAAAGGAAGTCACAAAAGAAACGAGACAGGAAAGAATGGAAGAAAGTTAAGAAGAAAGTTAGTAGTGATGATTCTCCTAGTGAGGAAAATATACTAATGGACAACCGGAAACGAAAAGAAAAGACTTTAGAGCTAAGAGAAAATACAAATAGTTTTGGCAGACTAATAGTTTCTCTACTTGACGAAAGTTGGAAGAAGAGGAAGAAAAATAAAAATCAGAGAAAAAAGAAGAAGAAGAAAAGGAAGAAGAGGCATGATATAGTTACGACGAACAGGGATCTTTAGAAATGGAAGTAACAACCAAGACGGATAATTCAAGAAGATGGGATATTCTGAGTTGTCGAGTGATAATGATGTGTTCCTAAAGTTGGTATATTTCAGTAAAATATCACAAAGTTTCCATTTCACTTGTAAAAATGTTGATAGTCACTAATTTATGTAGATAATTTTGATAAAAGAGTGGAAATTGTTAAATGTAAATAAGTATTTTTAGAGTTGTGTAGTATACGAAATGCTGAGTATTTGAAAAAAAAAGTCCTTTAATAAAATATCACAAAGTTTCCATTTCACTTGTAGAAATGTTTATAATCACTAATTTATGTAGATATTTTTGATAAAAGAGTGGAAATTGTTAAATGTAAATAAGTATTTTTAGAGTTGTGTAGTATACGAAATGCTGAGTATTTGAAAAAAAAAGTCCTTTAATAAAATATCACAAAGTTTCAATTTCACTTGTAGAAATGTTTATAATCACTAATTTATGTAGATATTTTTGATAAAAGAGTGGAAATTGTTAAATGTAAATAAGTATTTCAAGAGTTGTGTATACGAAATGCTGAGTATTTGAAAAAAAAAATTCTTTAATGTCAGTTGTTTTATGTACAGGTTATGTGAAACTTGTTATGGTTCAATTTAGAAAGTTGAATGTTGGTTTTGGTAAAAGCGCTGATAAGTATTTACGACAATGAGCGGGTAGATATTGCAAAATTGAAAAATAACTTTGTAATAAGAAAAAGAAAAGGAAGATAGAAATATGAAAGTAAACCTCTAAACTGTTTATGATGCTGCAAAATAAAGAATGAAGAACGAACGAGAAAGAAGGTTGTACAGTAGGGGGTATCGAAAAAAGCAAATTTTTTATGATGTTTTTGCGGTAGAGCGGAAAAGTTGCCTCTATACATAAGTAACTGCTGTTCAAAATTTCACCACCCTAGGATAATGTCTTCTGTTCTGGCAAGGGACGTGAAATTTCAAAAATTTAGTAAAATCGGCAAATTTTTTTTTATTTTTGAAATTTTTTTCAAATTTCACAGCACTTTGCGGTAGTGTGCAAAAGTTGCACCTATGTATGGTTAATTACAGTGCAAAATTTGGCGCCCCACGGACAATATGTTCTGTTCTGGCAAGGGGCCTGAAATTACCCAAAAATCGACAAATACACTGTTTTTTCATTATTTAACTAACATTTATTAAACATAAACCAGAATTGTCATACACTCGCATACTATTAGATATATGAATTAAGAAATAAGTATTCAAAAATAAAAGTACGAAAATGTGTGTTTTGTAGGTAATAATAATGTAAAATATGTGTCTTTAGGTTTTGTACTGTCTCTTGCACCTAAATTCAGGCATGGCCTTTCTCGATTTCAGAGTGCAGCGAATAAATCCATCCCGTTTTTTATGACCACACACTTTCTTTGAGGCCTCCGTAACCAATTTTACTGTTCTTTCCACAGCTTGTGTGTGGCATGGGAACTTTGTAAAAGTCCAGTCAATTGGTATTGGTTCTCTCAGCATACTTTTCAAATCTTCTGTAGTCACATCATCGAGTATTGGTGATGGAGTTACTTCGCTGGACGACCAATCAATTAGTTCGATATAGTCGTTTGCTTCGAAGTTTATTTTTGGAATATCGAACTTTCTAATCCCAACGTGTCCAACCGTCTCACATGATTCTCGTGCTTTTATGACTCTTCCAATGCCAAGGGCTCTGATATGTGTTCTCTTATCAGTCAGCATCGCGAGCAGAATGTTTTCTCGAGATGCGAAGTAAGCATTCCGAGAAATCACTGGGTCGATGACGTTGCGGTTAACTTGATCCAAGTATCTAGATGACTGAATGAAATGGTAATGATGCCGAGCTCCATCCTTAATTGAATGATGGATTTTGATGCGGAACCAAGATGGCACATACACCCTGATAACGAACTTTACTATGGTACGTAAGTTGTCTGATGGTTCCGTGGTGGAAACATACAGTCTTAATATCCTGTTGGCTGTTGTCAACCAGCGGGACATGTTTAGGGGACCTGGATCGCGCTTAGCAAGACCTGGAGGACACATGCCTGAGCTAACGGCGAGAGCAATATCCCTCAGATACTTCTGGTCCTTACTCAAAGTGTTGATGGCAAGGTGCAGTTAACTGGCTCAAATGTTACCACTGGAAGCAGCTCACACGCCTTCAAAGATTTTCCAATGCAACCAGTGTAGGAATTGGGTCCGCAGGTGGGACCATCGAGGGACTCGAACAAGTGGCGGAGAGGCAATTCGTTGAAGTGTAGTTGACAAACAGCCCATTGCACAGCTATCCCGATCTTCAGTTCAAGACGACGCAGTACCCCATTGTGAACTCCAGTATTTACGACCGTTCCATCACACCCTAGAACAAGAATATGGTTTAAACCTCCGGGCACTTCTGCTTTGATATAGTCGTAAATACTTTCAGCAATGGCCAGACTTGATCCTGAAGCTGGTGTAACATGACCAACGTAGCTAGATCCTGGTTGTTTCACCAAGGAATAGTGTTCCTCTACAATTGTTCTTTGGTAGTATTTATCATCCTCCTTTTCTGTTGACAATGTTTTGTCACGTCGGCCATCGAAGTAAAGACCTGTTAAATGATCATTGTCAATGTCCGAACTCTCACTCTGAAATCGAGAAAGGCCATGCCTGAATTTAGGTGCAAGAGACAGTACAAAACCTAAAGACACATATTTTACATTATTATTACCTACAAAACACACATTTTCGTACTTTTAATTTTGAATACTTATTTCTTAATTCTTATATCTAATAGTATGCGAGAGTATGACAATTCTGGTTTATGTTTAATAAATGTTAGTTAAATAATGAAAAAACATTGTATTTGTCGATTTTTGGGTAATTTCAGGCTCCTTGCCAGAACAGAACATATTGTCCGTGGGGCGCCAAATTTTGCACTGTAATTAACCATACATAGGTGCAACTTTTGCACACTACCGCAAAGTGCTGTGAAATTTTAAAAAAAAATTCAAAAATAAAAAAAAAATTGCCGATTTTACTAATTTTTTGAAATTTCACGTCCCTTGCCAGAACAGAAGACATTATCCTAGGGTGGTGAAATTTTGAACAGAAGTTACTTATGTATAGAGGCAACTTTTCCGCTCTACCCCAAAAGCATCATAAAAAATTTGCTTTTTTCGATCCCCCCTATTGTACAGATGTGCTCTGAAGAAGTCAATTGGGAAAATTGTTCGGAAAGCAAGAGAAGATAGCATTAATAGAAGGATGAAGTTAAAGAATTCTTGGACATATGAGATAAAAGTCAGAGTACATTAAGATAAAGTGTGAGAGAGGCACACGAATACAAGGTCGAAGGCTGACCGGAAATGTTGTTGTTGAAAAAATAGTAGGTCGAAGGCGCACCGAAAATTATTGATGATATTAATGTACATGCTCATATGTAAAAACTGTTGATGTGCATAATTCTGTTGCTAGTCTGAATAATAAAATGCTATTAGAAGGTCAACATGTTAAAGATAAGAGAATTTCCTTAAATTAGAAAATTGAGCTAGCTGATACTTTGTAGAAGAAAGAAGAAGAAAAGGGAAGCACTAATTATTAATGACATGATAATGAGGTTTATTAATTAAAATTATTTTGAAGGAATTTATACAAATTTGGCATCCTATTTGAAGATAGTAGTAAAAGTAATAATAATTTGTGATACTATTCTACCAAAACCAGATGAAGGGCATATTTCAGAGTAGGATTGTTAAAAACAATGTTGTTTTTAATAGTATAGAAAGTCGGGTTGATGATAAAGAAAAGGCTGTAAAATTTAGCAAAATATGTTTATTTGTGAAAACAAGTTGGAGAGTTTGATGATTTTTGAAGATAAAAGCTGGGAACATGAAAATGATACTGTGTGTTCAAAATTAGTTTTATGCAAAACAAAACAACTGTAAAAGGGATTCAAGGGTAAAAATTTGAACTTTTATTGTCGTGAAATCATTGTACTTAATTATATATATATATATATATATATATATATATATATATATATATATATATATATATATATATATATATATATACCGCGTGAGGCACCTAAAAGTACCACCTGAAATAGAAACCAGAAACAGTATCGATGTGAGGTTTGCGGGAAACAATAATATCAAATGGGGCTCGTAAATCGGAGGTATGGGGTGGGTCGAAAAATATCGACAAATGGGGCATCTGGAGCAAAGTCATATTTTTTTTAATGGAACGATATACAATGACATGCATAATATAAAAGAGCACACGCAGAGAAACAAAACGTCGTTGGTCTCATGCATCTACTGCACATAGGAACGAAGATATGGCCATGTGAAAATATGTAAACAAACTAACAAGTGACCCACTTGACCGTCAGTACCACAGCATGTAAGACTTCTCAGGTGCCTGACAGAACTGCCTTTACGCAGAGCAAGTTTTGATAGCAGGTCCACGAGATCGTGTTAGTTCATAGCAAGCAGTCGTAGTGGTAAGAGCGAAGATTATGGTGTTCACAAACATAGAAAAAGCGGACATGATCCTGATTTATGGGGAATGCCGAAAGAATGCCTCAGAAGCCTACCGTGTGTACGCAGAGAGATATCCGGACATACGACAGCCATCTTGACGTCTGTTTGGTAAGTTATTTATTAAATTGAGAGACACCGGAAGTGTAACACCACGAGCACATGTGCGGAACAAGCCAACTACAGGTGAGGCAGGTGCAACAAATGTTCTTGCCGCTGTTGTTGTGAATCCGCACGTTAGCTCCCGTGAAATTGCCAGGGATGCTGGGATGAGTCAGCGAAGTGTATTGCGGATTCTGCACACACACAAGTTTCACCCATATCATATCTTCCTCCATCAGGAATTTCACGGGAATGATTTTGTGGACCGTGTTCGGTTTTGCACATGGATATTACGACACGACACACCCGATTTATCATGTATCCTCTTCACTGACGAGGCAACTTTTACCAATCATGGAAATGTCAACCTAAGGAACATGCACTATTGGTCGGTGACAAATCCACATTGGCTTCTCCAAGTGGAACGCCAGCGCCCATGGAGTGTGAACGTGTGGTGTGGTATAATGGGTGAACATCTCATTGGCCCTTTTTTTATACAAGGGACACTGAATGCTGACCGATACATACAGCATGTGTGGAAAATACATTTCCAAATCGTTGGATTGGACGTGGAGGGCCTGTCAAATGGCCGGCTAGTTCCCCAGATTTGACACCGTTAGACTTTTTCCTGTGGGGAAAGCTGAAGGACATTGTCTACCGGGAAATGACAACAACTCCAGAGGATATGCAACACCGCATTACTGCTGCCTGTAGGGACATTCCCTACGAGATGCTACATTCTGTGCAACGATCTTTGCGTGGGCGCCTCGTTGCCTGTATCGTAGCTGACGGACACCACTTTGAACACACACTTTGACAGGTTTTCGCTTCTTACGCAGTGGTTCTTCGACATACTGTCATGGTCATTTTCATTATAGTAGTTGTATTTGCTATAATACAAGGACCGGAAAGTATGAACCCCCCTCAAGCAGATTTGGCTACACTTAAAACAAGCTCAACATGCCCATATGAGCTTTTTGCTCAAGTGTGGAACCTTGTCTAATCCAAGATTTTTGTAAAAAATGCCCCTCGGAAAGTATGAACCCCCTCAGATTGATTTGCCTATACTTATAAAAGGCACTTCTGTGAGATTGTTGTCCATAAATTTGTTAAAAATATGCCCCTCTTGATATTTTTTTTGGCCACACTTAAAACTAGGCCACCCATACCCATACACACACACCTACACCCACCCACACCCACCTACACATATTTACTTCCGGTCCACTTCCGGTCCACTTCCGGTCCACTTCCGGTTCACTTCCGGTCTACTTCCGGTCTACTTCCGGTCCACTTCCGGTCCACTTCCGGTCTACTTCCGGTTTAAGTTCAATTGGACACCAGGCTCATTTTGCATATCTAGTACTAAGACAATGCAATATGCAGAGACCCCTCTAGAATTGCTCCGTGACTCTCTCATTTCTTACATCATAAACATATGATTTTTCCCCTATGAGAATAACACTACAAATGGTGTCATCAGGTAATGCCTCATGGAATTCACAGATAATTTTAATGTTTGTCCTGTCATTCACCACAACCTGTTTTCTTTTTGAGGTGTTGATGACAAACATTTGCCTCTGTGCTTTGAATTCATCTGGTGTGTAATACATGTCAGTATTGCCAGTAGTGACCCTTTTGTATGCTGTAAATGCCTCATATAATTTGAAGAAATCATCCTTGGAAATGTCTAAATTATAATTTTCTCTAGGAAATACCTCATTTCTGCCATTTTTAAGATATATGTTCTTGATGTTGCAGTTATCAAATCTACTTGAATTTTTTTCCTGATTATTGTGTCTTCCAGTCTGAAACAGTACCACCACAAAATCCGGCATGTCATATTGAATACTGGAGAATGAATTTGTAGCATCAAACTCATAATAAGAACCAGCGGCAGGCTTCTGTACACATTGATATGTATAAAATTGTAAAAGAACCTGTGGATTTTTTATTATATCAGCTTTGTATTTAAGAGCATAACTGGCCTCATATTCAACAACAGGGATTCTTAACTCCATAGTCTGAATAATGCATTTGCCTGCATCAGGTAGGGTATTAGGCAGAGCTTCTCCTGTAGGGTTTAATGTGCTGTACCTCATCAAAGCATTATTATCATTGGCAGCTCTTCTAAATGTAATTCCTAAACCACCCTTCCACATAATATTTTTGTAATCTGAGAAGAATCCTGGCAACAGGCGCATCGGGAACAGCACTGTGTGATTTTTAGATAATATTTTCTCACCAGCCTCAAATCCACCTATTTTGTAGTAAGAAGCCTCGGTTTTGGATAATTTTAGTGTGGCCAAAGCTGTGGAGGTAATGCCGGGATAATCCACTCTGTTTATAACAACACCATGCTTTCTGATCTCAATTTCAGAGAACAGATGCGGCACAAAATTATCCACCAATCTTATATTTGAATTTGCCGGATAATCTGTTCCATCGAGCTTTACAACATCAAATTTGATGTATAGATCTGCTCTGTGAGGGTGTATAAATCCATCCCCAACATCAAGATCAACTTCAATTTCTGTGTTTGGTTGATTTAAATTTGCAAATGTCCTCCTGTTTGGGGGGAATGATTGTAGCTCATAACTCTCAATATTTTCCAATGTATGTATTTTTATTTAAATATTAATCTCTATGATTGCAGTTGTTGTGGCTCCAGCAAAATCAACTAATTCTTCTTTTTCATTAGTGACCATCAATTCAATATAATCTATTCTATTATGGCACACAGGAAAATATAATGTTGGGGATGGATTGTAGATGATTGGCTCCATAAATTCGGAATTAGGTTTGAATGTTGCAATGATGCCGGTTTGTTTGTGAGTGCCTATGCCATTTGATTTGGTGATCATACCCTCGGCCACATTACAGTGAATATTCAGAGTCTCTATGGCTAAGAATTTGGGTATATTCATAGCAGTGTGTTTGATGCCTGCTTCAAGTTTTGTGTTGTTCTCAAAGCCTAGCAGCTCTCCTATAGTACCCAGATCCACTGTTTCTGTAGCAGATACAATCTCTACTCTGTGAGTGACAGAATTTTGAGTTAACACTACACCTCTTGGTAATTGAGCATTTAGAGTGGACAGATTATATTGCCCTGGAGTGATGACAATTTTTTGATCCCCTACTGCAATTTTGTTGTTGTGGTGTGTAATATTAGGTATCAAGTACATGCCATAAAATGCTCTGAGAGCTATTGTTTTGGGATACACTATGTCATCATGCAATTTTAGGTTTCAATATTGAATTTTGGCTGGTGAGATGGAATACCCCCATGATGTTTCAGATACCACAAGGCCTTTTGAAAATTTTCAATTGATGGTTTATTTATTTGAGACATATATCTGAGAACAGATAAACACAAATGTCCACAATTAACATCTTTGAAATTTTGAACACGGGCATTATTGTAATAAAGATTAGGTGATTTTAAATATTTTATTAAATTTTCAGGAGGAACACCTCCAAATGAATCAAACACAAATGCCTCATTGTTTAAATATTTAAGATAACAAATCCAGTGAGTGCCCTGATTTTTGTACTTATCCAAATTAACAATGCCACACTCTTTGTTGAGTGGTTGTTCTGATAAAGAATCAGACATGTACACACCCCTAAAATTTTTGATGCCCAGTGGCTTGATTAAAGCTTCAATATCTTGGTTTGTAAGCGGCTCTTGTTTTTTTTAAACTTATTCATGGCTCTCTTAACACCTTTGCCTTTTTTCTCCATGGCCAGGTTATGGCGCTTCTGCTCATCTAATTCTGCCCTATTTTTCTTGGCATCTATTACTGTTTTTGCTATGGCAGCTGATCCCCCAGCCAAGCTCCCAACAGCCCCGAGAGCAGCTAAGATAACCGGGATAGTAAATATGAAACCCCCCACATGTGATTTTTTTCTTGATTGTTGTAATTTTTTTAATTGGGGGGTACTAAGCAACAATTTCATACCATGGCCCTTTGCAATACATGATTTTTTTTTCTTGCGCTGCTTTTTGGTCAAAAGGCTATCAATAGGCCCAAGAGATTTGAGACCTGCATAAGGTATTTGATACATAACACCCTTGGCCTTCATTGTAGGTTTATTATATATATATTCACAGCCCCCACCCCAGTTTTTGTTTGGTGCTCATAGCTATGGTGGTTCCCAATGCTGCTATTTTTTCACTCAAAGATGCATCTTTGCTTACAAATCTACCAAATGCAGCCTCTTCTAATTTCTTGTCTGCAACATGTCTCTTGTCAAGATCAGAATGTGTGTTGTATGCTATGTCATGGTCTCTACAAGCAGCATCTAGGGGATTAACACCAGGATCACCTCTGTTTAATCTATGGTCCAATTTTGTGCCTGGACCACAATACTGATAGCCTGGAATGTGTAGTTCAAATGGCAGCTTGTTTATAATGTCATTAACCAATCCCCGGCCATCAGAAATATTCCAAAATTTGGGGGGTAGAGTATTAATAATTTTTATAAGATATCCAATCCCCTTAGTGTCATTCACTATAAAATTAGACAATTTTGTGCTTATCATGTACATAATTCCAACCTTTTCATTGTAAAAATTGTGGTTGCCAGCATTTTCCTCCCCAGCTATCACCAATAACCTATCTACAAGTTTCCTGACATCATCAACCCAGACAAATTCTTTAGGCAGGGTGTTGTATTGTTTGATTCCACTGCCTGTCTTGATCTGTGACCATATGGGCTTGATTAAATTATTGTATTTTGCCCCACTGCTAGACTTGACTCTTTTTTGTGTGGGATCATTGTTCTGGTATAGAGCATCTGATTTTATTAATATTTCTTTGTAATGCTCATAATCTTGATCTGTATAGCTGCCAGGCCTTTTCCGAGTCATCAGTTCCCACAATCCAGGTGTTCCGGGGTACTTAACAAAAGCACCTTTTTCTCCGAGACGAGATTCTGAATAAACAATCAGATCATCTCCCATAAATGTTACTCTGAAATTGCCAATTCTATGTATGATCCAACCATCAAGCTCTGTGTCAGCATATAAGCCAAACACCTCATCTTTGTTGTCTTTAGGTGTGGTTAAATATTTTTGTGCAAGAAGACCCAATTCAATAGGATCCTGAGTAGCTTCAATTCTTCTAGGAGCAAGAGGACTAGGTGTATGAATACTGGAAAGTGGATTGAATGGATAATCTAATATGTTCCTAGCAGCTACAGGTACAAGCTCTGTGATCAAATTTTGATTTTGCTCTGTAACAGTTTTGATATTCTTACCTAATTCACTAATAGCATCAATTACAGGCTGTTCTGCTTGTTTGTGTTGTTCATAAATTCCTCGGTTCTCTGATTTCCATCCCTTAAATCTTTTTACAAGATAATCTCTTAACTTAAGATCATCAATGATTGGCCTTTTCATGGTTATTTATATATGTTTCAATGTCTAGAAAATTGTTGATTTTATTTCTGTATTTGCCACTATTGGGTGTTCTTGTCATATCAATAGTGACAAACCCATAACTGTCCTGGTTCCAGCACCTACTGCAAAACTTGGAAAAATCATTGTAGCTCAAGTCCCCACCTACATATTCATCATGTATGTGTTTGAGGTTGGTATGATCTTGATGAAACACACATATAAAATTGCTGTTGTCTCGGATCAGCAGCTTCGGTATTTTAGAAAAAGTCTGTGCCAGGTAGAAACGATCTATGTTTTTGTGTCGGCCCTGTGTAAAAAAATTCTAACCTTGTTTTGATTATCCAGTATAATGTTATCAAACACAACAACAGAATTATCGAGACATTCATGGAGTGGCTTAACATCTGATTCAAAAGTGGCAATATCCAATCCATCATATAGCTTCATCAGCTGCAGATATTTTAATTGTTCCAAGCTCTTAGAGAAGACATACAAGTGCCTGTTTTTCCAGTCTAACCAGTTGGGTGCCAATAAAAAATTATCAATCATTAGTGTAGTTTTACCACAAGCCGATGGCCCAACAATAAGACATCTAATATTATCAGGCAGCAGCATTCCATTTCTCTTATTCTGCTGTTCAGGTTCTGGCAGCCTCTTTATAACATCCCAGGTGTTCATATTATTATTTTGTCTGCATCGATCCAGCTGTGTTCTGGAAGTCCTAGCCATTTGACAAATAACTTGTTGCCTTTTTTGCGGATGATTTTTTCTATGAGATATGTGTCAGGCTGTTTAGTGTTGGTGAGTTCTTCTTCATAGAACCTGCCTTTGAGAATTTCTCCTCGGTGGTCTTTTATTATATATGTGTTAAGAGTCCCAGGTTTAACTTGAACCACTGTAAATAATTCAGTGCTCCAGTTTCTTGTAAAGCCTCTTTTGAATAAGTGCTTATATTTGATGATTCTTACTTGATCACCCACCTTGTATTTGGCTTTTCTTGTTGTTGGCTGGTATCTAGGATAATAAACAGTCCTGATCAATTTTTGCTCATCAGATGAAGTTACTTCAGAGGGTTTCATGTTGATTGTGGAATGGACCGAGTTGTTATATTTATGTAGAAGTTCTGGAAGAATATTAATCCATTTATAATTACCTTGAAGTGTAAATTGTTTATACATAAGATTTTTTAGGGTTTTGTTGAATCTCTCTACAATTGAGGCTTTGAGATCACTGTAACTCGAGTAATGTTTTATTGCCTGGCTTTTAATAAATTGTTGAAACACTGAATTATAAAATTCTTTGCCATTATCTGTTTGCAAATAGCGCGGTGATCTTCCACTCTGATTGATGATTGTCCTGATGGCTTCTGTAACACATTTTCCAGTCTTGGATTTGAGTGGCACAGCCCAGGCAAATTTTGAAAATGTGTCTATTACAGTAAGTAGATACTTGTAGCCCTTGTTGATTTTGTCTAAGTTTTTCAGCTGTCCACTTGCCATTTCAATCAAGTCGCTCTGCCATAAATCATCTATGCCCTTTGTGACTACTGGGAGTCTCTTAAAATTATGTCTGGCCTGTCTGTGTAATTCATCAACAATAATTTTTCTAGACATAATATGTAAACAAGAATATTGCAACTATGGGGTGTTCAGCAGCTGATACTGCAGGATTTTCTAAATATAATTTGTCCCCTATTTGTATTTTAAATTCCAAAGAGCCATCATCTTCAGTATAGGCTGTTTCTAATGTATTGGGATCTGTAAAATCCTCTAACTCTACACTGGTGATTTTCACTTTGTTGTCAGCATTTGTTATTGATAAGGTAGGGTAGTGGTGTGCCTGTGGTTGAAGCCAATATTTGATCTTGATTGGTCTCAATGTGTCCCCAACAAAAAACTGGTAATAAAATTGTGCAGGGGACAGCATATATATTTTGCCACCTGGTGTAAATGGTGAATCATATTCTTTGTTGGGGATGCTGTACAATTCAAGAATTACTGTATGTTTTGGATTCTCGATTATGCCGGTTATTTCTTTTTCTGCTGTAAGCAATCTGCTTGTTACAGATTCAAGGTGCTCATTGATAGTCCTAACAACATCATCATGCCCTGGCTTGATTTTTATGTCCACAACAAGTTTCTTGTATTGTTGCACAATCTCTTGTAGCTGCGTGGCAAAAACAGACAGAGCATTTGCTTGATTGGATTCCATGGTCCCTAGCTGTTGCTTGATATTAGCTACAATTTGTTGCAAATTTTCAATAACTGCCAATTTTGAATTTTGAGCAGTAAGATCATGGACCTGTCTTCTGATATCCTCAAACAGGGCATGCAGTTCATTAATATGTTGATTGGTTGGTAGAGTGGCCACTGTCTGAGTGAGATGTTTGATCTCTGCCTGGATATTCTTGATATCTTCTGATTTCAATATGCGATTCACTGCCCTTTTTATATTTTTAAGTTCCTGTGATGTGGGAAGATTTGATACTGTATTTTGCAAAGATTCAAGTGCCAATTTTACATTGTTTAATTCAGAAGCATCAGCCACATTTTGCATAGCATTTTGGAGCAGGGCTATATCTGCCTGAGAGGTTGTGGATTGTTGTAAAATTTCAAGTTTTGTTTGGATATCATCTATCAAGTGATGAAAATGAGATAGCTCAGATTCAGTGTTGAGGTTTTCAAGCTTTGTGATTTGGTGCTGGACACTGACAAGGGTATCTACAATTCCAGGCAATCGGGATTCTAGTACATTTGCCAAATCATTTTGCACTGCTGCTATTGTACCTTCAAGATGGGTTATGGTACTTTGAATTTTTCCAAAATCTTCATATGTTTCAAGTTGCAGCTTAATATTTGCAACACTCCGAGTTATTGCACTCAAAGCATCAGAAGATGGCAAATTGTTCATAAAATTTTCAAGTGTCTCAATTATTTCTTTAACCTCGGCTATGGCATTGTTCAGGGGGTCCAGATTAGGTATCTGGAGTGACTGAATCTGTTCTTTTAGAGTGGAAATCACTAGATCAAAATCTTCTTGTGATTTTATGCTTTTGACAATTGTTTGGAGCTGTGCCTGGACATTATTTATCTGCTCTTCCAATTGTTGTTTCAATTGCTCAGAATTGGTGGCCTGGGTCTTAAATTTGGCTTGAAGAGCTGCTACAGCTTCTTCTAAACTTTGAAAATTATCCAATGTTGCCAGATCAGTATATTTCTGAAGCAGCACTTTGAGTTCAGAATCAATTTTAAGAAGAGGGTCCATGCATTGTGATTGCAAATTTGTAATTTCTAATTGAAGACTGGCATTCAGTGTGGTTGTAAAGCTTGTAAATCACTTCTTAATTTCTTGACTCTGACATCAAGCATCAAAATCTCATCACTGTGATCTTCATGTCTTGTATGGCCAAATATTTCATTAGGCATTTTTGTTTTAGTGGTTATTTATTATAGAGTATCTGATTCTTAATTCTATAAAAAAGGGTATAAGCTTGTCATATGACACAGGGACCTCAATATATAAGCAGTCACCAGCAGAAACAGTATATACAGTGCCAGAAATCATGTTTGAGTGCTTAATTCTATAAATATTTCTCCCTACTGAAATTTTAACATCACCCTCAGGGGTTGTAATAAATTGCAATTGCCCACCTACAGGTAATTGGTAATGATTTAAATTATTGTTAAATATGTACAATATTTTGCCTGTTTTATCATCATTATCTGTAAATATGCTGTTCAGATGAATAATTAACAAGCCACTCAGTTTAGATATCATATCAGAAGAGGGTTGTGGTGTCGGCAGCTCCATAATAGCCTGTTTTTTGAACCCAAATAAGTTCATAGGCATGTTTATTTATTTCAAATCATGCTCTGTAATTGGGCATTGATTTCCATTTTTCAAATCACAATGACCCCATGGTAGAGTATGTATGCCACATGATAAAATGCATCTCTTATCATCATGTGGGTCCAGGGCCACTTTTCTTACAATATTGCTAGTCAATAAGTGATCCACACTCTGAATTCTGGATTCTGATGTTTTGATTAAATTCTGGGATTTGAGGCAATTTTTATAATCTTCAAATACAAGCTCTTTTTCAACAGTTACTTTGCCAATACCCTTGGCCTTTTTGGCAACAGCGCCACTACATGTTTCAAAAGTGTACATCTTGGCACTTAACCCAGCAAATTTCACAATAACATCACCAAGTGTCTCATCTTTTAACTTGCCAGGCACCTTTTTGTTGTGGTGTTTATTTATTGTATGTTCACTGGTATCAAAGTATTGAAACAATTCAGGCTGTGACATATCTTGATAAACATCTTCTGTTTTAATATCAAGAATAAAACTATCCGTGTCCATGTACATCAATTTTATATTATCACCATAAAAAGGTTTCAACACATCATAATACAATGTTAACATATGTAATTTGGCCAATTCCAATATCGCAGCCCCTACATAAATAGGTTTATCAAACTTAATTTTTGTTTTCTTCATGTTGAAAAGTGCCATGTGCTCATCATAAATTCTTCTATAATTGAAATTAGGCTTTGCAACCAATTTTTTGCTCAGGCTGGGGTCAGTAATTATTTTAACATCGGTATGTTTTCTGACATTTTCAATTGTTTTGCCATACACTGAATTCACCATCAATTTAAACAAGCCCTTATCAAATTGGCTCTTTGCAGATGTTCGAAGCTCTGTGTTTGTATCAATGTATGGTTTCAACCATTCTGAGTGCCTGAACCTCAAAACTTTGCCAACTTTGGTCACTTGAACACCATGTTTCATCAGGAACTGGAGGTTTTTGTAATATATGACATAGCCTTTTTTCGGCTCCAGAGACATCATGAGCTTCTTCTGTTTAGAGCCAGGTGAGTACTGAACCTCGGGAATTGGGGGCAGATCAGAAAATTTATTGTGCAAATCATCAGGAATTGTCAGATCAACTTCTAAGAATAGGCCATAATTACTGTCATCAAAGTCCTGAAGATCTTCAATATTGAAATCTTCAACACACTCAAGCCCTGCATATGGCAGTTTTTGCATCATAGCATGACCATAGAGGCTGTTGGCATCTACATACACTATATAATTTGATGGCCGTGCTGGATCATAATCAGGCATATATTTGTTATTTGCTCTGGCATATCTCTGGGAACATTGCACCATCCCCCCTCTTATACATTTCTCCATAAACAGATACTTATCTTGATCGTGGATCAGATCCAAATGCATGTTAGTGTTCAAAAACGTTGCAGACCATGCTAGGCTCGGGGCACTAAAAAAATATATTGGATCCAGTCTATAATTTTGCATGGAAGATTTTCTGAATGCCTGCAATATATCAGCTAAGAGGGTCACATCAAGTTTCAAATATGCCATGTGATAATCACCAAATGTCTGGCAATTTAAATTGTTCCACATCAATTGGGCATGGTGATAATCATCATCAGTGATTCCAGATCCTCTGATTTATCTGTAAAACTCTTCTTGTGGTGGCAGAGAACACTCATCAAATTTAGAAAAATCTGTAACATAGTCATATGGATATACACCCTTCCGCCTAATTAATTTCAGGTCCTGATTTGGAAACAATGCACGTGTGATTTTGAATTGATCATCAGATAATTGATTTGCCAGTGTAGCCAGGCTAGCAGATAAAATTCTGTAAGAATCAAGAAATCTTAATTGAATAGAAACACCATTAACTTTAATTATCTTGCTAATAGATATATATTTCTCATCATTTTCAGCTAAAATATTTAAATTCTGCTTGTCAAACCCCTCATACCTGATCAGATGATGGAAATCATAATTGGATGCTCCATGGCAAAATATGGGGACAAATCTTGGTCTCTTGATCTTAATATTACAGCTATTACACAGGGCCATTAAGAATTTACCATCTGTATGAGAATGGTGTTTCACCTTGATATTTGTATCTGAAAATTCAGAATCACATACCGGGCATTTTTGTGCATTGTTGAAATCCTCAATCTGTTTCTCTGTCAAAGGCAACATAGGTTTTGATTTTAATAAGATGTTAGATGCTATGTCATGGCACTCATTTTCTATTCTATGTGCAAATATTTTGATGGCATCTGGTCCCATGTATAAGTGTGGTTCACTAGCTACACCATCCCGTATAACTATATAACAAAAGCTGGAAGGTTCATGTAGCTGGTATGGTGTAATTGAAGATTCTTCAGGATCTGGATTGCAGAATGCAAGAGGTTTGAGATTTGATTCAAAATCACAGACAATATATGCTGGGTGTTCCAACAAGGCTTCAAACTTTTTGAATTTGCAATTTTCACTTGGATTGGGCATCACCATATGAACAGGTTTATGGTTGCCACAGTATTTCAGATGCTCAATTAACTTGTTTTTAGCAATTTCTGTGTTACATTCAGGAACCCTATTTACCATTTTCCTGCCATCAAATACAGTTAAACATCTTCTGCACAACTTGAATATTGTTTTAGATTTGTCTAGTTGTTTTCTGACTAAAGCTTCAAGATTATGTATCAGAGTGTAATGATATGTGCCATCCCCTTCAATTAAGAGCAGATCAATCGGAACAGCAGAATCATCATCAAATGTACTGATTCTGAGAGGTTCTATCGAGCAATTGCCAGTGGAACAAATAAATACATTAATAGATAATTGTTTGCCATTGATATGCCTGGCCTTTTTTTCAAATTTATCAATATTCTGAACAGACATTGGATATTCTAAACCCTCCATTGCATCATCAAATTTGTGTTCATGTTGTTTGTAATAAGTTATTCTCTCAGGATGCCTTGAAACTGGATACAAAGCAGCTAAAATACACCACAAAAAGCATTTCTCATCATTATTTTTTTATATTAACCACGGCTCTTTTGTTTTTGATATTGGCAGGTAATGGCAAATATGTAGATCCTTGTAATGGGCTGAATTCAGAAATATTAACATATAACTTGTGTGATGAGCCGCATAGGCTCCATCCAGACTCTTTTGCTGCAAATTCAGAGTGTTTAATATTCAATTGATCTATTAAACTGCTTATTATTTTGTCTGAATTTGCATTTGAATATACCGGTACAGTTTCTGTTATGTGGGGCTGTGTAAATTTTGTGCCATTTGGTTTCTTATATTGTGTAAACAATTTGAGGGATAGCTTATAAGAGCCATTTTGTGCATTTAGAATTGCCTGCAGATCAGGATTTACACTGTTCAAAAAATTCTTAATGTCGCATCTTGGCTCTGATACAAACCGGTAATCTCTTAATTGGCCGTTAAAACTGCTATGGATGGGTGCATGGCGTGGCTGCTTTGCAGGTCCAGCATTAACAGGTGCTTCATGCTTTCTTTTCAGACCAGATGTAGATGGTTGTGAGGGCAATATTGATGACTGTGCAGAGCAAGTATCTTTATGTGTATATGTGAAGTATTGCATGCTATATTTTCTATGGCATTTAGGGCAAATTTTTGTGGGAGTTCTGCATTTGTCTGGATTACAAATCTTTTGATGCTTGGCCCATTTGGGGCTGGATATATTCTTATTGCATTGATTACAATATTTTTGATTCGGCATTTTTGTTGTTGTTTATTATATACAATTTCTTGGGGTTCAAATCAAAACTCTATGCTGGATAAAAAATATCAGTTGGGTTCAGCACTGTGCTTTGTGTATGTGTGTGTGTGTGTGTATGTGTGTATACACTTAATATTTTTGGCTTTGGTAATTATATACAATTTCTTGGGGTTCAAATCAAAACTCTATGCTGGATAAAAAATATCAGCTGGGTTCAGCACTGTGCTTTGTGTGTGTGTGTATGTGTGTATGTGTATGTGTGTGTGTGTGTGTGTGTATGTGTGTGTGTGTGTGTGTGTGTGTATGTGTGTGTGTGTATGTGTGTTGATATTTTTGGCATTGGTATTTATATACAATTTCTTGGGGTTCAAATCAAAACTCTATGCTGGATAAAAAAAGCAGAAATAGGCCACAACTTGGCCACAAGTGGACCGGAAGTAGGCAAACCGGAAGTGGACCGGAAGTGGACCGGAAGTGGACCGGAAGTGGACCGGAAGTGAACCGGAAGTGGACCGGAAGTAAATATGTGTGGGTGGGTGTAGGTGTGTATAGGTGGGTGTGTATGGGTGTGGGTGGCCTAGTTTTAAGTGTGGCCAAAAAAAATATCAAGAGGGGCATATTTTTAACAAATTTATGGACAACAATCTCACAGAAGTGCCTTTTATAAGTATAGGCAAATCAATCTGAGGGGGTTCATACTTTCCGAGGGGCATTTTTTACAAAAATCTTGGATTAGACAAGGTTCCACACTTGAGCAAAAAGCTCATATGGGCATGTTGAGCTTGTTTTAAGTGTAGCCAAATCTGCTTGAGGGGGGTTCATACTTTCCGGTCCTGGTATTATAGCAAATACAACTACTCATTATGCTGTAATACTGTCAAATACATGGTGCAGACGATGTCTACTGTATTTTTTCTTCCTTTAACACGTTCTGTCTTCATCTTGTCCAATGGATTCCGTCATCTCATACTTGTACATGCCGTGGTACTGACGGTCAAGTGGGTCACTTGTTAGTTTGTTTACATATTTTCACATGGCCATATCTTCTTTCCTATGTGCTGTAGATGCATGAGACCAACGGCGTTGTGTTTCTCTGCGTGTGCTCTTTTATATTATGCATGTTATTGTATATCGTTCCATTAAAAAAATATGACTTTGCTCCAGATGCCCCATTTGTCGATATTTTTCGACCCACCCCATACCTCCGATTTACGAGCCCCATTTGATATTATAGTTTCCCGCAAACCTCACATCGCTACTGTTTCTGGTTTCTTCGCTATTTCAGGTGGTACTTTTAGGTGCCTCACGCGGTATATATATTTCACGGTTCTTGTGAAATTTTGTTATTATCGAATGTATCTAATCAGCAGTTTTCAGGACTTTTTTATCATTTTACGTTTTTTGGAACCTAGTTTACGATTTTTTGAGCCTAATTTAAGATTTTTGAACCTATTTCAGGATTTGTAGAACATATTTTAGCATTTTAACAGCCTATTTGAGGAACGAACCTAAAAGCAAATCTTTTAGAACCTAAATATCCGAGGTCTACTTATAAAGTATCAGTGGCGTAGCGTTAGAGTACGCCCGTACGCCCGGCGTTCCCAAATTTAAAGTTTCAAAAATGCGTAAATGCTGTAAATATAAAGTAAAGCTTGACTAATTTCATATATGTTTGACCTTCATGGCATTATAATAGCTATTTTTCGCGATCCGCTTCCAACGCTCCACTAACAACACTCGTTCTAACATTTTTGCAATGCCTTTCCTCGCCGGACGCCGGGCAGGTTCGGCGTAAAGGACTTAATATTCCTTGCAGTCTATCTGGAGGGAAAGCTTGGATCTCTACAGCACGCGCGCAAATGCTCTCTCCTGCGCCAGGGTACGGAGCAGAGGTCTATGGTGATTGTTCATGTGTTCCTTCCTGCCTTCTGAAGCAGATGACAGCGGTAGAATTCCTACCGGTTCTTCGCACTCATGCCACTCGTTCTATGTGATGCCATAATACGCAATATTGACTAACTTAACTATACTACGGATGGCCAGATCCGGATCCTGGCGGATCCAAAATCCGGATCCGGTTGGTTCCGGATCCTAAGGATCCGAATCCTAAAATTTTTCGGATCCGGATCCGGATCCGTTTTGCCATCCCACATGCGCTTCTTTGGAAAGTAAGAATGTGTTTATAACATATTGTTAGCTGCTAATATACATATACAGGGTGTCGCAAAACTCTATCAACAACGCTTGGGTGCTGGTAGATATCATAAAAACAAGTAACTTTCCCTATAAAGTTTACCTCGAAAGCACTTAATTTCTGCGCTATGAGCGCTCAAAATCTATCCTGTACGTATGCAACCCAACACAGGAAACGCTTGCTCTGACATAACTACCAGGGGCGCGTGGCAGGGTTGCCACTAGCGTTCCTCGCTAAGGGAGACGACTTGAAAACAACAACTTGAGAGTCTCTCCTGAGCAAAATCCAAAATATTAATGATACTTGAGATGTTGTAAGAAGCATTGACAGTACAGGGTGTGGTCAAAAGTCTGGACCGGGCTAAATATCTCATAAACCGGGCTTGTGTGTGATCGGATGTCAGTTGGTATCAATGTTAGTGGGAGGGGGAAACGTTATGACGTGGTTATGGTGGTCGTCCGCCATCTTGGTGGCGGCCATCTTGGATTCAACTTTCTTATTTCAAATGGCAACATGGTCGTGTGACATATCGAAAAACATTATCTTTTCAAGAGGAATCGAATGGCGAAGTTAGTTTTTCAGTAACATCAACGGTGTTGAAGTTGTTCGCGAATTTAGGGTATAATGTGTTAGATTTTGGTTATGTGCAATGTGGTTCTGGTGGAGGTTACGAATTGTAGGACAAGATAAAGAGAAGGTCAAAAAAACACCAATATGTACAAGAAACTCTGTGATCATAAGAGAGAAGCACCACATTAGGATATTACCAGTCACAGGACATGTTCCACATGTCCGCCGTTCTCTTGTATGCACATACGTAAACGTGCAACCCAATTTTCGTGTACCTTACGAAGCACAGCAGGTGTTATTTTTTCACAGGCCTCAATTATTCTCATTTTTAGGTGGGCAACGTTGGTAATTTTGCATTGATTCACAATAGCTTTAAGGTGCTCCCAATATATAAATCCAAAGGTGTCAAGTCGGGAGACCGTGCAGGCCAATCAACTGGTCCACGCCGACCTATCCAGCTACCGGGAAACTGTTCATTGAGCCACCTTACAACATCACGACCATAATGTGGAGGTGCGCCATCCTGTTGCCAATATGGAGGAAATGTCCCTTCTTCATTTAACAAAAGTGGCATAACAGTGCTTTCCAGCATATCTTCATACTTTGCAGCATCCAGGTTTCCATCGATGAAGATAGGTCCAATACGTTTCTCACCCCATATACCACACCACACCATAACCTTACCACCACCTTGCATTTTGGTTGCATCTATCCAATTGGGATTTGTGTCTGCCCAGTACCGAACATTTTGCTTGTTCACTTCGCCTGTGACGTAGAAATTTGCCTCATCACTGAAAACAATGTTATGAGGGAACAATGGGTCACGTGCAATCTGGCCAACGCCCACTCACAAAACTCAATTCGTCTATCAGGGTCATCCTCTGACAATTTCTGTTTCAGCTGTAATTTGTAAGGGTGCCACTTTTCCCTTTTCAGGATTCTTTGAACACTTTTGACACTAACATTATGTTCACGTGATAGACGTCTCACACTCTTTGTCGGACTCTTCACCAATACTCCCAATACGGCTGCTGATGTGTCTGGATCAGTCGCAGTTCGTGGTCGTCCTGATCGAGGTAAATCGTCCACATTTCCCGTTGCACGAAATTTGCGGATTAGTTTTCGCACAGCACTGTCCGTCACGAGTTCGCGATTAGGATGCTGCTCGTTGAAGTCTGCTGCTATTACTGCTGAACTGCGTCCTCCAGCGGAAAGAATGATTTCAATTCTCTCCTCACGAGTTAACATATTATGGTCCTACCTGTGAAAAAAAATGAAACACAGTCAGTTATTGTATCATACAACGCTTCACATATCATACAAATTACATACAAAATCTAACACATTATACCCTAAATTCTCGAATAACTTCAACACCGTTGATGTTACTGAAAACCTAACTTCGCCATTCGATTCCTCTTGAAAAGCTAATGCTTTTTGATATGTCACACGACCATGTTGCTATTTGAAATAAGAAAGTTGAGTTCAAGATGGTCGCCACCAAGATGGCGGACGACCACCATAACCACGTCATAACGTTTCCCCCTCCCACTAACATTGATACCAACTGATTCCGATCACACACAAACCCGGTATATGAGATATTTAGCCCGGTCCAAACTTTTGAGCACACCCTGTATTTATAAACTGACCAAGAAAAATAATGGGCACACTGAAATTCAAGATTACTCATTCTGAAATATCTCCATGATTGATTGATTGATTTGGTTTATTATAATTAGCTTTTCTGCCACCTTTGACTAATCGCGAAGATGAAGATGATGTGATGAAATAACAAATGATACCAATGTCTAAAGCAGGATTTAAACCCGACGACACCTGACGCCGTAGCGAGTTGTGCTATCCACGTCACCACGGAGTGTTTCGTGTATCATGCAATATCTGCAACTGCAAGGGACACGTGAGGTAGGGGAAATCCACGAACGAACAAATGTAAATAATACGCAAATGTGCAATACGAGTGCCCTTTACAGTTCGGCGCTTGGTATAAGTATGCATTTCTTGGCTTTGGTCTTTAATAAGCACTAGTTTTAATGTGTGAATTTAAAACGACGCTTTTCATTAAATTGAAAGACGGCCCCCTGTGGCGGAGTGGTTAGAACAACTTGCTACGTTGCCAGGGTTCTTGGATTCGAATCCCGGCTTGGGTATGGATGTTTGTGAGTATCCATTCATCAATTTCATCATATCATCACTCATCCCCATCTTCGCAAATTAGCCAAAAGTGTCACAAAAGCGAAGTAAAATAAAGCAAACCAATCAATCAATCATTAAATTAAAAGAGCCTTGAAATTACTTCCTTATGAGACGAACACGATTAGCAATAACGCTAGCACAGATAGGAAAAATTTTCAAATAAATTGTAATAACATTACAGTCTGCGTGTTCGAAACGAGGCAGCAAACACATCATGTTTACATTTGTTCGTTCGTGGATTTCCCCTACCTTACGTGTCCCTTGCAATAGTTGATACTGCATGATACACGAAACACTCCGTGGTAACGTGGTTATCTCAGCTCGCTACGGCGCCAGGTGCCCGGATTTCAATCCTGGTCTAGACATTGGTGTAATTTGTTATTTCATCATATCATCTTCATCTTCGCTATTAGCCAAAGGTGGCAGAAAAGCGAATTAAAATAAACCAAATCAATCAATTAGTCATGCAAATATTTTAGAATGATAATCTTGAATTTCAGTCTGCCCATTACTTTTCTTGGTCAGTTTATAAATACTGTCAATGCTTTTTACAACATCTCAAGTATCATTAAATTTTTAGATTTTGCTCAGGCAAGACTCCCAAGTTGTTGTTTTCAAGTCGTCTCCCTTAGCGAGGAACGCTAGTGGCAACCCTGCCACGCGCCCCTGGTAGTTATTTCAGAGCAAGCGTTTGCTGTGTTAGGTTGCATACGTACAGGATAGATTTTAAGCTTTTATAGCGCAGAAACTAAGAGCTTTCGAGGTAGACTTTATAGGGAAAAGTTACTTGTTTTTATGATATCTACCACCACCCAAGCGTTGTTGATAGAGTCTTGCGACACCCTGTACATGTAATATACATACATACACATATATTATATAGTGTGTGTGCGCGCGTGCACGATTTGTAATTAGTAATTAATACATTTACAAGGGAGGTCTAAGTCTCCCCCTCCGATTTCCATGAAACTTGGCAGGTGTATAGAGCCCCCCCCCCAAATGTCAAGATGAGGAGAAATTGAAGTGGGGATCTGACCCCGAATCCACGTAAATATGGCATAGGAAGAAACAGGGGACATTGGTCCTCTCTATACACCTGCCAAATTTCATGGAAATCGGAGGGGGACACAGGGGTCAGATGATCCCCACGTCAATTTGTCTTCATCTTGACATTTGAGGCGGGTTTTGCCCCCCTAAACAGTTTTTTAGCCGAAACAAAAAAAAACACTCATTTCTTCCTTTGGGCCCCTCTATACACCTGCAAAGTTTCATGAAAATCGGAGTGGGCACAGGGGTCACATCCTTACTTCAATTTGTCCTCATCTAGACATTTGAGGGGATTTTGCACCCTAAAACAGATTTTAGCTGAAACAAAAAAACACGTATTTTTTCCTTTGGACCCCTCT
The DNA here is from genome assembly GCF_977018435.1 of Lepisma saccharinum. Lineage (NCBI taxonomy): Eukaryota > Metazoa > Arthropoda > Insecta > Zygentoma > Lepismatidae > Lepisma > Lepisma saccharinum. Next base: position 134,998,091 of record NC_139230.1, read on the forward strand.
ATACACCTGCCACGTTTCATGGAAATCGGAGGGGAACACAGGGGTCAGATCCCCACTTTAATTTGTCCTTATCTTAACATTTGAGGGGAGGTTGGGCCCTAGAACAGATTTTTAGCTGAAACAAAAAAAAACACGTATTTCTTCCATTGGGCCCCACTATACACCTGCCAAGTTTCATGGAAATCTGAGTGGGACACTTAGATAACCTCCCTTGTTAGTCTTACACTTTGTAATTATATAACACTGCATATATTATAATGTTTTATTTTAATTTGTAAAACTGTAACTGTAGAACAATTGTTTAATTTTTGTATAACATTTCTATCTTGTTATATGTGTTAAAGATTTCATCCTGGAATGGAATGTCTTACATTTATGTGTGTTTTCATTTTCAATACATTCGAATGAATACATATTCGTTTCAATGGCATTTACAAAATCACCTCTGACATTTTATGTTAAGCAAGTAAGATTATTTTTGTGCACGAGTGTGTTAGCCGATGCGTAGCAAAGTAATTTGGGAACAACACTTGAACAAAATTCTTGTAGGACTAACTAATGAAAAATGTCATTGTAATCGAAGATCATAATACCTTTTAAGGTGCGGTAATATTATAATGGGATTGAGATACGAAACTCTCGGATCCGGAACTTTCGGATCCACTTCTAAATAGCCACTGCATTGCATAGTTTATCGCACGAACAGAGATGTGCATTACAAACTAAAAGATCAACACAGTTTTTGTCAAATAAGTTGGTGAATTCCTCGTGGTAGAAGTTCAGCCTGTGGCTGCTCTACAACTTAATCCTCAAAACTATTTATTTTTTATTGTTATTATTATTTCGTTAGTATCTACTAACTGCTTAATATTGTGTCAATGGAATTAGCATTCATTTGAAGATTCTTAACATTGAATGGTCTCTGGATAATAGCTATTATTTTAAAATGTTTATCAAGACTCTCAAAATGTAATAAACAGTGGTCTGAATTACTAATCGTCACTGTTACGTCAGTAGAGTGTACGATAGTTGGATCATCCACCCACCTTCATGTCAGAGTGTTTTGCACAGCGCGCTAAGCCGACAGAGGCCCCTGATTCGAATCCCGGCGTGAGGACGGGTGTTCTTTGTGAGTGTTCCTTCTTCAATATCATTAGTCATATTTATATTCGCGATTAACCAAAAGTGGTAGAAAAGCGAAGTAAAATAAACCAAATCAATGAATAGTTGGATCATCCACAACAATGACGTCTACTGTTGTGCATAGGCGCTTGTGATTCAGAAAGGTTTTTTAATGACTTGCGTCATGCCGAAAGGTATAAAAAAAGGTATAAAGCACCAGAGTTCAGAACATTTGCGGCATAGTGAGGCATCTAATTGTCTAGCTAAAACATGCATAGTAAAGGTAAAGTGCTCCCCTGTGCATAGGCCATGAAGGCGTATAGGGGGTGTGAGGGTAACGCACCACACTTTCTTGATCTGGTCGTGATTGTGGGTGATGTGATCAGCATCACGCCCCTGACCACCTTTACCCCCCCCCCCCCAGTGTTTCTCCCAGGTACCCATGTTATTCGACGATGGGTGGGCGCCGGGGCCGCTTCCAACGTTAGAAAAGTTCCCGGATTTGAACTGGCCGTGGATCGAGCCCGGGACTTTTAGCATGGTAGTCAGACGCGTTACCGACTGAACCACCGTATGATGTTTTATTGAAAACCCAGATGACTTCAGGCAAATAAACAATACCTGTGGCGACTTATACTATAAGTAAATATTTAAGCAAAAAACGGGTGACCCTTCCTTCGGACTTGGCGTTCCCTCCCGAAATGCCCATGCTACGCCACTATAAAGTATGGTCCGTATCTACATTCATAATGGAAGATTCGGCAATAGTGGATTTTACATTAACAATAATAATGCCACAACCAGTCCCGTTACGGGAGCACCAATGCTTTAGATACACAATTCACCCTTGCAGTAATTCGACGCACATTCTGACGCGTTCTGTTCATCTTCTAAACCACAGATTAGTTCTAAACCTATTGTGTGTTGTTCTAAACCACCCGCCATGTTCCAACCCTCTTTCTACAAGGTCGTCAGGCGACCGCGACCTTGAGCACCTGCAGTCAGCTCCAAAGACAATCACGTTGATTGGAGCATGTTAATGTTATGTGTTAAGGTTGTTAAACCTTTCTCATTGGCCAATAATTATCTATAATTGTACGTATGAATTTGTAAAGGATGAATGTAAGTGTAATTTATTGAAAGCGTTTGTTATTTATTGAATTGTTATGTATAGATTTTTGCATGATAATGAGTTAAATATTACCCTACAATATTCCCATTTACTATGAGGGCATAGCGCTCTTACTTGTGCCACCTTGATGTTTAGCAATAATACAAGGCCAATTGTAAAACCGAGGCAAAATAAATTGTATACAGTAGAGCGTCGATTATCCGAACGTCGATCAACCGAACGACCGCTTAACCGAACTGTGTACTCGCTCACTTTCAGATATCTGTAATGAAAAAAGTACGTGACTTAGCTGCTCGTAAGCGTGTAGGCTTGCTTAGACAGACCAAAATATAGGATTTTTTTAAACGTTAATTTTGTGTACTGTGTGTATTGTTCATGCAAAATGCGTATGTAATATGTACATATTTTTGTTTAATAAACTGTACCACATACTATATATTCCTACTAAAGTTGCCTTTGTACGTTACTTTGTAATACATACTTAAAGAGATGCCTGTTTTTATGAATAAATTTACTGTACAGTACTTCTTTTTGGCAAATAAACATGTACAGTTCGATTATCCGAACAAACCAGTTTTCCGAACACCCATGTCCCCCAATTACTTCGGATAATCGACGCTCTACTGTATTTAAAAATGAATGTGAATGTTTTATCCCATATTTCACAATTTGGTACGTGTGTACTTTGCTTGCTGCTCACTTGTACAATAAGGTTTCTTTGTTCTACAGGTACTCTGCCCATATTGTGGCCGTTGTTTTCAAAGGGCACAGTTGCCACTCCATTTACTCCTGAATCATTCAATATCAGAGATGAACAAGTGCATTGGAAATCTGGACACAGCTCCCTCTACAGATATTCAAAATTTGCAAGAATTGAATGATCAAGTGTCAACGTCTACGACAAGTCAATATGCTAGCGAGGACATAGGCTCTACAATTAATGACCGCATTACTAACACCAGATTCATAGACTTATCTAATTTTGAGAACCAAATACAACATATCAGGTACAGAATTATATGTTCAGAAAGTACACATGTTGACAGACAGACATGTATATTTTCTCAAATAATTACCTCCCAAAAAATATTTCTTTTTCACAAATTAACGTATTTCAGAATATAGAATTTATTGACTATGAATGTAGTACCTAAACATTTTCTTAACAACTACTAACTTACTCTAGAGCCTTCTTAAACCCGAACATTTATTGATGCAGCAACAGAAGCCTTCCATCTGTCCCATCAATCCAATCTCTTCCATTCTTAACCGAAAATATATTTATCTCCTTCTCGCCAAGAGGATCCACACGTGTGTTAAACAAATGGATTACCATTGTGGAGCATTTTGATAGTTTTCTAGATTATACATAACGAACCAGAATCGGTATTGATCATATCATATGTACCTTGTATGTTATTATTAGTGTATTTTCCATAGCAAATTATACTATTGCGGATCGTGCTCAGTAGAGGCGGGTGACCGGTTGACAAACCTTAAGTGAGGTCCAGTGTTGCCAACCCACCCCAAGAAAATTTCACCATGTGATATTTCACAGGCGAAGCTAACCTACCAATAGGAGTTGGCAACACTGACTAGTTGCTTCACAAACCTTCTTGTTTTTTTTAAACATATGATATTTCACAGGCGAGGCTAACCTACAAGTTACAAGTTGACGGCGTAACCTTCTATAAGATGATAAGTATGCAGTAAGATGAAGAAGAGGCTAACTGGCAATAGCGATATTAATGCTTCCTCCTCTCTACCCCCCTCTTACCGGGCCTCCTCCCATGGTGCAATGGTAGCCTTGTATTCAAGAGTTCGATACCCGGCAAAGGCACAAGTGGTTCTTGAAACTGTAGGTCCAGCCCCGATTAGCCTTACTTACAGGGGCTCTTGTAACGCCACGGGGCGAAAAAACATGCATACTTCTGTTGTTTTTTTTTTCACATGTATGTATGTATGTATGTATGTATGTAATGCGATTTGTGTGGGGGGGAAGAGGGGGCCCAAAATTTTGAACTTACGGCTTAATTAATCTGCATGCATGCTTGATTTTTGACTTCGACATGATATACACACAATTTTACTGTCCCAAAGTGTGATATATTGTGAACTAAACTAACCTCACTCACTCACCCACCCACATATAGCCTTACAGGTGACTCAAAGGCAGAAAGTGATGCATAGCGTGACAGGTGAACTAAACTAACCTCACCAGCTCACACACACACTATGCCTTACAGAGTAAGGCTGCTATATCACTTGTAAGGGCCAACACACAAGATCTATTGCAAACTAAATTAACCTACCATGGACAACCACACCAAGCCTTCCAGATAGGGTATAAGCAACTCAACTCTTGCAATTGTATAACGGGGAAAATTAACCTACAGCTGGCAACACTGTTTGAGCTGCTTTCGACGAGTCAAACTTACACTTTGCAAATAGGCTCTACAGCTAGAAGCTTGAAAACATATACCCCTAGCAGAGTATGCCAACTTACCTCATGTAAGTACGGGTTAAGCTGTGACATACAACTAGCGATCGACACGACCACCTGACACACAGACAGACAGAGAGAGAGTGATACAGCTTATACGCAGTTTTTCCTACACACGTACTGGCTTTAAAAGGTAATTTGCAACAACCATTTCACTCACCTCCTATCATATAATAAAATTACCACAGTGTTTTGATACTTGCTGCCAGAACATGGTGGTTTCAGACTATAAATTCAGCCCGATTATTCTATTTTGTGCATAGATGATGATGCCTGCATTTGGAATATTTAATTCTTACGGTATTTTGCGTGCCCCCAGTAACCTTGCGTTCAATTCACGGAAGCTATGACGTGTATTTCCTGTTTCGCGAACAGGCGAGAACCTTTCACAATAGTTAATATATTGCAAGAGCGAGTTGTTTGTGTATATAAATCTAGTTTTGGGGAATGGACATGAATATAATGTCAAAATTATTGCATAACTTAAAACATTGACATTTATTGCACTAGCAAAGGTAAATGTGGAATACCCTGGCCCCTCAGCTGTTAGGTTAAACAGCATAAAAATTTCATTACTGATAGCAAGCATTGTCATATGGACAAAACAGATCTAGTAATGAGCTGTTTTGCAAGTCTCTCGAGTGAAGGAATATGATGCCTCTATAAACTGTACATAAGATATGCAGTCCCTGGCATGGGATGGACGAGGCTTATGAACCTCGAGCTATACAGTTGTACAATGGATGATTTTTTTAAGCATAGCGGTGTGTTTCCTCTTATTTCAATGTCATCGAGCGTGCATGTAAAGAAGGGGGGGGGTTAGGACGGATAATTCATATTTCGATTTCAATATTTTTGCTAGTCACGATTCACCTGCTATCTAGAAGGACACTGGACGATGGCTAAAAGCGAGGGAAGAAGAGAATTTTACCCCTTTGATTGTGTGTGATGAAATAGTTTTAGATAATAATAGTAATAGAATTTTAGAAACCGCTGTATCGTGATGCAAGGCAATGCAATGTTGGGGGACTTGTCTGTGTTGGGTCTTATTAACAACTTCACAGCTGTACCTGCACAACTCATCGACTACAAGGCAACAATGTTAGGAAATGTGTGCATGGCTCCGAGAATACAATTTAAAATCACTAATGTAACATGAATCCCCTTCACTTGTGTGTATTTGAATATGGGAAAATTAGACACTTTGAATAATCGAGGAGAACAATCACAAAAACAGCTTGCAAATATATGGCGTGCTCAAACTTCAGACATTTTTTTTGTTAATCTGCAAATGCCCAGTGCGTACGTACGAAAATTGTAAAAAAAAGAAGCGAAACTATTTTGGCTAATGGTAACGATGAGGATGAATAATGGTTGTTTTGATGAAATTGACGAAGCGGGGCACGTCTGCTTCGAAGTGAATTACACCAACAACTACAATTGTCCCCCCCCCCCAAAGGAGGCGGTTAACAGAGGTGTACTTTTGTCGGTCTACGACTCTGAGGGCTTAAATTACTATGTTTACCTATAGCTGTACATATAGAAAAAAAAGAACCCGAGCAATAAAATACATATCCTGATCTAGGTCGGATGACGAAGTGGTAATCCCACCCCTGATGGCGTATAGACTTAATGAAATTAAATCAAATTAAATGAAATACTGTTAATGGAAAATGTGTCGTTTCTAATGTTCAATATAGAAATCAGATGACAAGAAAAAATGTTGCGAGCCTCAACCCAAACACATATATGATCAGACAGGATGTCAACAATGCGTTCATAACTAACATGTGAGTATTCAAAAATTGAAATAGTGCTGTGGGGAACAAACAAGTAACTAACTCTCTAATCTTCTTAAACCCGATGAGGACAAATACAAGCCCATCCTGATCTATTCATTTTTTTTCCATCCTAACCGATTTTGCTTTTAGGTCCATTCGACCCCTCATGGTATACGAGCTCCCAGTGCCCATCTCCTCTAATGGTGGGGGAAGCGAATTTATGTGGACATGAAAGAGCGTTATGTGTGGGAGACTATAATTTATACATGTGGTTGCTTGGATTCTTACAGAGGATGACAAGGTACCCAAGAATGCCATAGCTTGTGCGATTGAGGTATTTTCTAAAGCACATATTTTGATGAGTGTAAAGAATTAAGTAAGTCACAAGAGACTGAGGCATGGTTCGAATCTCTCGGTGTAGGTATGGATGCAGACAGGCACGAAGTTCTGTTTGTGGACACTATTGATAATGAGAAAAAATGTCCTTCATCCCGATAGCATAGTGGTAATGTTGTTCTTGCCTTGTTCCCGTCGATAACATAGTGGTTACACTGCCCCCTATTAAGATGTTCTTCTCAAAATTAATCAACCACTCTCTCTCCTCTCTAACCAAAAAAGATTTTCTCAAACGTTTAGACAACTACGAAAACGTTGAAATGTAAAATATTTTAATCAAATGAATTCGTTGAATATGCCTAGCCTAAAATAAAATTCAACAATTAATGTTAAACATTTGTCACTCTGAAATGGCGACGGCTATTATCATAACATCACTCGTTTCTAACCTGTCCACATTGGCCTTCTCTCTACCCCTCCTAAATTCGATTCGAAATGCACAATCAGTCCAGTTCTTGAATAAGACTCTCATATGCTCTCAGAAAAAAAGAGAATAAATAAATAAATAAACTCATGTATATTCTTCATGTACGTACGCTTGGTGACAAGAAAAAGTATGTTGTTTTTTTTCGCTGGGTGGCCCAACAGGAGTGGACGAAATAGCTTTTTCAAATAAACTGGATGCTTGCTTTCCCTACAACAATTGAAAACACATTATTTCCAATGAAATATCGACTCAACTACCTATAATGGCTACCACGGCCACGCAAAATACCGTAAGCCAAGAAAAGAGAATTAAATATCGTGATTTTTTTGTGTGTGTGTTTGATATGATCCACATTGTTATGTGACGTCATCAGTAAAAGATATGTCACTAATGTATTTATTTTTGTAAAAGAAAGCGTAATTTCTTTGTTATTAAATGTAATAATGCACCTTGTTTGTAATATATATCTTTTGTTTAATGTTTATTGTATTTTATGCTCTGTTATGAGTAACTTAATGTATCTTTGTTTGCAAGAGTGCTCTATACGAATTTGTATTTCTAAAGATGTATAGATGTCAGTCTTGTTGATAGTATCCTTTTGTAGATAGTGAGTGATTCATCTGTACTTTAATCTGTGTTCTCGAAAAGAGTATAAAAGCGAGGATATCGCGTAAGAATCATCACACTTTCGCCACGGATCGTCGAAGCTTTTTAACTTAAAAAGAACTCCTCGGTATTGTGCATACATCCTGGTATGGTAGTTCGGGGCGCAAGCTAGGCCTATGTGAACATAGGTACGCCGATAGCCATGCATTGATGATATGCACAATACTGCAACTATTCTACGTTAAATAATAAAGCTAGCCTAAAGATTAATTTGGAAAAAAAGGCTAAAGAGCAAATATTGGCTCAGTTATCATTGCATATCTCTTGGTGTGGTAGTTCGGGGCGCAAGCTAGGTCTATGCAATCATAGGCTTGCCGATAGCCACGCATTGAGTTTATGCGTTTTAGTTGAGTCAATTCATCGACAAAGCGAAATCCTCGCTTTCATCTCAAGTATATTTGCATTATAATTGCAATGAATAAAGAATAAAACCTTTCAGTTTATATATACTGCAATAATGTGATTTTATTTCTCTGTGCAGTGAATATTGTCTTTGCCTAACACTACCCCTGTACCTGAGAGGAGTCTGTGTACTTCACCGAGTCTCATCGTTCACCGCTGAGTATTATTAAGTTAATATTAATAGTATAATAATACGACGCGTACGTTCTAAGTTAGTTAGTCGTTAGAACGTGTCAAATGGCAGCTCAACGTGTTGGCTCGATTCTGTAGTGTACAAGGGCAAGACAATTGTTTAAAGTTGAAATTCATTGTGCAAGAGCACTAAACTTTTATATTTGTAGAAAAGCACAGAACTACTTCGTTGAAATGGAAAGAAAACATTTGCGTAGCGCAAATAAAAATCTTGCTTCTAGTTCAGAGCTCAATGTTCCCGATTGTTGTCGGAACGTTGATAAAGATAAACCCACATTTGTGTGCAAGAAATGTACAAAGTTTCTACATTATGAATGTTGTGGCTTAGATGTTCGATCTGAAAGCCACGAAGCTACCGATTTCGTTTGTAAAGAATGTGAATCATTGTCTACAACTATTACCTCTGATTCATTAAATATGTTTGAAGCTTTAAAAGCCATGATTGAAGGAATTAGCAAGCAGCAAGTTGAAAGTATGGAAACATTACAGGCTGATATTAGCAAACAGTCTGAAACATTGCAAGCTGACATTAAACAGCAAGCTGATTCCATTAATAACTTGAAGGCTGATATTAGCAAACAGTCTGAAGCACTGAAAGCTGATATCTGTAGACAATGTGCGCTATTAAAGGATGATATCGGTAAGCAGCACGATGAATCTATGAAAGCTTTAAGAGCTGAAATAGGCGAGATGGCCTGTGAAATACAACAACTAAAGTCTGAGAACGAGAATACTAGGGCCCGATTCTCTGAAGAAATTCGGCAGGCTAGAGAGATGGACTTTGATGAGTTCCGGCGTAGCTTGGCAGCCGATGTTAATAAAGCCACGGAAAGTGTTCGCATCGATGTAGAGGATATTAATTCGAGATTTACTGAGGAATGCAATAAGATTATTGAAAAACAGCTGACGATGGAACAGATATTGGCCGAGGCCGAGACTGACAAAATACAGTTCCGGGCTGAGGTCCAAGAAAATCTTAGTCAGATTTCCGTCGTTGTGTCTCAAAGAAGCAAGGATGTTGAGGAAATAAAGACTCAGGTAGAACAACTTACGAATCAGTTAGAGACTATGCACGTTTCCCGGCAAACGGAAACAGAAACTGGATCTCGAACAGCTGGTCACCCGTCTGCGGTTGCTGAGAGTGCAGTGTTACCAACCATTAACATTGAACTAAATGAAGCAATGGACAGAACAGGTGGAGAGAGAACTAGAAAAGACAAACAAGTATGTCGCCCACGAGTTACTGCTGATTCAAGAGCTAATGAAGTGGCCTCTGCAGTTCCACCTACCTTTAGTCTCTCGGGCGATGATAGAGGTTACAGAGAGCGTGAATCTCCCAGGGCACGGCATCGTCGTTTTGAAGAAGGGGCAAAGAGGAAACGTCTAGCAAGGAAGAAAGATCGCAGTTCCTCCTCTTCCAGCACCAGCTCGGACTCTCAGGATCAAGCGAATATCAGAAAGCGAACACGAAGGCATGGAAATGTGAGAAGCGGGTCAGATGAGTCACCACCGCGAACTCAGCGATCAACGACGACAGGAACCCCAAGGATGGCAGACCTTAATTCCTTGTCCAAGTTCAAGGGAGACCTGGAAGCCCAGAATGCTGAACAGTATTTAAAAGAACTCAATATCAACTTTGATTTAATGCAAGTTTCATACGAATATCGATTGGAAATTATTCCTCGGTTATTCAAAGGCCAGGCTGAGCATTGGTTTCGAGCAAACCAGTTAGAGTTCAAGTCCTATTCTGATTTCTGCCGTCGTTTTCGCAAACAATATGCTTCAAAAGAGGCCAAAGAAAGGCAGCTGACAGCAGTGAGATCTCGTCCATATTCAAAGCAGTTTGGTATGAGTATGGAAGAATACGCATGGTCCATTTACTCAGCCTACCGCAATCTGTCTGCCCGTTATGTAGAACCAGAGATAGTGAACTTAATTATCTCTCAGCTTCCATATAGAGCCCGCAGTCTGAGTTTGGCTAATTCTCCTCGAACTGTACGACAGCTTGCTGATTTTTTGAAAAGATTCGAGGTGCTTGAAGAGCAGGACAGTTGGAAACCTGTGTGGAATAGGGAAGGTGCAGGCCAGGGAAATGCTCCCAGACAAAATACAATTGGAAACCAACAACCCAGAGTCAGACAAGTTATGCAGAACCAGAGGAATGGATATTCCAATTACAACAGGCGGCGTAATCCTCTGAGAAGGGATGGCAGGAACAACTACGCACGTGGGCCGCGTCGTTCCAGATCTGATCCAGAAGAACATTCCCGTGACTCTTCACGTAACGCCTCTGAACCCAGTAACTTCAGAGCGACGGCGCCTCCGTTTGAACCTTCAGCTTCACGTTTGACGAACGAGCAACGTCAAAGCGTCGACATGACGAGAGACTTTTGTTGGGCTCCATCGACTAGTGCTAATCCGAGTGGTATACATTCGGATTTAGCCAGTCGCCCAACTTGAATTCTTCGTTCCCGATCACGGTTGGGCTAAAATCTTGGACTTCTCTGGGAACAGATGACAGCGTTATAAATAGTGAAGACAATCATCTTTTTGTTGTGCTGACTCTCAATGAAGGAGAACAAAGTTTTGATAGAGCACTACAACAGGCAGTTAGAAAGGAAAATTTACCCAGGGCTCCATTAATTAAGGCAACTGTAACAGGCGTCGAGTTTATTTGTGTTCTGGACACTGGCAGCGAATGTAATCTCATGAGCTACGCCATTTGGAAGAAGATTAAAGAGAAGCTGCCGTCATTGCAGTTACAAACATGTCCAGATGTTAGGCTGACTGATTTCACTGGGAGAAACAAAACTAGAGTTGTGGGATGTAGACAAATATATCTGGAGATTGCTGGAAGAAATTTATTGGAGGACATGTTTGTCTTGAGAGGTCTCGAAGCTGACTTTATTTTGGGCTACCCATTCCTCAGGAAATATGAAGCAGGAATTGACCTACAGCGCGAGAAGTTATCCCTCACCGTAGACGGAGTTCCGGTAGAGCAGGACCTCGTGAATAATGGATCTTCGAAAGGGACGTATGTAAGAAAGGTCCGTGAAGATTCCCATGTCGATCAGTGGACGGCTAGTCCTGACGACATTCTGCAGAAGGTCAATGCGAATGAGATTTTATGCGAAAGGGGTAAGAACCAATTGAAAGAAGTCTTATTGAAGCATAGAGATGTATTTTCCAAGAGACCAGGTACTATTAAAAACTTCCAGTGTGAGATTGACCTCACCGCCACAGAAACTGTGTATCGATCTCCATATCCCATACCTATAGCCTAAAGAAAGCTCCTGAAAGAAGAACTGAAAAAAAGTGGAGACGATGAGATATTACTGTGCCTTGATATTCATCTTGTATGAGAACCTTAATTGTTGGTAAGTCTGATGGTAACATACGCCTGCAGTCATTTTGCTGATTAATTATTCTATTTCTGAAACAACTGGATATTCGCCTGCTGAACTATTCTTCAATCATCCAATACCCAGAGAGATCCTAACCCATTTTAATTGGCCCGAACGGGAAGAAACCCAACCGGATTGGAAGTCCAAATTATTCTTAGCCCAAGTCAGGGAGAAGAAGAAGCTGTCGAAGGATTTAAAACAGAAGGGAAACGCCAAGACAGTGACAGTTGGAGACTTCGTGATGGTTAAAAACCATTCCTTAAGTTCCTCATTAGATAGGACCATTCAAAAGTTATTTATGTTGTGGATAGGACCTTATCTAGTGGACAAAGTGGAAAATAATGTTGTGACATTGCTAATTCCAAGGACTAAAGACTTATATGGTAAGGTTAACTTGGATAACGTAAAACTGGTGCGTTTTTCGGAGGATAAAAAGAAAGAATTTGTAATTTAAAACTAACTTTCCTCCAGGTAGATAACTTCCTTCCTGAAACTTAGTTTCCGAAAGGAAGGGGCAGATGATATGATCCACATTGTTATGTGACGTCATCAGTAAAAGATATGTCACTAATGTATTTATTTTTGTAAAAGAAAGCGTAATTTCTTTGTTATTAAATGTAATAATGCACCTTGTTTGTAATATATATCTTTTGTTTAATGTTTATTGTATTTTATGCTCTGTTATGAGTAACTTAATGTATCTTTGTTTGCAAGAGTGCTCTATACGAATTTGTATTTCTAAAGATGTATAGATGTCAGTCTTGTTGATAGTATCCTTTTGTAGATAGTGAGTGATTCATCTGTACTTTAATCTGTGTTCTCGAAAAGAGTATAAAAGCGAGGATATCGCGTAAGAATCATCACACTTTCGCCACGGATCGTCGAAGCTTTTTAACTTAAAAAGAACTCCTCGGTATTGTGCATACATCCTGGTATGGTAGTTCGGGGCGCAAGCTAGGCCTATGTGAACATAGGTACGCCGATAGCCATGCATTGATGATATGCACAATACTGCAACTATTCTACGTTAAATAATAAAGCTAGCCTAAAGATTAATTTGGAAAAAAAGGCTAAAGAGCAAATATTGGCTCAGTTATCATTGCATATCTCTTGGTGTGGTAGTTCGGGGCGCAAGCTAGGTCTATGCAATCATAGGCTTGCCGATAGCCACGCATTGAGTTTATGCGTTTTAGTTGAGTCAATTCATCGACAAAGCGAAATCCTCGCTTTCATCTCAAGTATATTTGCATTATAATTGCAATGAATAAAGAATAAAACCTTTCAGTTTATATATACTGCAATAATGTGATTTTATTTCTCTGTGCAGTGAATATTGTCTTTGCCTAACACTACCCCTGTACCTGAGAGGAGTCTGTGTACTTCACCGAGTCTCATCGTTCACCGCTGAGTATTATTAAGTTAATATTAATAGTATAATAATACGACGCGTACGTTCTAAGTTAGTTAGTCGTTAGAACGTGTCATGTTAGAGGAAGAAAGTAAGTTCGTGCTTTGGAAAACGCGATGATGTGTGTGATGATATCTTCGGTCTCCTGTTTAGACTTGCACCAATCATCCGTGTATCGTCTTCTCCCCTGCCTTGCCTCGTGAAGTTCGTCCATCCTGTCGTTTAATTTTTCCCCTGCAGCTGAAAGAAGAATGTCGAGATTACCGCACCTCATGCCACTTATCTCCCGAAGATGGTCCTTGAAAACCATTTCACATGGGATACGAAATTCCGGCGTTGTTCTTGCTATGTTTACAAGTTTCTCAACATCCTCACAATCTCCGTTTAAAGTGTGTTTGAATATTTTACAATTGCAGTTCGATCGCTAAATCAGTTATACAAGACTGCGACATATTGTATGTTATTTATACACCCCACCCAAATTTTTGTTTTGCGTTCATGGCGACGGTGGTGCCCAATGCTGCAACTCTTTTACCCAAGGATGCGTCTCTGCTGACGAGTCTCCCGAAAGCTGCATGTCCCCATTTTCTGTCTGCTTCGTGACGTGCATCTAAATTGGTGTGCGCGTTGCATGCAACGACAACAACAATTAATGTTAAACATTTGTCACTCTGAAATGGCGACGGCTATCATCATACCATCACTTGATTCTAACCTGTCCACATTGGAAACCGTACGAGACACTAACTTAGGAGAAGACATACAAAACTCTGCAGTAATATGGTGGGGCTCTACTTAAAAGTTCAGTAGATATCGTATCAATCCTTAAGATTGTATGTTTATTTTTTATTAAAGTCACTCTGAACGCTTCACGTTGACCAGGGCATTCACTTGTTTTTCTCAGTTGTCTCAACCTCTGAGGCATGTTTACAATGCATTGTGTTGTGCCATGCCAACCTCCTGAGCATTCAGGAAACAGGTAATACTTCTGGTTATGGAGTCAGCGGTTTGCATGCTAGCAATTAAATAACACGATTCGGCATAGAGGAAGAGCTCGATGGCCTAGTAATATAGAGGTGAGACAAGCTGAGAGGGGACTGACTTTTGGGATTGAGTTGAGAGAGACGAGGTGGTCAGCAAGGCAGTAGGTCAGAAGTGGAAGGACGCTTTGGTCAGCATAGTGGAGAAGCTTACAGAGGACTTCGCTTATTTGATTCAGCTTAATACTTCAGATAGACAGGTAATTATCCTAACACCCAGCCATGACTCAGGTTCAACGGTTCACAAAGCCCAACGAGTGACCATTGTCTTTTCTGTAGTTAAGTTCCTTAGTGTGATTTTGTACCTTTCGCATTGCCAAGCGTTAACTCGTCATGCCAATGACGAGTGGTCTCATCAATAGGATGAATGATGAGTAGTTTACATCACCCATTGATTAATTGGTTAACAGTTTAGGTATTCATAAGATCCCACGAACTTTAAGGTTCGTTACGATATTTGTCATGATACTCCCTCTCTCTACCCCTCAATAAATTCGATTCGAATGGCACAATCATTCCAGTTCTTGAATAAGACTCGCATATGCCCTCAGAAAAAAGAGAAGAAGAAATAAATAAATCAACTCATGTGAGATGGCACTTTTTACTTGTAAACAAAGCAAGAACAACGCCGGAATTTCGTATCCCATGTGAAATGGTTTTCAAGGACCATCTTCGGGAGATAAGTGGCATGAGGTGCGGTAATCTCGACATTCTTCTTTCAGCTGCAGGGGAAAAATTAAACGACAGGATGGACGAACTTCACGAGGCAAGGCAGGGGAGAAGACGATACACGGATGATTGGTGCAAGTCTAAACAGGAGACCGAAGATATCATCACACACATAATCGCGTTTTCCAAAGCACGAACTTACTTTCTTCCTCTAACACACACACAAAAAAATCTCGATATTTAATTCTTTTTTCTTGGCTTACGGTATTTTGCGTGGCCGTGGTAGCCATTCTAGGTAGTTGAGTCGATATTTCATTGGAAATAATGTGTTTTCAATTGTTGGAGGGAAAGCAAGCATCCAGTTTATATGAAAAAGCTATTTCGTCCACTCCTGTTGGGCCACCCAGCGAAAAAAAAAAAACATACTTTTTCTTGTCACCAAGCGTACGTACATGAAGAATATACATGAGTTGATTAATTTATTTCTTCTCTTTTTTCTGAGGGCATATGCGAGTCTTATTCAAGAACTGGAATGATTGTGCCTTTCGAATCGAATTTATGGAGGTGTAGAGAGAAGGCCAATGTGGACAGGTTAGAAACGAGTGATGTTATGATAATAGCCGTCGCCATTTCAGAGTGGCAAATGTTTAACATTAATTGTTGAATTTTATTTTAGGCTAGGCATATTCAACGAATTCATTTGATTAAAATATTTTACATTTCAACGTTTTCGTAGTCGTCTAAACGTTTGAGAAAATCTTTTTTGGTTAGAGAAGAGAGAGAGTGGTTGAATAATTTTGAGAAGAACATCTTAATAGGGGGCAGTGTAACCACTATGTTATCGACGGGAACAAGGCAAGAACAACATTACCACTATGCTATCGGGATGAAGGACATTTTTTCTCATTATCAATAGTGTCCACAAACAGAACTTCGTGCCTGTCTGCATCCATACCTACACCGAGAGATTCGAACCATGCCTCAGTCTCTTGTGACTTACTTAATTCTTTACACTCATCAAAATATGTGCTTAAGAAAATACCTCAATCGCACAAGCTATGGCATTCTTGGGTACCTTGTCATCCTCTGTAAGCATCCAAGCAACCACATGTATAAATTATAGTCTCCCACACATAACGCTCTTTCATATCCTTATAAATTCGCTTCCCCCACCATTAGAGGAGATGGGCACTGGGAGCTCGTATACCATGAGGGGTCGAATGGACCTAAAAGCAAAATCGGTTAGAATGGAAAAAAAATGAATAGATCAGGATGGGCTTGTATTTGTCCTCATCGGGTTTAAGAGGATTAGAGAGTTAGTTACTTGTTTGTTCCCCACAGCACTATTTCAATTTTTGAATACTCACATATATGTGTTTGGGTTGAGGCTCGCAACATTTTTTCTAGTCATCTGATTTCTATATTGAACATTAGAAACGACACATTTTCCATTAACAGTATTTCATTTAATTTGATTTAATTTCATTAAGTCTATACGCCATCAGAGGTGGGATTACCACTTCGTCATCCGACCTAGATCAGGATATGTATTTTATTGCTCGGGTTCTTTTTTTTCTATATGTACAGCTATAGGTAAACATAGTAACTTAAGCCCTCAGAGTCGTAGACCGACAAAAGTACACCTCTGTTAACAGCCTCCTGTGGGGGGGGGGGCAATTGTAGTTGTTGGTGTAATTCACTTCGAAGCAGACGTGCCCCGCTTCGTCAATTTCATCAAAACAACCATTATTCATCCTCATCGTTACCATTAGCCAAAATAGCTTCGCTTCTGTTTTCTTTACAATTTTCGTACGTACGCACTGGGCATTTGCAGATTAACAAAAAAAATGTCTGAAGTTTGAGCACGCCATATCGTTGCAAGCTGTTCTCCTTGTGATTGTTCTCCTCGATTATTCAAAGTGTCTAATTTTCCCATATTCAAATACACACAAGTGAAGGGGATTCATGTCACATTAGTGATTTTAAATTGTATTCTCGGAGCCATGCACACATTTCCTAACATTGTTGCCTTGTAGTCGATGAGTTGTGCAGGTACAGCTGTGAAGTTGTTAATAAGACCCAACACAGACAAGTCCCCCAACATTGCTTTTCAACTAGAAAATTGTTATAATTACAGTACACCCATATCAGTATACAATAACATGGTGCAATTTTTTTTGTTTCTGTTGCCAACAAAAGCAAATCTACAGACCACAGGTTCGAGAAACAAGTTATTAATTATATTTTGCATACATGCAAGTATGCCCCCCGCGAGGTGTGCTATTAGAAGATTCAATACATGTGAGCAGTGGAGTAAAATTTCTTTGTTGGTTGAACGCGAAGATGACCGAGACTGCTTTCGAAATTGCGTTCAGCCTTGCATCACGATACAGCGGTTTCTAAAATTCTATTACTATTATTATCTAAAACTATTTCATCACACACAATCAAAGGGGTAAAAGTCTCTTCTTCCCTCGCTTTTAGCCATCGTCCAGTGTCCTTCTAGATAGCAGGTGAATCGTGACTAGCAAAAATATTGAAATCGAAATATGAATTATCAGTCCTAACCCCCCCCCCCTTCTTTACATGCACGCTCGATGACATTGAAATAAGAGGAAACACACCGCTATGCTTAAAAAAATCATCCATTGTACAACTGTATAGCTCGAGGTTCATAAGCCTCGTCCATCCCATGCCAGGGACTGCATATCTTGTGTACAGTTTATAGAGGCATCATATTCCTTCACTCGAGAGACTTGCAAAACAGCTCATTACTAGATCTGTTTTGTCCATATGACAATGCTTGCTATCAGTAATGAAATTTTTATGCTGTTTAACCTAACAGCTGAGGGGCCAGGGTATTCCACATTTACCTTTGCTAGTGCAATAAATGTCAATGTTTTAAGTTATGCAATAATTTTGACATTATATTCATGTCCATTCCCCAAAACTAGATTTATATACACAAACAACTCGCTCTTGCAATATATTAACTATTGTGAAAGGTTCTCGCCTGTTCGCGAAACAGGAAATACACGTCATAGCTTCCGTGAATTGAACGCAAGGTTACTGGGGGCACGCAAAATACCGTAAGAATTAAATATTCCAAATGCAGGCATCATCATCTATGCACAAAATAGAATAATCGGGCTGAATTTATAGTCTGAAACCACCATGTTCTGGCAGCAAGTATCAAAACACTGTGGTAATTTTATTATATGATAGGAGGTGAGTGAAATGGTTGTTGCAAATTACCTTTTAAAGCCAGTACGTGTGTAGGAAAAACTGCGTATAAGCTGTCTCACTCTCTCTCTGTCTGTCTGTGTGTCAGGTGGTCGTGTCGATCGCTAGTTGTATGTCACAGCTTAACCCGTACTTACATGAGGTAAGTTGGCATACTCTGCTAGGGGTATATGTTTTCAAGCTTCTAGCTGTAGAGCCTATTTGCAAAGTGTAAGTTTGACTCGTCGAAAGCAGCTCAAACAGTGTTGCCAGCTGTAGGTTAATTTTCCCCGTTATACAATTGCAAGAGTTGAGTTGCTTATACCCTATCTGGAAGGCTTGGTGTGGTTGTCCATGGTAGGTTAATTTAGTTTGCAATAGATCTTGTGTGTTGGCCCTTACAAGTGATATAGCAGCCTTACTCTCTAAGGCATAGTGTGTGTGTGAGCTGGTGAGGTTAGTTTAGTTCACCTGTCACGCTATGCATCACTTTCTGCCTTTGAGTCACCTGTAAGGCTATATGTGGGTGGGTGAGTGAGTGAGGTTAGTTTAGTTCACAATATATCACACTTTGGGACAGTAAAATTGTGTGTATCTCATGTCGAAGTCAAAAATCAAGCATGCATGCAGATTAATTAAGCCATAAGTTCAAAATTTTGGGCCCCCTCTTCCCCCCCACACAAATCGCATTACATACATACATACATACATACATACATGTGAAAAAAAAAAAACAGAAGTATGCATGTTTTTTCGCCCCGTGGCGTTACAAGAGCCCCTGTAAGTAAGGCTAATCGGGGCTGGACCTACAGTTTCAAGAACCACTTGTGCCTTTGCCGGGTATCGAACTCTTGAATACAAGGCTACCATTGCACCATGGGAGGAGGCCCGGTAAGAGGGGGGTAGAGAGGAGGAAGCAGTAACATCGCTATTGCCAGTTAGCCTCTTCTTCATCTTACTGCATACTTATCATCTTATAGAAGGTTACGCCGTCAACTTGTAACTTGTAGGTTAGCCTCGCCTGTGAAATATCATATGTTTAAAAAAAACAAGAAGGTTTGTGAAGCAACTAGTCAGTGTTGCCAACTCCTATTGGTACGTTAGCTTCGCCTGTGAAATATCACATGGTGAAATTTTCTTGGGGTGGGTTGGCAACACTGAACCTCACTTAAGGTTTGTCAACCGGTCACCCGCCTCTATTGTGCTCGAAATGTAAAACCTAGATCCGGAATTATTTTATATAGTCTTGGGAATGGGTTATAGTAATGCCTATTCAAATTGCCCATGCTGAAGGGTGCGGCACCTCCTGAATCAGTTCAAGCACCGATTTCGGTGAATCTCATCATAGTGGGATTTGACCCCGATCGGCGTACGTATTATGAATTGATCGTAAGGTGTTAAACACAAACACGTGCTGCTCAAAATGTTCCCAGTAATGACACATATACATATATACATACATAGATGCATATACATATATGTCCCATGTAAATTGACAAATCGAAATATCGCGAGAAATATGCATCGAACGAAACATTGCTCCATATGAAAGTATAATAGTATTGTGAGGACAAGTCACCTACGTTACAATTAACTCACCCCGCCACCTCCGAGTGAAGGGGCAGAGGGCAACCTTGAAATGTTAAGAGGGACCCCCTATTTTTTTTTATTGCAGATTCGAATTCGACGTCCGAAATTAAGTAGCTTTTTTCCGACACAATTTATTCCATTCGTGATAGATAGATGGCGCCGTAAGCGCAACGTGTTGGTTGTGTCTCGCAAATGCAGTGGCTGGCAAGTGGAAGGAGGTATACTGTGGTCTGGAAGCATTGTGCTCGTGCTCTCAGTAGTCAGTGATTGTATGGTCAGTGACTGCGAAGAGTTGAACGACAGAGTTAAGTGGTATATTTAACATCATGGATTATCTATCCGTAGAAGAAAAAATTAAAATGATCCTTTTTATGGTGAATGCAGAAGGAACATCTACGATGCTGTGACCCTTTATGCGGAACGATTTCCTGACAAGCTACGATCGCGTTCTTCGTTTGTTTGAGTTGTTAAACAGTTTCTTGCAGAAGGAAGTGTACAACCTACAAAAAGGGTTCGTAGAGCAACTGCCACCGGAGAGCATAATCAAATTGCAGTCCTGGCCGTGGTGGCTCATACTTCCCAGGCGAGAACGCGAGTAATATCATTGCAGTCAGGAATTTCTCGCAATAGTGTTTGGAGAATATTGAAACGTCACAAATTTCATCCCTATCACGTGCCCATGCATCAGGAACTTCTTGGCGACGATTTTAACAATTGAGTGGTGTTGTGTGAATGGGCACGCGAACAAATACTAGTCGACCAGCAATTCTTTGGTAGAGTAAGTTTCTCCAACAATTCAACCTTCACAAACCACGGTCAGGATAATCGTCATAATATGTATAATTGGAGTGCCGGAAACTCACATTGGTTGCGTGAAGTTGAACGTCAACGTTCTTGGTAGGTTAACACGTGGTGTGGAATCATAGGCGACAAACTGATTGGTCCCTGTGTTATTGACGGTACTTTGGACGGGCACAAACCTTGAACGTTTTTGCATGAGACAATACAGACATTGCTTGACTACGTAAACCTTGCACTGCGACAGCACATGTGGTTCCAACATGATGGTTGTCCAGCACATAATGCAATAGTAGCACGGGAGGAATTAAACTGCATGTACAATGGTGGTTGGATCTATAGAGGCGGTTCGGTTCATTGGCCTGCCAGATCGCCAGACCTTACTTCGCAGGATTTATTTTTGTGGAGATATCTAAAAGAACGTGTTTATCAAAATGTGCCAATAACCCGCGCAAACATGATCGAACGAATAAGAAATGCTTGAGCACACATTGATGCAGATACACTTCTGCGTTGTGTTCAGTCATTTGAACAACGGATCAACAAATGCATTGAAGTTCGAGGACATCATTTCGAGCATTTCATGGAATAATTGCATCTAGCACCCCGATGGTGAGAGGTGAATGAATGGCGCCATCCTATCACGAATGAAACAAATTGTGTCGGACCTAACCTACGTATTTTCAGACGTCGAATTCGAATCTGTCATAAAAAATATGGGTTCTCTTTTAACATTTGAAGGTTGCCCCCTGCCCCCCGGGTTGGCGGGGTGGGTTCATTGTAGGGTACGTGACTAGTTCCACAATACTATTATACTTTCATATGGTACATTGTTACGTTCGATGCATATTTCTCGCGATATTTCGATTTGTCAACTTACATGAGACACCCTATGTGTGTATATATACAGGGTGTTTCAAAAATACTTTTGCAAACTTTGAGAGCTGATTCCTCAAACTAAAACAAGAAAAAAGTTCATACAAACATATTTCCGAAAATCCTTAGTTTCTCAGTTATTAATGAAAGTTTACGTTCAAAGCATATAAAGGTACAATCCACCAACTTAAGTTTGTAACCAATAATAAAATTAATTTTGTTAGATAATCGAATGATGTTATCGATAGAAGTCTGCTGATGTACTCATTGTATCCTAGATGGCGATGTGTTGCAAAAGAGACTTCTTTACATTTGTCATTTGTGTACATTTGTGGGTATAATGTTTCTATGTGTTGCAGGTCAGGTGAACCATGGCAGTATATCCAAATCGTGAGCAGGCAGATATGATTTTTATGTACGGTCGGGCGAATGGTAATGGACGCCAGGCTGCACGGTTGTATCAGATGGCGTTTCCAGACTGAAATCAGCCGAGTGATCCAACATTTGCTGCTGTTTATCGTCGTGTTGTTGAGACATGATCCGTAGCACCACAAACTATGGATCGAGGAACACCTTGAGTCGCTCGTACGCCTGACAAGGAAGAACACATTTTACAGGTTGTTGCAGAAGATCCGGGTATCAGCACACGACAAGTGGCCCGAGTATGTGGATATGGATATGCACTACCACCTACCACCGCATGGAGGGTACTTTACGACCAGCGCATGTATCCGTATGATCTTCAACGTGTGCAGGGTCTTTAGTCTGCCGATTACCCACCACGGGCAACTTTTGCCAGTAGTTTTTTCCACAAACTGCCAATCTGTTGTTTGTCTCGTCTGTCTTGTTTACAGATGAGGCAACATTTGGAAGTGATGGAATAACAAATTTTCACAACCAACATTTGTGGGCGTTTGAAAATGCTCATGGTACAATTCAGGCTAGACAGCATCAGTTTAAGATTAATGTGTGGGCTGGAATTGTAGGTGACTGTCTAGTAGGTCCGTATGTTCTCCCAGCACATCTTACAGGCGCTGTATACAGGGACATTCTGAACACTCTTCCAGCCTTGCTACAGGGTGCTATTGCAAATAAGAAGAAACATGGGGTTTATGCATGATGGGGCTCTAGCACATTTCAGCCGCATTGTTCGAGATGCACTGGCTGATATCTACCATGACAGATGGATAGGTAGGGTTCGACCAGTTCCATGGCCCGCACGTTCCCTTGACCTCAATCCCTCGGATTTATATCTGTGGGGCCACCTAAAATAATTGGTTTATGCAGCAGACATTCCTAATGCAGAAACACTTCATCAATGTGTCATGGAAGCCTGCGAAACCATTCGACACCATGATGGAGTATGTGCAAGGGTGCGCCGGTCAATGATTAACTTTTAAAAGTCCATGGTTCTCTTTTGTATACATCT
Organism: Lepisma saccharinum; assembly: GCF_977018435.1. Lineage (NCBI taxonomy): Eukaryota > Metazoa > Arthropoda > Insecta > Zygentoma > Lepismatidae > Lepisma > Lepisma saccharinum. The sequence continues at coordinate 135,021,148 of NC_139230.1, forward strand.
TACAAACAGATAAAATGTGATGCGTTAAAAGAAAAATACATTTACACATCTCGTATATAATATTACACGTTCCTTATTTTCCAATTTGTTCAATAATAATTCCTAATGAATGAACGGGCATTTCATCTGCACATGAAACATATCTTGGTTACACAGTAATCGCATCCAATTCAGCGAGATGAGAAACGCAGCAGCTTCTAGAACGAGGTACGTGTCAGCACCTCCTCCGGCAAAGTCGCAACTCTGAGCGACACCGCTGTTCTCTGGTTGGACTGCAGCATATTCCCCTCTCACCACTTCCCTTGCCAGTATGTAGGCTGCCCGCGGTAAGACCAGACAAGAACTATAGTGCGAGTAAGCAGGAGGGGATGGGAAGGGGTGACATATGAAAATAATCGAAAACGACCGATATTAGTATGAAATACATAGTTTTCGGGGTTGCTAAGATCAATATTGACACTCCCAATGCCATTCAACTCCAAGTTCATCACCTATCGCGATGGGAAGTTAGAGGGGGTGAAAATTAAAATGTCAAAAATGACCAAGATTAGTGTCGAATCCATAGTTCTCAAATTTGCTAAGCTGATTGGTGACATTCACGATGACCAAACTTGGTACACATATGACTTACAATCTGGAAAGAAATAGTCTGGGGATAAGACACCCCTGGCACCCCTATAGGAGGGTGGTTAGGGTGACATGTAAAAAAGATTGAAAACAACCGATTTTAGAGTGGAATCCATAGTTTTCGGGGTCGCTACGATGAATAGTGACACTCCCAATGCCGCTCAAATCCAAGACACCTTTGGCACCCCAAGGGTTAGGAGTGGGAAGAGGATGACATGTAAAACGACCAATATAATTTGGAATCCATAGTTTACGGGGTCGCTAAGATAAATAGTGACACTCCCAATGCCGTTCAAGTCGAAGACACCTTTGGCACCTCTAAGGGTGGGGGTGGGAAGAGGGTGCCGTGTAAAGCTACTAATATTAGTTTGGAATCCATAGTTTTCGGGGTCGCTAAGATAAATAGTAACACTCCCAAAGCCGTTCAACTCCAAGACACCTTTGGCAACCCTAGGAGTGTGGGTGGAAGAGGGTGACATGTAAAACGACCAAAATTAGTGTGGAATCCATAGTTCTCGGGGTTGCTAAGATTTGTGATACTCCCAATGAAGTTCAACTCGAAGAGACCTTTGCCACTTATAGGGGTGGGGGTGGAAGTTTGAAGGGAGTGACATGTAAAACGTCCAATTTTAATGTGGAATCCATAGTTTTCGGGACGCTAAGATGAATAGTGACACTCCCAATGTCGTTCGAGTACAAGATACCCTTGGCACCACTATGCGTCGGGGTGGGATGGGGTGACTTGTAAAACGACCAATATTAGTGTGGAATCCATATTTTTGGGGGTAGCTAACACGAATAGTGACACTCCCAAAGCCGCTCAACTAAAACTTCATCACCTACTTGGATGGGGGTGAGAGGGGTTGAAAAATAAAATGTAAAAATAACCTAGATTAGTGTGAATCCATAGATTTCGGTGTCGCTAAGCTTATTTGTGACATTCACGATGACCGAACTTGGTACATATTTACATTACAATCTGAAATGAAGTACTTGGGGGTAAGACACACCTGTCACCCCTAGGGTAGGGGCTTGGAAGAGGGTGACATGTAAAACGACCAATATTAGTGTTGAATCCATAGTTTTCGTGGTTGCTAAGATTAGTGACACGCCCAATGCCGTTCAACTCAAAGACACCTTTGTCACCCCTAGAGGTGGTGGTGGGAAGATGGTGACATGTATAACGACCAATATTAATGTGGAATCCATAATTTTCGTGGTCGCCAAGATAAATAGTAACACTCCCAATCTCGTTCAAGTCGGGAACACCTTTGGCACCTCTAGGGGCGGAAGTAGGAAGAAGATGACATGTAAATCGACCAATATTAGTGTTGAATCCATAGTTTTGGTGGTTGCTAAGATTAGTGACACTCCCAATGTCGTTCAACTCGAAGACATCTTTGTCACCCCTTGTTGGGGTTGGGGGTGGGGTTTTGAAGGGGGTGACATGTAAAATTACCAAAATTAATGTGGAATCCATAGCTTTCGGTTACTCTAAGATGAATAGTGATATTCCCAATGCTGTTCGACTCCAAGACACTCCTGGCACCACTATGCGTCAGGTGGGAAGGGGTGACATGTAAAACGACCAATATTAGTGTGGAATCCATAGTTTTCGGGGTCGCTAAGACGTATAGTGACACTCCCAATGCCGCTCAACAAACACTTCATGACCTACTGGGATGGGGGTGAGAGGGGTTGAGAAATAAAATGTAAAAATAACCTAGCTTATTGTGAATCCATAGTTTTCGGAGTTGCTAAGTGAATTTGTGACATTCACGATGACCGAACTTGGTACACATTTGAATTACAATCTGAAATGAAATACTTTGGGGGTAAGACATACTTGGCACCCCTAGGGTTGGGGCTTGGAAGATTGTGACATATAAAACGACCGATATTAGTTTGAAATCATAGATTTCGGAGTCGCTAAAATGAATAGTGACACTCCCAATTCCGTTCAACTCCAAGACACCCCTGTCACCCCTAGGGTGGGGGTGGCAAGCGTATGACATGTAAAGAAAATAAAAGACGACCGATATTATTGTGGAATCCATAGTTTTCTGGGTCGCTAAGGTGAATATTGACACTCCCAATGCTGCTCAACTCCAACTTCACCACCTATCGGGATGAGGGGTGAGATAGGTTGAAAAATAATATGTCAAAAATAACCTAGGTTAGTGTGAATCAATCGTTTTCGGAGTCGCTAAGCTAATTGGTGACATTAACGATGACCAAACGTGGTACACATTTGAATTACAATTTGAAATGAAATACTTAGGGGAAGGACACCCCTGGCATCCCTAGGGGGGAGGGAAGGGATGACAGTTAAAAATAACCGATAACGACTGATATTAGTATGGAATAATTAGTTTTCGGGATCGCTAAGATGAATAGTGACCCTCCCAATGCGGTTCAACTCCAAGACACCCCTGGCACAACTCGTGATGGTAGTGGGAATGGAGTGACAGTAAAAGAAACCCGAGATAGTGGACATTAATTTATTCATAACGACGCCCGGCTATTGTTATTCTATCATTTTTAATTTATATTAATGGCTTTTCTATTCAGTATCGACGGGTGACGCTATTGTTAATTAATCAAGCTGATAGTATAGGGGGAGGGAGAGGAGATGAGTCATGGATGACTCATGTGCGAGTGGATCTTGGAGTTAATGGTTTTACATTAGTGCACAATAGAAACTATTATGTATCCCGTTTTCTATCCTATTCTAACCCCATCTATGCTTTTCTTATAGATCTGTTTCAGCCGAATATTAGTCACGGATGATTTATGTCGCCGAGGTAGCTTGATCTTAATGGTTTTCCATTAGTGTATAAAAGATACTATTATGGAACATGGTTCCGGCCTATTCTAACCAAATTCTTGTACTTCATATACGCGTTACAGCCGGATATGAGTCATGGACGATTCAGGCTATCGTGCGAACTTGATTTTAATGGTTTTCAATTAGTGTACAATAGATACTATTATGGAGTCCGTTTTCGGCCTTTTGCACCTCCCATTTATACTTTTTTTATATGTGTTTCAGCCGGATATGAGTCACGGATGATTTATACTGACGTGGAGCTTCGTTTTAAGGGTTTTCCATTAGCGCATAATAGATACCATTATGGAACCCGGTTCCAACCTATTCTAACCCAAGGAACCCAGTTCCGGCCTATTCTAAGGCACTTAATGCTTTTCTTATACCCGAGGAAGAGTCAAGTCTGATTCAGGCACTCGTGGGAACGTGAAGTTAATGCGTCTATAGGACACGTTTTTGGCTATTCTAATCCAATTTTTTGTTATTTATGCGAGGTTTGCAGACGTCGATGGCGTCACGAGCGGCCATTTTGGCGTCGGTGGTGAGTCATATTTAGTATAATTGAGGAGCTCGAAGGGTCCTGGGTAGAGGCTAGAGAATATTAACCAACGATTCATTAATAAATGAATCAACCATTCAGAGAAGAGCAATGAAAAATAATATCCACATTGACGGGCCTTTTGTGTAAGAATCTATAAATAACGAGCGGAAGACGAAGCGGTTCAAGAGAGTTCTCAACTGTTTGGCTTAAAAGACGTGCTGATTTTAGCGTGACTGAGTTGTTGCAGTGCAACTAAAGGCTTTCGAACTTTCAGAAGCCTACCGTGTGTACGCAGAGAGATATCCGGACAGACGACAGCCATCTCGACGTCTGTTTGGTAAGTTATTTATTAAATTAAGAGATACCGGAAGTGTAACACCACGAGCACATGTGCGGAACAAGCCAACTACAGGTGAGGCAGATGCAACAAATGTTCTTACGCTGTTGTTGTGAATCCGCACGTTAGCTCCCGTGAAATTGCCAGGGATGCTGGGATGAGTCAGCGACGTGTATTGCGCATTCTGCACACACATAAGTTTCACCCATATCATATCTCCCTCCATCAGGAATTTCACGGGAATGATTTTGTGGACCGTGTTCGGTTTTGCACATGGATATTACGACACGACGCACCCGATTTGTCAAGTATCCTCTTCACTGACGAGGCAACTTTTACCAATCATGGAAATGTCAACCTAAGGAACATGCACTATTGGTCGGTGACAAATCCACATTGGCTTCTCCAAGTGGAACGCCAGCGCCCATGGAGTGTGAACGTGTGGTGTGGTATAATGGGTGAACATCTCATTGGCCCTTTTTTTATACAAGGGACCCTGAATGCTGACCGATACATACAGCATGTGTGGAAAATACATTTCCAAATCGTTGGATTGGACGTGGAGGGCCTGTCAAATGGCCGGCTCGTTCCCCAGATTTAACACCGTTAGACTTTTTCCAGTGGGGAAAGCTGAAGGACATTGTCTACCGGGATGTGCCAACAACTCCAGAGGATATGCAACACCGCATTACTACTGCCTGTAGGGACATTCCCTACGAGATGCTACATTCTGTGCAACGATCTTTGCGTGGGCGCCTCGTTGCCTGTATCGCAGCTGACGGCCACCACTTTGAACACACACTTTGACAGGTTTTCGCTTCTTACGCAGTGGTTCTTCGACATACTGTCATGGTCATTTTCATTATGCTGTAACACTGTCAAATACATGGTGCTGACGATGTCTACTGTATTTTTTCTTCCTTTAACACGTTCTGTCTTCATCTTGTCCAATGGCTTCCGACATCTCATACTTGTACATGCCTTGGTACTGACGGTCAAGTGGGTCACTTGTTAGTTTGTTTACATATTTTCACATGGCCATATCTTCGTTCCTATGTGCAGTAGATGCATGAGACCAACGGCGTTGTGTTTCTCTGCGTGTGCTCTTTTATATTATGCATGTTACTGTATATCGTTCCATTAAAAAAAATATGACTTTGCTCCAGATGCCCCATTTGTCGATATTTTTCGACCCACCCCATACCTCCGATTTACGAGCCCCATTTGATATTATAGTTTCCCGCAAACCTCACATCGCTACTGTTTCTGGTTTCTTCGCTATTTCAGGTGGTACTTTTAGGTGCCTCACGCGGTATATATAATTCACGGTTCTTGTGAAATTTTGTTATTATCGAATGTATCTAATCAGCAGTTTTCAGGACTTTTTTTATCATTTTACGTTTTTTGGAACCTAGTTTACGATTTTTTGAGCCCAATTTAAGATTTTTGAACCTATTTCAGGATTTGTAGAACATATTGATGCTATAATACGCAATATTGACTAACTTAACTATACTACGGATGGCCAGATCCGGATCCTGGCGGATCCAAAATCCGGATCCGGTTGGTTCCGGATCCTAAGGATCCGAATCCTAAAATTTTTCGGATCCTGATCCGGATCCGTTTTGCCATCCCACATGCGCTTCTTTGGAAAGTAAGAATGTGTTTATAACATATTGTTAGCTGCTAATATACATATACAGGGTGTCGCAAAACTCTATCAACAACGCTTGGGTGCTGGTAGATATCATAAAAACAAGTAACTTTCCCTATAAAGTTTATCTCGAAAGCGCTTAATTTCTGCGCTATAAGCGCTCAAAATCTATCCTGTACGTATGCAACCCAACACAGGAAACGCTTGCTCTGACATAACTACCAGGGGCGCGTGGCAGGGTTGCCACTAACGTTCCTCGCTAAGGGAGACTGAGTTGTTGCAGTGCAACTAAAGGCTTTCGAACTTGGTAAGTATCATTTTTGTGTACTATTCTTTATTTCAAGTTGTTTTTAACTGCCATGGTAACAAAGTTTAAACGTTTTACATTATTTTTGAAAATATTATACAAATAATACTAGAAAATAACACTAACAATATGTATTGTTATTGTTCCAGGTTCTGTCTCTCTCTCTCTGAATTCAACGTACGGACGAAGAATAGCTTCCATCTCCAGGGTCAACATCAGTGCGATGAGTACTGCCGAATTCGGGCCTCCCCGATGGTGCATTGGTAGCGTCGTCGCCTTGTAATCAAGGGGTTCGGGGTTCGATACCCGGTGGAGGCACATAGTGGTTCGGATTCCACTTTAAACTGTAGGTCCAGTCCCGATTAGCCTTACTATGCATAAAGTGGACTTAAAACACCAAATCAACCAACCAAGTACTGCCGAATCCATCTTACCCTGGGATTTTACACTTCTCCAGCCGATATTATTAACGCATATTACAACTTTTGCGAGAGGGTTGTTATTTAAAATGATTACCCATATTGTGATCCGACCTTGTTTTGTGAGATTGCTCACAACATACTGAATCAAATTGGGGCGGGCGAACCTACTTTTTCAGTGGTAGGAGAAAAGAACAGATATTTCAGGCGCTTTGCCATGTTAGGCCCGGAGGTTTCCATTGATATCCCAAGGCAGGTAGTCGGGGACCCCCAATCTTTTGTCACTGCTGTTCCAGTTCCAGATGCGCAGGGTTTTTTATGATGTTATAACCGAAAGTCAACTTGGGGTGATTATTTCTGCGTGAGGTAACGACAGGGATATTTATATCCTTTGGCGTCGCCTTTCAGCGCTAAATGCGGACAATATCCAGCATTATGTTGCTAAAGTGCTCAATAGTATTGAGTCTTTCTTTGTGGGGAATACTATTAAATGCACGGCGCATATTGTGGAACCGCGACGTGGAAGAGGAAAGAGCAAAGTCCCTCTTTATAGAAAGTATACTCCGTTACTAACAGTGCATAATCCTAATGAGAGACCCTACACACAAATGTTATATTCTCCCAGTCAAAGTAGAACCAATTACTAAATTCTTGTATATTTTTTATGATTTTGAATGTATGTTGGTTGAAGGGGAAGATGCACAGAAACACGAAGTGAATCTGGCTGTTGCCAAACAGGCTTGTCACGAATGTAAAGACTCAGAAGCAGATTTCTGCGAAACGTGCGGCCCTCGTATGCATATTTTCCCCAATATTGCAGAATTTATGCATTATATTCAAACACCGAGGGAAGGATTTGAGAAAATTGTGCGCATTGCACTAAATAAAATATTATGCCTTCAGTAATTATGAGAAGCCGTAATATTATTTAAATGAGCGTGGGCATGAAAATCATTTTCCGTGATTCATTAAATTTCATGTTAATGAAATTAAAAGACTTGCCTACAAGTCTGGGTCTTGGAGATGAACTGCGTAAAGGCGACTTTCCCTATCTTTTCTCTACGCCTGAGAACCAACATTATGTAGGGTCATACCCTGATATTTATTATTATGACTTGGATGCCAAGTCCACTAAAGAACGGGCGGAAATTCGCAAGTGGCATGAAGAAACTGTTCAGGCTGGGGAAATATTTGTTTTCCAACAAGAGTTGCGACAGTATTGCATTAGTGACGTGGAAATCCTTGCAGCTGAGTGTATTAAATTTTCAAATTTAATTGAACAATTGTCGGGATTTCAGTGCTTTCTGAGATGTGCCACACTTGCATGTTTAGCCTCATTGATATTCAGGGCTAAATTTCTAAAAGAAAACACGCTTATCAAGATACCACCGATGGGATTCCAGGACCAGGATACTTATTCATTAATTTCTTTGAAATGGCTGAAATGGTTAGAATATACCAACAATATCACATTCAGGCATGCTGGCAATCTCGGGGAAGCGAAAGTAGGACGTTTAAGCTGGACGGGCTCCACGAAGAGACTAAGACCGTGTATAGTTTTCTTGGGTGTTACTTTCACGCTTGCAAGTTATGTTCCCCTGAAAATAGGAATCAACCCCTTAATGAAACAGGCAAAACATTAAATCAGAGGTACGAACGCACAGTAACAAGAAAAGCGTTGCTGCAGCAAATGGGGTACACAGTAATTGAAGAATGGGAATGTGAGTTCCATGACGAAATCAAAACCAATCCGGACTCCAAAATAGTATCTATTGTACACTAATGGAAAACCATTAAAATCAAGTTCGCACGCCAGCCTGAATCGTCCATGACTCATATCCGGCTGTAACGCGTATATAAAGTACAAGAAGTTTGTTAGAATAGGCCGGAACCGTATTAATCCAGTCCCTGTAATAGAGTCCCATAAAAATTTTAGTTAGTGTTTAAATATATGTTTTGAAGGGTGAGGAATCGAATAAAATGGTTCCTAAAGTTGTCTGATTGTTATTTATTTCAGAAAATCTGTCGGTTTTTTTTTTCGAAAAATGTCTACTGGACTCTATTACAGGGACAAGAGTATAATTTTGGTTTAAATTATTTCACAATTAAACAAGAGGCCTACTTAACTGTATGTTTAGGGTGATAAAGGTGTCAGAACTGAATTACATAATTCAAAATTCTAATAATAGTTTATTATTTACTTGTTAACTACCACTAATTAGAAATGGATGAGCAAAGACGGATACCGGAGGAACTAAACTGGCAGAAGTTCAACAGGAAGAACAAAATATATTGTTTGATGTGCAGAACTGCATTATTTGTCAGACTGTGGAGAGTAACAAGACAGTTACCACAGTTAATGGTAGAAAAAGAAATCACGAAGCAGCCGACATAAGAGATGACATAGTGGCTAAAAGACTGAAAAGTTTGTCGGCTGAAGAAGTGTTTGTGTATCATGTAACAAACCACTCTTGATAAAATAGTGGCCGAATTATTAGAAACTTCCATTATTGTAAAATATCTTAGTGGCAGTGGTGCAAAGGATGCACTTATTGAGTGCAAAATGTTTGGTGTTAAAAATGCAGAATCAGTAATGAATGGAAGTCATTATGTCAGATCGCTCAAGGGCTTACTGATTCTTGAAGAAGCTATATTGAAGATGAAATGGTCAGCATTTTGGAAATGTAACCCAAAATAAAATTATGCTATTACCATTCAACAAGCCCAGAAATTGAAAATAAGTATTTCAACTAAGAATGTGAAAACAAGCGCAACAGAGTTTAATGAACTTTTAGCAACCTTATTAGTTTTGTACTATGACTTTCAGAAATTTTCCAATGATTGTGCCACTAAGTCAGAAACGTGCCGATATTGGGATACATTATTTTACCTGGTAAACGTGTTGAAATTTCTCATAGAGTCTGACAGAGATGGCGATTGGAATTGCCACCTTCAAGCTATTCAGAACCTTCTACCTATATTCTGTGAATTTGACAGTATTAACTATTTAAGATATGCATCATGGTATCTGGAAAAAAATGCGATGGTTATAGGAACAGCATCCTGAAGTGTATCAGAAATTTCAAACAGCCCATTTTGTAGAGAGGCAAACCAATCGATCATTTAGTGCAGTGTCACCGGACATGAAATTGGAGCAAACTATCCAACGATTTAGAAAGAGCTCTAAAGGAATAATTGGACAAACAAAGCAACAAAAGTATGTCACTGAATGGGAGTTGGTATATCACGAGGTACTAGGAATAAGCGACTGTTTCCGAGAAATACTTTGTGCTGATGATACCAGTTACATTGAGGTAAGTCTTCATCATGAATTATCAGGAAACTTAAGTTCGAAGATGTTAATGTTTGTTAATTCAGTATTTGAATTTATGAACAGTAGAGGCAGTCCATATGAAACATCCAACCAGACCCAACTTCATAATGTTATTAGTAAACAATATGTACCTAGAGAGGATGCTATCCGCCTGATGAAAGTGAGAGAGCATGGAGAAGAGAGTCATGAACTATTCAGAAGAGAAAGTTTCGTTAAGAAAACTACAAAACTTTCTGGTGTCATCACGAAGGTAAAACACCCAATAATGATGGGTGAAACATTAGTGCCTATTCCGAAATCGAAGATAACATTTACTTCCCAAAAGAATAATATTGTTGCAGCTGATAGAAGTTGATTGATTGATTGATTGATTTAGTTTATTTTACTTCGCGTTTTGTGCCTTTTAGCTAATTTGCAAAGATGGGGATGAGTGATGAAATGATGAAATTGATGAATGGACATTCACAAACAACCAAGCCCGACCGGGACTCTTGGCGTCGCAGCGCGATGTGCTAACCACTCGGCCACAGGGTCGGGCAGCTGATAGAAGTATACACATAGCTACAGCACGAGGAGAAACAATGAAAGATATTTTGAAATATGATCTGCTGCCAACTAATATGTTATTAGATGATAATGGCTACGCAACCAAACCTGTAAAGTATCTACTGTTGTCTTAACTGGAGGAAAAACTAGATCCAACTGATTACTGTTTTTCAAGAACGTGAAGTAATGAATACTGCTCTCGTAGTTGATTTTATGTCACAGGTTCGCCAACTCAGAACTAAGTGTATGGGAACTTTTAAATGTATATTTCGTAACGCAACTCCCATGCTGCGTTTGGGATCGAACCAAGAACCTCTAGATTGAATTGGATGATGTAGTTATTTCTCATTCATCTCTCAGATGGTTATCACTCGCTTGGCCTAAATGTGATAAATGCAAGAGGTTACATTTAAAGGAATGGCTATATCAATTAACTTAGATTAGATATGTGTTTTATACTCTCCATGACTGAAACCGATATGGATTGGTTTAGAAAAGGATATTACTTGCCTTACAAATAGATGAAGATTGTTCCTACACTTGTCCTCTCAAATGTCACTTGTCTGACCTCCCTGTCAGACATCGATTCAATCACACACCATCGTCCAATAATCGTTCTCCACTTTGCTTGTCTCTCACAATCCGCAGACCTTACTCTCTCTCGTATTCTCGCCAACTGATCACACCTCCTGACAATTCCAACACTCATGCCACATACGCCTTCCAAGTCAATCACCCGACCTTTGCCTGATTACTTATTCAGCATTTCTTTTTCTGATATCTGCTATGCTAAGACTTTATACTTCTTATCCAATACCTTGGGTACGATACGCTCCTCTACCCCCTAAAGAAAATCTTTTGATTTTCACTTAAATATGAAAGATTTAAAGTTGCATTCCATATCGATCCTTTCTATGGAGAGATTTTTATTTTATTACAAAATATAGTCCCAAAATTATTGAATTAACATAACATAACCGAAAATATGTAATTTGATTAATATATTTCTTGAAAAAGAAAATAAGGAGTGGAGAAAAATAACCAATAAATAAACAAAATAAATAAACAATACTTGTCAGCGTATGAAAGGTAAATGTGAGTTTGTTATGCTGACTCATGCATGCAATGATTGTGAGTCTTACGTCACACACGTTGACGTTATGATTGTCCATGCCTAAAATATGTAAACACACACCACGTGACACAATTATCGTTCTCCACTTTGCTTCTCTCTCACAATCCGCAGACCTTACTCTCTCTCGTATTCTCGCCAACTGATCACACCTCCTGACAATTCCAACACTCATGCCACATACGCCTTCCAAATCAATCACCCGACCTTTGCCTGATTACTTATTCAGCATTCCTTTTTCTGATACCTGCTATGCTAAGACTTTATACTTCTTACCCAATACCTTGGGTACGATACGATTTGATAAAGTCTGGACTAATGCAACTCAATACCACGGAACTAAACGAGTGGGTTTTGTATTTGACAGCTACATCGAGAAGTCACTAAAAGAAGGTGAAAGGGAAAGACAGAGACCTGCTGATCCAATTGATATCCTTCGATATCTAATTGAACTATTCACGAAAGAATTGGAAGAAATGTGGATTAAAGTGGGAGTGAGTGACAAAGTGCGTTATGTGCCTCTATACACACTGGGGAGAAAACTGGGAGCTACGCTTTGCAGCACTTTAATTAAGGCACACAACGTTACAGGTAGTGATGTTACAAGCAAGATAGGAACAAAGCCATCTTCACTGAACGCATCACCAGAAACATTACTAATTGGATTTGCAGAAGAAAATACTCTGTCTGAAGAAGCACTTAATAAATCAGAGGAATATCTTGTTCAAGTTTTACATCCGTCCTCAAAGTATAAGACATTTGATGAGCTTCGTTATTCATTACACAAACAGAAGCACATATCTGAGCTACCACCATCATCTTTCTCAATAAGAAATGGGCATTTGAGAAGACGTTCTTTTGTTCTGCAGGAATGCTTAAAGTTTTCAGGAAGTTACTTCCCTGATTCAAATCTCCAACCAATCGATAATAGATGGTGCAAAGATTTAAATGGCGTACTATAGCCTGATATCTGTCTTCATGAAATGCCTTCTGAGCTACTAATACAGTGTACTTGTAAAGCATGTGCTATTAGTAGATGTAAATGTAATATGAAATATTTACCATGCACTGAGTATTGCAAATGCGGCAAAGAATGCAAAAGATAGTGTGGGAGAAAAATATGAAATTATCATATTATTATGCAGATTGTTGCAATAACTTGTAAAAAACATTTAAGTTCAGAGTTTTCATAATTATTATGTGTGCTTGATTGTAAAATATTTTTTTAATATGTGCTTTATTTTATTATATATTTTTTTCAAGTCCTTTATGTTGTGTAAATGTAACTTTCCAAATAATTGTAGTCAGTTTTTATTCGTATTATCCTTTATAGATGCAAAAAAAAAACAACAGATGTTCTGAAATAAATAACAATCAGACAACTTTAGGAACCATTTTATTCGATTCCTCACCCTTCAAAACATATATTTAGAACCAAAATTATGACTTTAACGGTTTCAGGTGCAGAAATAAAAGCAAAATAGTGTCTCTGTCGGTCATTTTGGAAAATGGCATCTAAAACACCCGGTCCAGGATGCGGTGATGTCTACCCAAGTTTTTCTGACTCTCCTACATGTATTCTACTAGGTTCCATTGGTTAGACAAATCATAACTACATTTTTTACAGGATTCTATTACAGGAACAGGAGTATATTCCATAATACTATCTTTTATACACTAATGGAAAACCATTAAGATCAAGCTCCCTCGACGGCATAAATCATCCGTTACTCATATCCGGCTGAAACACATATAAGAAAAGCATAGATGGGGTTAGAATAGGATAAAAAACGGGATACATAATAGTATCTATTGTTCACTAATGTAAAACCATTAATTCCAAGCTCCCACGCACACATGAGTCATCCATGACACATCTCCTCTCCCTCCCCCTATCCTCTTGATTAATTAACAATAGCGTCACCCGTCGATACTGAATAGAAAAGCCATTAATATCAATTAAAAAGGATAGAATAACAATAGCCGGTCGTCGTTATGAATAAATTAATGTCCACTATCTCGGATTTCTCCTATTGGTGACATGTAAAACGACCGATTGTAGTGTTGAATCCATAGTAGTTTTCAGGGTCGTTAAGATGAATAGTGACACTCCCAATGCCGTTCAACTCGATTACAACCCTGGCATCCCTAAGGAAAGAGGTGGGAAGGGGTATACATGTAAAACGATCGATATTAGTGAGGAATCCATAGTTTTCGGAGTCGCTAAGATCAATAGTGACACTCCCAATGCAGTTAAATTCCAAGACATCCCTGGCACCCCTAGGGGTGGGGTTTGGGAAGGAGGTGACATGTAAAACGACCGATATTAATGTGGAATCCATAGTTTTCGGGGTCGTTAAGATGAATAGTGACACTCCCAATGCCGTTCAACCCCAAGTTACATTTACACTATAGTTAGAATTCATTATTTTCCTGTCTAACAGAAGGGATAAATAAATAAATACCCGGGCAACGCCGGGCAAATAACTAGTTTTAATATAAATATCTGCATGCTAAAGATATGTCCACAAAAATAAGCGGGACGTTACTGGTCGAAAATGTCGGCATCTGCGCTAGCGCCACGGGCCACCCTTCTCCCGATCTCTCGACCTCGCAAGAACAGTACGCACTTTACTACTACTACTACTAACCGCTTGTTTATCATGATACTTCACTTCCACTAATTGCGTGCTCTAATCTGTATAAAAAATATTTATTATATTTCTCCATTTGACTTTCAATTGCTTGCTATAGTAGTTATGTTCCCGGATATAGTCCGATAAATCAATTGATTGGAAAAGATCGATGAAAGATCAATTGATGATAAAGGGCAGTGGACAAGCAAGCATTGTTTGTATTTAGAGAGAGGCCAGAAATGTTCGGGGTTTGAGATATGGGTGAGAGATTTGATTGGTTGTTTGGATGAGGAGATGATGACGTCATAGGTGTTTTGAGTTTTGATTGGTTGAAGAGTTTTTTGACCCCGGAACGGGAAATTCCCGAGCTTGATTTCAACAGGAAATTACTGAGTCAGTTGAATGATGATTAAAATGTTGTCTGAGAAAGGTGAAAGGTTATAGATAAGAGGTTGAGGTTTAGAAAATGTTGTGTGAATCACGTGAAAATCACGTGATAGGAAATTGTTGATTCGGGTCGATTCTGAGAATTTCCCGCCAAAATCACGTGAAAGTCACGTGACCAGAAATTCCCGGCTCGGGTTAATGTTTGAGTGAACAAGCAGATATTGTTATTATTTGGCAGGGTTCCAAAAATGTGTGGAGTTTGAGATAGAGGTTAAAAGGGTATAGATAACGGATGGGGAATGTTTTACTGTTGTTTTTTATTTTATTATGTTTGTTTTTCGGTACAGAGGTTGATTTAGGTTTTCGAATTTAATGACGCATTCAGTATAGAGGTCAACAACCTGTCTTTGAGAAGCCGGGAAAATGTTGCTGACTCATTTGATTCAAAGATCGTTGTATTAATTTAAGAATACAAAAAGTATTTATTTGGACATGTTTAAGGAAAATGACGTAATAGGAAGAAGGGTATATATATGTAGACGGTATAAAAAGAACGAGAGTGTGTCACAATGGCAGAGTATTACATAACGTTTCCGGAGAAAGCTCTGAATTTCTACGAGATAAGTTACGAAGAGTTTTGGGAAGTCATAGAATCCTGCGGCGATATCGATACCGATCGTGAGGCTGTACAGCGAGTGTTGAAACAGTTCCCGTTTATGTACGTAGCACTACGTGAAGCTCCATGGTGCGGATGTTACCTGTTCAATAGATCGGGAGAAGCAGTCCATCATTCCTGCGAGACGTTGAAGGAGATAGTGGAAAGAAAAAAGTTTACGGATGAGAGAACAGGATTTCCCAGTCACAAATGTTCGTGTGAACTCATTCAGAGGAAGGATGAAGATGAGATTGCTGAAGCTTTAAAACAAAGAGTGAAAGAGTGGCTTGCCGTGTTAGTGAACAAAACTATTTTGTGGTGTACTACCTGCAACCGTTCTCTACTACGTAAATTAGAAGGACACCCCTGTTTTCCAGTGTTATCTTCGAATCGTCTTGGTTTTTCCAGAGCCCTGTTTGATAGTGATGTAGAAGATACTGTGCCGGTACCGTTATCACCAATACCTGGAACCCCATCACCTATTGTATCAGATTGTTTTTCTTTGGCTGATTTATGAAAGTGTTCAGTTACCCCTGCTACCGATTTTCGGGGCATTGTAATAACTACCTATCAGTCGATTCTCGATACAAAACTTACGAAAAGTGGCCTGTAGGATTACAACAGACACCTGAAGAGTTAGTGACTGCAGGATGTTACTATTCAGGCCACGGTGATAGAGTACTGTGTTCATATTGTTTTTATGGCTTTTGTGATTGGACACCGGAAGATTGTCCTGTTATAAGACATCTGGCAGCAGTGCCCCATTGTAGTTTTATACAAAGTGTTGCATTACTACATTATAAGGTCGAATGTAAATATTGTGCTAATAGAGAAAAGTCTGCAAAAAGAGTTATTGAATAAAATGCAGATTCTGTAATGATTTGTAAAATCTGTTTTTTGAATGTTTGCGATATAGTGTTTCTCCCGTGCAGACATTTTGTCAGTTGTCGATCCTGTGCCTCACAACTCGATAAGTGTGCTATATGTCGTGGATCTATTAAAAATACATTGACAGTTTTTACCTGTTGAACAATGGATGTATGTTTTTTGGACGTTCAAGGTTTACGAGGAAAAGACGGTGAATTTGTGTGGAAAGAAGTCGGAATATTGAAGTCTCCTTTTGAATGTACATTTGATTATTTAGTAAAACCTCCATACGGTCTACATTTGTTAAGTGAAAAATATCGTCGTGTGAATTATTGGCTCCGTGCAAACAAACACGGACTCTCCTGGGAAAATGGTTGGGTACCGTATGAGAAGTTAGGAGATCTTTTATATTCTGTACTTGTAAATGAAAATGTGTATGTTAAAGGTACTGAAAAAACTAAATGGTTGGAAAAATGTATCGGAGAAAAACGTATGAGTACGTTAACCGTAGATAATATTGAAGAATTTGGGTGTCCAAAATTGGAGAGTGTGAAACTTTCGGTAGAGAAAAAGAAATGTAGAGAACATAGTGAATCAAAAAATGTGAACAAAACCTGTGCAGTTGAAAATGTTTGGAAAATGTACCATTTCTACTGTAATAGAGAAAAATAAAAAAATGTTTAACCTTTTTTTCAAATGTTTTACTTACAATTTAATAATATACATATAAAGATATACATTTACAGTAAAAATACATAATGGATAATAAAATTATTTATAATATCAATGAATGTCCAAGATTGTGTTGAAGATATATTTCAATCATCAATTCGTTGTACCAGAGAACGTGAAAATGGCTTATCAGGTTTTCCGGTACTTCTTTTCTTTCTGAAAACATATTCTTTTCGATACAATGCACAAAAGTCTGTATATGTGGCTGTAATTTATGATAACGTTCGTTCGTTAATTTTCTTAAGGGTGTGAAAAGTTCACAAAAAAATAAATGTAGTTCCGGGGGTGTAAAAATAAAAGCATCCGGTGAGGAATGTTGATACATGGAAATACAACGTTTTCCGAAAAAATTTACAGCACTGACAGTAACATTCCCTGTGACGAGATAATTAAATCGTCGACCTGTTTCGATGTAATTAAGTACATCAGATTTCAAAACACACAATTCTCTAATCTGTGAAGAATTAATTCGTACGGGTAATCTTCCTTGTTGCGAAAACTCCCATACCAGATTGAAAGGTGTTTGTTTTTCGAATCCTACTGCTACATATTTGGTTTTTTCTGTGTTCAGAAAGTATATATTTGCAAGATAAAGATCCAAACAGACATCTATGTTGTGCAGTTCCGAACATTCGGTTTTATTTTGGGAAGAACTGTTTTCTTGACGTATTTTCATGAAATCACAATCCTTTGTCACATCCGGTTCACTCTCGATCGGTTCAGTTTTTATAACAGGAATCTCAATTTTGGTAGGGGGCAGACGTCTACGTTTTCTACATCTAGAAACACCATCCTTATGAGTAATACGGTCTAGAAGCTGATCATGTTTTTCCATTGTAGAATTTTTGACCGGTTCCATGATGTTTTCACTAAAGGTGTCAAGATGATACTGAGAGTGAGCAGAATCATCATACATATTTTATATAGAAATCACCTTATACACTCCCGAACTGGTTTGATGGAACGACACACTTGTGCTCCTTTAGGACACTTTGAATGCGGTAAACATTTGAAGATCTGACGAAAACGGTGTAAAATATATTCATCTTTACTGACACCCGGTGGGAATATCCGGATGAAATCCCTGGTTGTGACGTGATGTGCTTTATAATAAGCATATACACAACAGTAATGTCCGCAAGTTGTAGCAAATATTCCTTGTAAGGGGGTATTATTGTGAGTCCAAATAGAGGAATGACGGTTCAAGAATGTTATGAATTCTGGGTAATAGGGGTGGAAACCGTATGAATCAAAATATTCTGCTTTATTATTTTTGTCGAAATAGAAAGCAACCCAGTGTGTTCCTTCGGAATCGGAAGTATCCGTGTTTGCGATTATCAAAGCAGGGGTGGAGAACGTTCGAGGCAGAAGATCTCTCGGGTAAACACCACAAAAAATTGTTTTGGTGGAACAATTGTGAGATAAAATATGTCTGATCTGTGATGTGTTCATGTCGGATACGTTTATAATAAAGTACACAAACACGATAGTCTTTTTCTATTACGATACAGGTAGGTTTCTGTGGCAGAAAACAGGAATACACCAAATTTATAGAGTAAAATTGTTAGGTTTATTAGTGAAGGATAGCACCTCTGTCTTTTGTCACATCCAAGGCCACTTCGAATTCAGCATAGAGAAGACAGGTAACATTTTCCGACAGTTGTGGAGAAAACTGCATTTCTACTCCTAAGGTACCTTGTTCCTGTAGACTGATGTGTGTATCGTTTCCTGAAAAATCTGGTGTAATGTCGTAAATTAGAAAAAATGATCCGTTTTCAAACATCTTCCTTGTTATCTGATGTCCATAATTATTGTGATGGATACCTGTGCCGGAAAAGAGAGTTTGGTAGGCACGTGTTACTAAACCGCTATTTCCTCCTGTACTGATTCGTAAAGGTTCACAAGGTGTGAGCTCTCCATTTTTTACAAGATGGAAAGAAGATAGGTTAAAACTTCTAAAGTCGAACGGATTTTTTTTACTGTCTCCGAGAAAGCTGGCGGTGGATACCATAGTAAAAAGAATAACATTCGGAAAAGGACCTTGAAAAGCATTGTCGATAGAAATCTGCTGCGTTCCTGCAACGTAAGAGTATGCCTTGATAATACTTCTTGTGAACGGATAATGTGCAGGAGCGTAAGAAAGTGCTCTGTCTATAGCCAAACTGGTGCTAGGAGTAGGAATGACGTGATTTATTTCGAGAGCAGCTTTTAAAATTTTTATTTGTACGCTTGGTGAATCTTGATCTCCCCAGATATAAAAAGCATCACGTGACTTGATAAGTTCGGTACGTACTTCCACACCATTGAGTAGATATTTAGGCTGATTGAAGAAATCTATGTGGAGTTTTCCCATAAGTTCCATTTCGGCTGTTACTTCCATAGGATTTCCTGATGACGGAACGTACTGGAAAAATTTTTTTCGGGTGGTGAAACCTTCGTTATTGGTTGTGATTTTATCTTGGTTTCCAGGTGTGTCCAGGTACCATAAAGCATTAGTAAGATGTGTATTTGCAGCATCAGTACCGTAATTGAGAAGTACCTCAAAAATCGATTTGTATGCATAATTGTTGTCAGCATTTGTTACAGATATACCGTTGATAGCAACGTTACATTGTGAAAATATAGTATTGAGGAGATAATTTACTACCCCACAATTTTTTGTGGTTGCATTATCGGTCGGCAAAGCACTCATACGACTCCCATCTTGTTTAACCATCTCCACCTGTAAACGAAGATAAACAGATGCAAGATCCAGAAAATCTGTTGCTGTTGCAGGTATGAGAAATGGTATCACGTTCTGGTTATCGATGGATGCAATAGGTTTGTAGGTAACAGTGTAGGTTTTTTCGACATTTTGTTGAATAGGTTTTTTCCGAAAAAGATCGAACTGTGAAATCATACACGTGTTGTCCTGCATCATTGTGTAAAAATATTTTTGACTTTGATAGTCTGTTTGATTTTTCTGATCCTCGAGGTTCTAACACGGGTACCTGAATGTTTTAACATCGAATGAGTATTTTTTCTTGTAATTCTTCTTCTTATACCCGAACCTGTCAGAGAATCGATTTTTGTAGTGCTCTAGTTTTAAGATTCTGACCAGCTTCACGTATTCGCTGACGAACAATAGTTTTCGGAGTCTGCTGACTTGTTGCAATCTCGGTAACAATATTAGCACCAGTTTTTAAAGCTTTTTGTTCGATAGTTTTTGTATTGTTCCAGAGAAAAGGTTTTATCATTCTGAAGAGTCCAGCAAAAAAAATTATCGGGCGACCGCTGTAAGCGAAGATAGAGAGGTTCGAGAAACGAAGTTACATTCTGGTTATCGAAGGAAGCAATAGGTTTGTACGGAATAGTATGTTTTTCTGAAAAAAGGTCGAACTGTAAAATTACCCAGGTGCTGTTCTGTATCATGATGTAAAAATATCTCTGACTTTGATATTTTGTCTGATTTTTCTTTTACGTGTTTTTCTAGATTTCGATGATGTTTTTCGACGTTTTACGGATGTACGTTTTTTCTTGATTCTCGAGGTTCTAGCACGGGTACCTGAACGTTTTAACACCGAATGGGTATTTTTTCTTGCAATTCTTCTTCTTATACCCGAACCTGTCAGAGAATCGATTTTTTGTTGTGCTCTAGTTTTAAGATTCTGACCGGCTTCACGTATTCGCTGACGAACAATAGTTTTCGGGGTTTGCTGACTTGTTGCAATATCTGTAACAATATTAGCACCAGTTTTTAAAGCTTCTTTTCCGATAGCTTTTGCACCACTCCAGAGAAGAGGTTTCACCATTCTGAAAAGTCCAGCAAAAAGAGAACCTAATCCTCTTCCTTTCTGAATTCTGTTAGAACGAAAAATGGGTCCGATTTCTCCATGTATTTGGGTTGTGTAATATTCTGCTTGCGAATTCATGATGACTCATTCGTTTACCAATATAGACTGAGAAAATAGTGTTATGTCGGTTTTTTAAAAGGATTTTGTTTTTTTACGAAAATGTAAAACAGCGATAGTAGGAACGGAACCGTTTCTTAAAGGTAAAAAGTTTCCTTTTTGATCGTTTAAAGTAATTTCTATTGTTTCAAAAGAACTTTTATCCAGAGAAACATAGTGAATCGGATTGAATGTGTGATGAGCTACAGGTATCGTACATGTGGTATCTACTTCTGAACATTGTTTTCGAGTAAGACGTAAAAGACGTATCATTTCTTCACCGACCAACTGTTGTTTTACAATATCTGAATATACAAATATGTAAGGATTTTTATCGACAACGTTATTAGATATTACGTGCGAAGAGTAGATATATTTTAATATATCATATCGAAATTTAGCATAGTCGTCTGTTAAATCTATTGGTGTTATTGTATTGTCTACAGAGGCATCGGGTTCAGGGTCGAGCATTCCTGTTTCGGACAAGTGTTTATATACGGCAGCTTTAAAATAGAATCGAAGATGAGTAGGAATAGCTACATTTGCAGGGTTGGTTTTCAGGAAATAAATAAGATCATCTATTGTATAAGTAGCTGCAGGAAAATAAAACGGTTGATCGTTAATATATAGTGTGTTATCTGTAGAAACAGATGACTCGAATGAACTCCATTGCGGGTCAGCCAGAAGATGCCAGAATTTGTAAAGCACAGATTTTCGTATTTCTCGATTATCGGGAAGGGAAGTTACGATCGACGAAATCAAGTCGTCAACATTTGTGTATGTTCGAACAGGAAATGTTAGTTGTCCTGAATCTGTTTCCAGAACGTTATCATAAAGAGTTGAATGACATAATTCTGCTAAACCGACTTCCCACAAATCTGGAGGCAGATCGATACGTTTTGCCAATTTTACAGTAAAATGAGTTAATGTGTTGTTTGAAAAATATTTTTCTGATGAAGACGATGGGAGGTAGATGTAGAAATTATCATCCATTCTGACTGAACAAGAAGAACTCACTGATTCGAAATGGTGATATATTTCGATATATATTGAGGTTTAGTTGTCTGCTATCGGTTTTAGCGATGATGCCTTGATCCATGAATCAAAACTGGAGGGATAACCCAGCCAACGAACAAGGTATTCTAAATTTTTACCTTTACCTCGTGTTTTTAAAATTTTATCAATTTTATACTCTTCGTCAGGATTCGAATATACTTTCTGAACCTCCTGTTTGTAAAATGTTCCTTTTACAGGTTCACCATTTAAGTCGTCCAATATGTAAACAGGTACAGGTTGTCGTTGAACGACGGAATGAATCTTAAAAAGTTCTCGTGACCACGATTGTTCGTATCCTTTTTCGAAATGTCCTTTAACAACAGAAATTCGCACAATGTCCCCAACTTTCAAATCTGAAATTGTGTGTGAGATACGGTTGTTGTGTCTATTGAGATGTTTCCACACTGTGTAAACATTAGTTTCGTTTACATCTTGAGGTGCCATTCCTATGGAACGATGGATCGCTGTATTGTAACCTTCAAGAAGTTGAGGTAAAATATCTATGTAACGTCTTGTCTGTTTTGCTGTAAAATATTTCCACATTCGTTCTTTTAATGTTCGGTTAAAACGTTCCACTATACTTGCTTTTACAGGGTGGTTAATTGCGATCGAAAAGTCTACTTGTTCATTTTTCAGAAAATTCTGGAACACAGAATTCGTAAATTCTGTTCCTTGATCTGTCTGTAATGTGGCAGGTTTTCTTTTGCTTTGTTCAAAAATGGTTCTGAAAGCTTCGGTTACAGAATTACTTGTTTTATTTTTTAGGGGTAATGCATAAGCATATTTTGAAAATACATCGATCACTGTTAGGAGATATTTAAATCCGTCGTTATGTTTTTGTATCGATGTCATATCGTTAAGATCGGCTTCCCAGAGCATATCTATGTTCCATACATTGTAATGGTTTCGAGGAAACCTTTTTCGTGCACTTTTGTGGAGAGTGTATGTTTCTTGGTGCATTAACCAATTTTTTACTGTATCACGAGATATATTTCTATCTCGTACAGCTTTCCATAAACGATCCACAGATGAAAATGAGGCTCTGTGTTGAGGATCGTAATATATTCTAGCAAGAATTTTATCATGTTTTACTTTAGGGACTCCCATGATTGGTCTCTCTGTCTACGACTTTTTCTTAAAGGAACGAGTTTGTATGCATCAGGTGTTCTCAAAAATGGTGAAGTTTTTCTGGAAACACGTAAGACAACATTTTTCTTCTTTTTTTTTGCAGGTTTTCGTTTACGAGACGGACCAGGAATCTCCGTTGGTGATGATGACGATGAAAAATTTAAAGATCTCGGTTCCGGAAGCGTTTTTACCTGATCTTTTTCGATTAGACGTTGGGCTGTAGATTGATACTCATCAATAATATTTTCTAACTGCTGTCTTGTATTACGTGGTAATGTTTCTACCAGGTTTGGAGGAAAATATGTTGATCCTGGTGAAATACTAGAATCACCATTATCCTGGATAATAGGAATCTCTAATGGTTCTTTCGATTTTCGACTCAACCATAAATACTCATCCAATTCTTTTCTATAAAGACGCCATTTTTGGTCATCTGGTATATTTTTCATTTTAAAAATTTCGTTCATTTTTTTATCCAGAACAGATAATTTTTGATTTATAGACTGTTCGGAACCGCGAATACGTGTCAATTGTTCTGGTGAAAGAACAATCATTTTTTTGTAAACAGGTGTCATTATTAATGTGGAATGAGAGTTCCTAGAAGACCTGATAATAGAGATCCTAAAAGTAGGGGTAGAAACCCTCCTCTTTGAACAAGAATTTTTCTTCGTTTCTCGATATTTACTTTAGGTTTTACAAGTCTACGTAAAACAGTTTTGTAAGGTGTTAGACGATGCTTTACAGACGGCCGAAGTTTTATATTGCCTTTTAAAACATTCAGACAACATTCACTTATAAAACGGATTGTTTTTTTGGGAGCACTTTTCAATAATGTTTTACGAACTTTTGTTGGGGAATTTTTCAATATGTGCAAAAAAGGTGAATGTGTTTTAAAAGAGATATTCTGTTTAGAACGTAAGTTGGTACGTCTCTTCCTCGTTTTCTTCATCTCGAGGTTTCAGGCATTCCTGAGGAAGATATATGGTTGAATGATCTGTATTAAAAATATCTGTTTGATAACGTAAAGGATCCGGTGTTGACTGGGAAAGATCAATATACAAATAACTGTGAGGTTCTATTGTTGCATCTATATATACTTTTTCAAGTTCCTTCATGCGATGAGGTTGAAGTTGTCGTGCAAAAACAGTAAATTGGTTCATATCTCGTGGATTTTTAAATATAACAAAATGTTTTACGTTCAAAGAAATATCTCTACAATTTTTTCCTTGGTGAAAAAGATTCTGTGTTATAAAAACAACTGAAATATTTTTGTGGTGACTACTTTTCGTAAAAAGATCTGCAACATTTTCTCCTTCAGCAACCATCATAAGATCATCTAGCACTATAAGGGTAGGAGTTTTTCCGTTCCATGATTGCCAATTAACAATTCCTTTATGATATTCCACATCACCAATATTTTTTGGGATACTATTTTCCTGATCGTAACACCACACTATTTTTTTAACAGGTTTTTCGACAAAAGAAAAAATAGAATTGACAAGTTTTGTTACAAAAGTAGTTTTTCCACTTCCTGATGCTCCACAAACCATCATTGTAAAAGGATGGATAAGTTTAGGAAACATTTTATATTAAGCAAAAATTTTACAGATTTGTATCCAGGAACTTGAAAGAAAATGACGGTTTACCAAACTATTACTACATTTTATATTTATTTTGTACAAGATTATATAATACAAGTATACAATATTAAATACACTGAAACAAAAACTTGAACTTTGGACCTAAAACCTATTACAATACCTATTACAGATTAGGATTACAGACATATTTATAACCTAACCTGTACGGTATCCGAAAGGAAATGATAAATGTCGGTGGTCAAAAAAACGTTTCATTAATACTGGCTGAAACAATTTCTTTTCATTTGTACTGATAACTTGAAACTGTTTTGTTCTTCTAATTCTAAAGATATTTTCTACTGTAACGTCAGATTTTTCATTGTTCATCATATCACACATAGTATCAAAGTTGACCAATTTTGATGTGGAAGTGTTTAAAGTGATCCCTTTAACTTTACAGATATATTGGGGTTCAGAAAGAGGTTTTTTAATTTTCATACTGTAACTTTTTGGTCCTGTTGAGACAAACTCTTCACAAATTGCATCGGGACCGAAATCACTTAATTCATCGGTGAGATCCCCTAATTTATCACCTGTTCGGGGATGATATTCCATTTCAGGACTATCTATGTAAATCACCGAATCTGTGTCACAATAACATACCCTGTCATCCAATTTTTCAAGAAGTTCATACAGTTTCAAACGAGCATGACATGTCGTAAAAGCTGCAATAGGAACGTTTACTTTTCTGTTCAGGGTGATTGCCTCTTCAACATATTTCCAGTTTACTATAACAGTATCCTGATTGATAAATATAACTCCTCCGATAATTATATTAGGATCGGTCATTTTATCGAGGAAATCTTTCGACTCCTTGATAATAGATGTTTGGGAAAGGTTATCTCGTTGACAAAATTTGCCCCATAAAGAATTAAGACAAAGTTTAGCCAAAGTACGTTTTCCAGGATTGATCTCAATATTGTCTTCCTCCAATAGAATCCCCTCTTTATCAAAATAGTCCTGTAGGTATTTTTCTTTATCCATTCTGTTTTGACACCAAGTAGGCCAACCACTGGCTTCCTGTTTTATTTTCAAAAATGTGTTGACATACTCAGCAAACAGTCCTCCAGTTTGTGTAACAGGATTGTACGTAGATGTTTCATATTTCCACACTTCCGACATCTCCAACATTCTGTAACCTAAACTGCAAGCTTTACGTACTTCTGCGATAACCCAAGTTCCTGAAAGTGCACGCTGTTCATCTGAATGTTCACAAATACCTTCACATTTTAGTGTGATAGCACATTCTTTACATAATACAAACATCAGTTTTCCATTTATTTTGGAGGGTAAAACAGGGTGGAGAAGGGTTGTAGGGGGTAGAATTGTACATTTAACAAGTCCTTCCATGTTTAAAACTTCATCGACTGGAGGAATAGAATTTCCTAAAAATATGGTAGGATGCCTTACAGGATAGGTACAATATTTGTTCACATAAGGGTACAAACTTGTAAAATCGTTGTATTGTAATTTCTCATTTTCTTTGATTCTGTAATAAGTTCTGACTGTTTCAACTCTTCCGCCATATAAGGCATCTCTCGGATTTAAAGGAATACAGCAGACAATAGGGTGTGTAGATAGATGTCTATCGAGTTCAGGATCAGTTTTTAATATTCTATCAAAATCGCATTCCCACATTGTGACAACATGGTAACCTTCAGAACGTAAAGCTGCAAGTTTACGACATGTTGTTTCGTATCTAAAAGCTGCAGTGTTTAGCATGTCACTATTAGTTTGACCATCATTTTCCTGGGTGTTTTCATCTTCCGTGATATCTTTAGGATACATATCCCTGTTTGTTGATATGCATCGTCTGCAGCCGTGCCAGAAGCAACCAAGCGCTTCGTACACTGTATTTGTCTCCTCGTGATATCCATCTACTTTATAACGTCCTCCTAAAACATATTTTTCACGAGTACGTCCGCCGTGGAGAAGTATTATGTGATTTTGTTCTTCAACATAGGTCAACCATTTCAACGCAAATTTTGACATTTTATCTGCATGATGGTAACCTCCTTTAGGAATTATTCCTATAGTGTCAGCGGGCATAAATTTATGTCTGTAAATTAATGAACACGCTGATGCTATAGTGATACAATTCCTAAAAATATCTATTTTACATATGTCCAGAAAATTCTGTCTCAGTTTCAGACATCCTTGTCTTAACAGAGTAACATCTTTAATACAATATTGGAGTAGTTCTGTTTTGTTGTTGAAAGGCATATTTTTTTGCATTCAGTATCATACCAAGACATGAAATTTGTCTGATCTTCAATTGTTTTCATATATTCATATCCGTATGCAGAAGGAGGAGGTGTAGGTCCTATGTAATTTCGATTTTTGTATGTGTTCCACAAATGCGGATAATATCCTTTTTGCACTGGAAGACCGAACAGTTTTGAAAACCCTGCAAGATTCGTTTGAACATAATTAAGACTGTCGATAAAGTAGAGATTTTGGTACGTCATACTGATGATTTTGGTTCCATCCAAGATTATACGAGGTTTCATCCCTTTTTCCAACATTTTTCTCAATATAAACGTGCAATCATAACCTCGTGCATTGTGTGCACAAATAGTTATATTGGAAAACTTATGTTGCAGTTCGAGATAGGAGAGAAATGTTTCTACAGGATCATCCCAGAATATAAACTGTCTTGTACCACAGACAGAACACGAAACTGTTAAATCATCTTCGTTATGACATGCATGGCAGGCTGTTTGTACCACGATCAGATTCGGAACATGAAGAAAAGTTTTTTCTTTATCGCAGTACGGAATATCAGTATAACATTCGAAATCATAAAACACAAATAGAAATTTCGAATTCTGTTTAGCTTTTGGAATGGACATGTAACACATATGATTTATAGGTTTCACACAGTTACAGACAGTACAGTATTTCATGTTACACCTATGTACTTTCTCATACGAATTATTTGTGAGAACAATTCTAAAACATCGAGGACACTGTTGGATTTCACTACATACTGTACCGTTTCGAAATAGTGTAGAAACATGATTTGTAAAACATTTCTCATTTTTGAAAATCCTGTGACATGTTTGACATGTTTTATAAACTCCTGTTTCAGGTACGCATGGAGGGATTGCGCGGCACATGGAACACATTTGTTTGCACTGATGAATATGTGGTTTACAAAATATAAGTTCGTTACATCCCTGGCATTCCTGTTTTGCTGCAAAAGCTCCAACACGGTTCACAATAACATCGTAATGCTGCCGAGTACTGTCGTATAGAAGATATATGTATTTGGAGACATTCTCGACCTCTCCTTCAAAAAGAATATCTTTAACATCACGAAGGTTATTGTACACAGTGATTTTATATTCTGTAAGAACTTGCTGAAATTTTTTGAGTTCAGGAATTCCACTTCCGACACACGTATTGTCTGTTAGATTTACACCTGCCTTTCGCATTAGTTCAAAAACAGGTCTAAGAAGATTTCTATTTTTTCTGTATTGTGTATACGATGGATCTTTATCTACATAGGCTTTCCCTATAACCAAAGCTTCAGCTAAACAAAGAGGTTGTTTTCTATTTGGTACACTGACAACACTTCTCTTCAGTGTACTTAGGATATAATTTGGTAAACAATAGGCACGCTTACCGTCTCCTCCTCCTCCGACAGGTATATCAACACGGTCAGCCCGTAAAATTAAACGGTCTGTACTTGAAAATGTTTTTGCACTTTGTAGTATTTTATGCATAACAGTCCATACCATATCACTATGTAACTGATCACTTCTATGCCATCCGATATAAATATCTTTTACATTTGGGTCGGATATGTTAGATAGTGTTAAACCTATTTTATCTCCGTCCTTAGCATTCTTTTTCACATAGGTGAGAAGGTTTTCAACACCTTGACGAATCCAACTGTGAGGGTCAACATTTTCTGGAGGATGTGAGAAACTGAATTCCACACGTTGTCCCTTGGAACGAAATTTAGGGTATTCACGTTCCTGAATATTGTGTAACAATATATTTCCTATGTGTTCACGAGGTATTGTATCACGTTTTCTTTTCTTACCTCTTCTATGTGATTCAGAAATATTCTGAGGTGACTGTTCAACTGTCGGTAAGGGGTCCTCTCTCCAAGACGGTCCAGGTAGAGGTTCCGGGTCTGGTCTGGATACGACATTCCTTGAAGTTCCTTGAGATGATGCAGTATCGGATGTGTGAATATTCGGTGGCGATAATACTCCTTTTCCGAAAAGTTCGGGTGTTGTTGTTGTTGTTGTTGTTGTTACTGCCCGTAGTAATTGATCATACTCTTCAACTAAAGAGACAGTCTCTCCTTCAATTATCCTTTGTGCAATGTACGCCAGTAGTTTTCGTAACTGGTCAGCTGTTTTGTAATACCCGTTACGATATAACACTAACAATTCGTCAGCAGATAACTGTAAGTCCATGATAGGAGGATAATAGTATTCCAGAAACTACTCACGAAAGAGGGTGTCTATGTTATATACCTCAGCATCACAATACTGATTCTAACGGTTTTACTGTCTGATTTATAGGTTTCCAGGAAATGAGTAACAATCTTTCCGGTATCTACGACCCCTTTTGTTTTAATGATTTATCTAACGGTTTCCTGGTTGTATTGTAAACTTTCTAGAAATGTGTAACGGTTTCCTGGTTCTTATCTATAAACAAGGTTAAAGTCTTCGATAATGAAAAGATATTTCTAATAAATAGAACAACAATTGTAGAGGTCGAATTGCCTGATAACCTAAAACTTGGCAAAATTTCAGAAAACCTAAACATTTCAAAGGGACATAGTCGTGTTGCCGATCGAGTTAGCCTGAAAACCGTTACAGATTTGGAATCTGCACATCGAGACCTTTTAGTAGAGTGGTCGGAAGGGGAGTCTTCGATTGGTAATAAAGGAACTAGGAAACTGTTGATCCTAGAATGATGAAAACTTTTTCAATAGAAAGAGGACTTCATTCCGAGTTCAACGACCTATCGATCATTAAAAAAAAAAAGTAAAAAAAAAAAAAAAAAGTTCAAAGGTCGGGGTCAAAGGTCATTCACCATTTTCCAAAGGGCCCGGGCCGGCCCTGGTTTTAACATACAGTAATAACTTCACCAAACGTTATTCATCATTTCCTAGGACGCCCGGGCCGGCCCTGGTTTTCGATATACATACAGAAATAACGTTACGATGGTTATTCACCATTTCCCAAGGGTCCGGGCCGGCCCTGTTTTTTAACATGCAGTGATAACTTCAGTAATCGTTTTTCATCATTTCCTAGGGGGCCCGGGCCGGCCATGGTTTTCGATATACATACAGAAATAACGTTACGATGGTTATTCACCATTTCCCAAGGGTCCGGACCGGCCCTGTTTTTTAACATGCAGTGATAACTTCAGTAATCATTTTTCATCATTTCCTAGGGGGCCCGGGCCGGCCCTGGTTTTCGATATACATACAGAAATAACGTTACGATGGTTATTCACCAATTCCCAAGGGTCCGGACCGGCCCTGTTTTTTAACATGCAGTGATAACTTCAGTAATCGTTATTCATCATTTCCTAGGGGGCCCGGGCCGGCCCTGGTTTTCGATATACATACAGATATAACGTTACGATGGTTATTCACCATTTCCCAAGGGTCCGGACCGGCCCTGTTTTTTAACATGCAGTGATAACTTCAGTAATCGTTATTCATCATTTCCTAGGGGCCCTGGTTTTCGATATACATACAGATATAACGTTACGATGGTTATTCACCATTTCCCGAGGGTCCGAACCGGCCCTGGTTTTAACATGCAGTGATAACTTCCGCAATCGTTATTCATCATTTTCTAGGGGGCCCGGGCCGGCCCTGGTTTTCGATATACATACAGAAATAACGTTACGATGGTTATTCACCATTTCCCGAGGGTCCGGACAGACCCTGGTTTTAACATGCATGATAAGTTTTCTGAAACCTTATTCATCATTTTTTAGGGCCCGGGTCGGCCCAGTTTTTCAATAAATATCATTTCACACAAGGTTCCATATTTTTAAAGTGTCTGTTCTGTGTAGTTTCGTAAAAGATCGACCGCAAATAACCTCCTTAGGGTTTATTCTTCTTGTAAACCTTTAACCCTCATCTCAAAACTGTTGATTACAATTGCATCCTTAACTTTTGAACATTACTGCGTCTACCGAGATATTGAAACACAGAATTTATAAACACCGGAGAATGAAAAAGACTCGAGAGTTTATCGACTCCTTCATTATTTCTCAACACTCTCAAATGTAACAGAGAATCACTGTGAAATTCTTCTCGAGACTGTTAATTGCTACGTAACCTCTAACCTTTAGAATGATACATAGAGATACTTTCAGAGAACGTCAAAACAGCTTGTAAAATATGTTTCCCACTAATTGCTACGTGACCTCTATAACCTTTAGAATGTCAAAACAACTTGTAAAATATGTTTCCTGATTCCCAATTATAATTTGACCGCTAACCTTTAAATGATACACGGAGGATGTTACAAAATTTGGATCAAACTATACCGTCAATATATGGAATATTTATAGCAGTCTTTCTTCACATTTATCGTCTGTAGCAGAACAGAAATGGAGAACGGAAACTTGGTAAGTAATTTGCATGTTTGTCTGTTTCTAACTTATTTTATGTAAAGAGACTAATCACAACTAGACCTCCAGTTTACACCGGGGTTCGAATTGTTAGACCTCCCCGATGACACAGTGGTAACGTCGTCGTCTTGTAATCAAGGGTCCCGGATTCGATTCCCGGTGGAGGCACATTTCGGATCCCACTTTAAACTGTAGGTCTAGTTCCGATTAACCTTAATGTGCATAAAGTGGACTTTAAACAACCAATCAAAATCAAGAGTTCCAATTGCTGTGTATTTTTACCTTTTGTAATCAAGGGTCCCGGATTCGATTCCCGGTGGAGACACATTTCGGATTCCACTTTAAACTGTAGGTCCAGTCCCGATTAGCCTTACTGTACATAAAGTGGACTTTAAACAACCAATCAAAATTAAGAGTTCCAATTGCTGTGTATTTTTACCAGGTATCAAACCCGGGACTTTAATTATGAGACATGTCACCATAGTAAAATCGGATTCGAACCATTTTTATGGAATAGTAGATCCGGAACTCTGATTATAAAACAGCTATGTCACCAATGTATTATGAGAAAAACGTAACCAACATACTGGTATTTCATATTAATATAAAAATAACATATTTTCTGAATATATTTTATTATAAACATTTCATATCCATCTAGTTATATTTTAAAATATATACATTTCATTTACTAAATCATTTATACACTTTCTCATTTAATTTTTCGGGTGTAGACAAACGAAAATCGGACAAAAGTGTTAGTGTATTAGTGGTGTTAGTATTTATTTGTCCAATTTTCTTTTCTTTAGAAGTTCTGACATTTTACTCTCCATCTCCTTTTCATCGTTCTTTTTTGTCTCCTCCGTTTTTTGTTTTCTAATATTTTTGAAAACCTCCATCATTTCGAAACATACACGAAGGGATAAATGAGATGGCACATACTGTGCCTGTTTTACATTTTCCAAAAAATCCCCAAATACTGGGGACGTGTTCTTTTTTTCTGATATGTAACTAAACATTTTAGTGAGCGTGTCGATTTGGACTTCCATATCACGGCAGACCTCCTCCAGGTTCTTCATCAGGTTCTCTGCTAACCCGTTCTCCTCGCAGAAATCTATGTAGCATGCGATCTGTCTCTCCACTTGGCGAGCTTGGACCTTGCTCCACAGATTCCTTCGTTCCCCGGAATGTTCTGCATCTTTAAGATTCCCATGCAATACATTGAATTCAAATGGTAGGGATGCCATATCTGACAATATAAAGAAAATATGTTAGATATATCGCACGTACACCTTGATTACAGTTATACATTTTTGTTTTAGAACAATCGGGGGTTGGCTCTTTTAGAGGCCTTCCTTCTGTATATGGCTAACGCCGATGTGCAGGAAGAAATCCAAAACATGCAGAGGGCATTTCGCCGGTACACGGATAGAGTGGTAGGAGTCGATGTGGAGGCGCAGACAACTGGTGACCGTTTAGGCGCTGAATTAGAGGGTATCGGACACCGTTTGGTGGAAACACTCCAACGTGCCGTTACCGCGAACAACGGATTCATAGCCAGGCGGGAAGAGTTTAGGAGAGAGTTGGAGGCAGAGATCGGCGAGATCCAGGAAAGGTAATATATTTTTTCAATTATATCTATTACATCATCACCCCTATCTATACAATTTCCGATTTATGTGTGAATATGAAATATTATTATTCTAACTCCCTTCTTTTTTTCAGGCTCCGTCGTATCCACGAAGAACGAGCCGTTCAGTTCTTCGGGTTGGTACCGGAGCCTCTCCTGGAACTCGTCCGGAATGGTGCTGTTGCACCACCTCCTCCTCCTGCTGCTGTGCCACCCCCTCCTGCTGTGCCTGTTCCTCCCGCCGTTGTGCCGGTCCCTCGTGTTGCTACGCCACCGTCCCCTGCTGCTACGCCACCTTCTCCTGCTGCGGCGTCACCGTCTCCTCCTATTACGCCTTCAATTATAGATATCACGGATGAAGAGGACGGCGATTTATAATCTATCAATAAATATAGGTAATATTTTTTCTCACCTTTTATTTTACACGTCTTCCACTTCTGATGTATCGGTCTCCTCGATGATGTTAGGGAATTCACGGTGAGGTGGGGTCAAAGTTCTGTTGAATTTTTCTTCTACTTTGTGAAGGCTAGAAATAAAAAAATATTTATTTCTTACATCATCTCGTCGTAATGGATTGTAACAATAATCCGATAATTCTTCCAGATCCAATGTAGGGCCTTTTACTCCTAATATTTCACCTATCAGGTCCTCAGGGGACACACTGTATCGAAACCACCGGAATATCTCCCCCAGTGTTAATACAGATTCTCGGTACTCTCTCCGAAATATCTGCATTAACGTTGCAACATCACAATGATCTACCATCATATACTTACCGTGGCAGCCAACCCTATATAATTGAGGAATTTCGTTATTCAGCAGATTTTCCAAATTTTCGTACCGTGTCAATTCGACATCGGTACGGTCGCAATTCAGTCTTTCATTCGCCATCATAATATATTTTGTTGCCCGGCAACGTGGAGGAGCATGTAACTCAGATGTATCTAAATACTCCGAATTTAATTCCGATTCTGTTTCTATACAGATACAATCCAATGAGGAAAGCACTGATACTAAAATAAAAGGTCCTGCATTGTATCCGTGTGTCGCTATTTCACTAGCTACACGACTCGTCCATATACCGTACGACAAATGCCCGTATACAGGTGCTCTTTCGAACAGATAGTGTGTCTCACATAAACCTGCTCTGCGATTATTAATAAAACGCATACTGATCGGAAAACCGTTATTTTCAACTTCCAAAAACGTTTCAGACACTAAATTTTGATTGTAGACGGTAATTAAAAAGGATTCTCTGAACCTTACAGGGGCGTCAAAAATAATCAATTTTGTATTCTGATGTCCAAATATTTCCGATTTACAACTTTTAAATTTCTTTGATCTATTAACTGTTACAGGATATGTCTGATACACAGTCTTTTCGGGAGAACACTCTGTATACCCATACATAGGATTACACTTTACATTATACATATCACGTTTTCTCTTCCTCGACAATTCACCAGCATCATCGATACTTTTCTTTCTATAACGTCTAATTTTTTCATACCCGTGTTGGGCAGCGTTCTTTTCTTCCCACACCTTTCGAAATTCATTCTCCGTAAAATATTTAGGGACATTCACATATGTCTCTTTTTTCGACAACATTCCTGACCGTATCGATGATCGTGGTGATTGTGGAGGAGTCGGTAACGGACGAGAACTCTGTCTAGTTACCGGTTTCTCTGATCGATCAGGAGATGAAGTCATCCCGATCATTCCTCCGATAAATTTCATCATCCACGATACTATACCCATTTTTATACTTACCTCCGGATACCGTTATATACCTGGTAAATCACTTCGAAATCGACTCTGAAAGGTAGTCTCTGGATCTCTGGAAGAAGACGATGGTCACACAGGGTGCTCACTGTGATGTAAACATAAACAGATCAATTGTCCTTATATACCTCATCCTCCTTGCTTATCACGCACCTATTTTCTCTGCGCATCCTCTCGCGCAAAGCGTCCAACGCCCACGTACCCCTCCTATCCTCTTCCCACCCCGGAATACTATACACACTATCCCCTTCCGCAAATTGTACTTTTTTTCTATTTACTTTATTTACTCCCTGTTTCTCCACAACTTTTTCCTTTTTCACTTCTCCCTCCATCGGTCGTTACCCTATACGGTCGTTACCCTATACCGACCACACATACAATGACACCACTATTGATAAACACGCACAAACATTTCCAGGAAACATACAACGAACTTTATCTCCAACCTTTACACCGTCCACAATACCTCCTTTGTTCTACCCCACTTCCATATCACCCAACAGTCCCACACTCACATCCTGATTTCGTCATTCCAACCGCTCATCTGTAACCTTTCACCTTTCTCGGGCAACACTCTCACTCACCAGCCCACGCCACCATCTCCCCATACCCCACAAACCAATCAAAACCCATCCACATATCTCAAACCCCGCCCATTTCTGGCCTCTCTCCAAATACAAACAATGCTTGCTTGTCCACTGCCCTTTATCATCAATTGATCTTTCATCGATCTTTTCCAATCAATTGATTTATCGGACTATATCCGGGAACATAACTACTGCTATCAAAATATTTACATTGGTCTGTTCGAGGAACAATTGTTTATATTCGAGCACTGTTACATGACCTCACGAGCCATCTTTACAGTCTGCCATCCAGAATTGCAATCCGGTTATAATAATACCTTACTGAAAATATGGTTAATATGTAAGAAGCTATTTAAATGCTAGAAACTCCTTCCAAGTAAAGAGTTTCTAACAAGTAAGCAAGTGATTGGACTTGTCGTTCTTCTATTTTGCTATTATCACAATATTAAAGAATTTTTTCTACTTCTGCCCCTCCAGCGTCAATTTTTGTCCGGCCCCACTGGACATGCGGCCCCAAGGCCATAGCCTAGGATAGCCTAGTGGCAAATCACCCCGTAATGTTGTCATCATAATATTTGAAGTCTGTAGATCTCCAACTGCAACCTTACATTCACATCCGATGTGTTTATGTTTTAAAATTGAGAGTTCCTAATGTCAGGAGTCAAAATAAAGAAACGTGTTAACTTCTTGCCGCCGGTTTATTTTATATTTCCATTTTGTTGATCCATCACAGTTTTTACGAATAACTGAGACAAAGAGGTTAGGGAAACAAAGAAATATGAATGTGCTGCTTTTACGGGGTTAATTAATTTTCACTATGTACATTCTGATAAGTTTTCCTTTTTACATGATGTGTAAGGAAGCAATTTGAGTGTTGTACATATATATATATATATATATATATATATATATATATATATATATATATATATATATCACTCTCTCACATGGACACACACCATGAACATTAATGCATATAAAATACAATTTTAGAAGCAAATGTGTGCATAACTTCCAACATGGATTTTACAAGATTTCTGGTGAGATTAATGGTACTGTGAATGTTATAACCCTGTGTGTAATATATACCGAAATATATCTTTAAAAAATGGGTATTTATAATTTTCTTCGTATAAATTTACGATAAAAATTGAATCTTTAAATAATAAAACAATAAATACTAATGAAGAACTGAACATTTATTTGTGTGTGTGTGTGTGTGTGTGTGTGTGTGTGTGTGTGTATTATTTCCTTCCGCAGTTAAGGGTTGCCGATCAAACTTGTGCCAATGCAATTTTAAGACAGGAAACATGGAACATCTAACTCATTTATGTTTGTACATATGAAGAAACATTTGTGGTATTTAGCATTCAGATTAATTCTCTGTCTTCATCTTTCCAAATTTC
Source organism: Lepisma saccharinum (assembly GCF_977018435.1). Lineage (NCBI taxonomy): Eukaryota > Metazoa > Arthropoda > Insecta > Zygentoma > Lepismatidae > Lepisma > Lepisma saccharinum. The sequence goes on from NC_139230.1 coordinate 135,057,925, forward strand.
CCCTTCCTTCTTTGCAAGAAATACACGCCTGAAAATAAGAAAAAATCAATAAATATTCTCCACTGTCATATGTTCAAAAGTTATATTTTGATGTGTTTCTTTGTGAAGATAAGAAGGGACCTATGTGTGTGGAGTTATGAAATGCATTCATATTACTTTCGATATCAGATCACACACAATAATAAGCATGTAAAAGTTCGGCGTTCTTCACGAAAGGGCATACCCATTGGCAAATTTCTCTGGTTGCTGACCATTCATTGCATATCTTCACTACTAATTTACTGGTCGTCATAAATAAGTGTAAAGAAAAATTCATTGACAAGATTGTGAAGATAAACTTAATAAATAAAATTATAAATAAAAATAATATAATTTAATATTATAGTTCAATGAATGTTTTGGAACACACCTTTCTTGCCACATATCAAAATGAATTTCACAACAGAAGTGTTTACATATTCAATCTCAAAGACCAAAGTGTTTTTCTTCTTGAGATTTCTCGATTCAAATTGCAAATATAAAATAATTTATTTTATCATTTTACCATAGTAAATGTTGAATTGTGAGACTGAAAATGTCTAATTTTTACAATTGTGCATTCTGTTCAAATTCAATAATATTCTCCATTCATGGATGAAATTGCATTACTCATACTTAAATCGCGATTTAAGCCACCTTGAGGAAATAATTTATCGAGTAACGTACATAAAGATATTGTACTTATATCAGAATCACTTTTGGTGAAAGTACATTAATCTCGAGATTATATAATGTTGTCTATTAGGTGCTAAAATAAAAAAAAGAAACAAAATATATGTACTTATGGAGTGAAGATCATACGAAAGGAAATGTAATATGGAAACTGTAAACACACTCAATTTTTTCTTGATTTAAAATTCAATAATTTTATAGGCAAAAATAGCACACATTTTGTGTAGAATAATACGAAAATAATAATCATGTTAAACTGTAAATAGTGTCATTATCATAAAATTGTAAATAGACATGGCAGCTGATACCTTGGAAACTATCATTTAAAACATTAACAAAATTCAGCTACAAGGACTATAATTTTTTTAAAAGTTACAATTATATAGTACATCCAGAATGTTTTATTTTCATTAAAACAAAAGTTACTGAAATTATTATAGTTTCATTACCACACTCAACAAACATTCCCACAGTACGTTCATATACACAGTAAAAAATATATATATTTACATGTAATTTTCATTTGCGTTAATCAAACTGTTCAAATATTTTACAGGATCGTTTACCAGGAAAAAGTATTTCTACAAAGAGACGCATATCTATATGTATAGTGCCAAAAACCATATAAACAACTTTAAGCGTTTATTTTTTCAATTAATTAAAATCGATTTAAATAAAAAATCATCAAAAAGGTTTCCCTTTTATTAAAATAAAAATCATGATTATTATCCAACCTGATTTCGAATAAGCGGTACATGGTATTTGTAGCTATCTGAATGCAGAGTAAATTGGAAACCTTCGTGTTCCAATTAAAATAAATTTTCAAAACTAAAATTCTTTATTGAGACACATCTGAAAAATTGCCCTTTTCCTCAGCGGGCCTCCCCGATGGCGCTGTGGTAGCGCCATTGCCTTGTAATGGTTTCCGGTGGATGCACTTAGAGGTTCGGATCCCACTTTAAACTGTACATCCAGTCGCGACTAGCCTTACTGTGCATAAAGTGGACATAAATCAAGCACTGAATTAATCAAAGATTTGCCTCAGCATACTATACTTTTTTTTTTTTAAAAAAAAATCGTTATTATTATTTTAATAACCTTGAATAATGTTATTTCACTGTTAGGTAATTATCTTATTCATCCGTTGTTAGAAGTATGCCGACCACTGACGTACGCAAGGGGGGAGCTGATGGGACTACAGCCCGTCCCGAAATTTTGAGTAAATCAAAATTTTCAAATGAAAGAATAAAGAACTCCGAAAATAAACCAAAGTACTAAATGCAAACACCCTTAAAATGAGCTGAAATTACCATTTTTGTCTTTGAGTAACCTATAAAAAAGAAGACAAATATGGAAATTACAAAGTATTTTATTGTGTGTGCCCCTTCCCTCTGCCTAGAACAGAGCTATGTAATATCAACCTTAGAATTCCGGCACCTTCCGAAAAGAAATCCTGGGTACGCTAGTGATGCCGACCAAATATATAATAATTTTTATTTTCCGTATTTCATTGCTTTCACAAAACATGAAGGAAATCTTGAGACTTACCGATCACTTCTTGATGGATTCTGTGGGATTTCGCTGTACCTATTGTGGACCTTGCTGTAAGCAAATCTGCAGAGCATTATCAAGTAGGCGTAAAGGAGGAGAAAGGACCACACAAGTAGCACCAGTCCAATAGATCCGGCAAGTGCTATGGTAAGATCATGTGCGCTATTCACCAGCATCTTACTGTTGGAAGTTTGGCTTCCTACTAAAAATGAAGAAAGCAAATAGAACTACACATTTTAAATTAATATGTAAGTAAAATATTTACATAAAGCCTTGGGCAATAAATATAGCTTGTAATTAAAACTTACTGATATAGGAAAAAGGTATCTGTGAATGGCGAAGTTTAGAAGAAAATTAATTTGTTTTTTATTTGTATAATATGTGCACCACATTCCAAGTATCCCATTTCTTTTTATGTGGCCCTTTTCAGAGCATTTTTCCCTGTAGAGGAGACCATTTTGTTGTTGAATTGGTGGTTTAAGTCCGCTTTATGCACAGTAAGGCTAATCGGGACAGGAACTACAGTTTAAAGTGGGATCTGAACCCGGGTATCAAACCCGGGACCCCATGATTACAAGGCGGCGACGCTACCAGAACATTTTGTAAATGGGGCTCCGGAGTTGCTTCCCCCTAAAACCGGACCTTATCATACTTTCATAATTTCGGGCCTTTCATGAAACAGATAGGCTACCTTAGCTACAGTCTACTAAGACTGTTGTTTGCTCCCAATCACAAAATTTTTCGTTAGATCAGAACTTTTGTTTCAAGAGCCCTGGTCATTCCTTTTCGAATAACAGAGTTAAAGAAGTTGAGGGAAAGTTTAAATTAATTTGGTCCGCCAAAGGAATACAACGTTTGATATGGGATGATAATACTGTTCTACACACATTTTGTTACAGAAATGAAAGTGCCCATTCATTACTAATCTGAGGATGCTGAATACGGAAATGACATTAAAAAAGCTCGATTGGCTCTCGTTTTGGCGTAACAGAATGGGATTGGGAGAGGGGGGCTTATTCAAGCGACCTACCTCAATTCGAGTATATATGGCAACACTGCTGACGGTCTTGCACGTTGCATTTCACTATATCGCGCCATCATTTACTGTTTCAGATACCTGCAATATAGGCCATTTTGCATTCAGTTGTGCAGTGTCCCCAGAGTGTTCTTAGATTTCGTATATGCAGTATATATAGTGACGTGGTAACACTGGTGGCTGTTTGGCAACGTAGCATCCTAACAACAGCACTCCATTCCGACATGTTACAGTATGTATTGAGGGAAGTATTTCACCACCTTTGGCTGCCAGCGAACCCCACAATATAACTAACTCTCTAGCCTTCTTAAACCCGAAGGGTTAACAGAAGCCTTCCATCTGTCCCTATAATGGGCGAGAGCAATCTAATCTTCTCCATCCAGGGCCTCCCCCATGGCGCAGTGGTAGCGTCATTGCCTTGTAATCAAGGGGTCCCGGGTTCGATACCCGGTGGAGGCATAAGTGGTTCGGATCCCACTTTAAACTGTAGGTCCAGTCCCGATTAGCCTTACTGTGCATAAAGTGGACTTAAAACAGCAACTCAAACCAATCTTTTCCATCCTTACCTATATCCTTTAGGCCCATCTCAACGTTATCCCTCAATCTTCGCCTTGGCTTTCCTACTGGTCACTTACTATCAGGTTTCTCAACAAGAATCCTGTAAACCACAATATAGCACAAGCCGAATTAAATTACCTCATCAGGCACTTAGTACTTCCCAAAAAATATAGCCGAATTGTTGGCCTTACGGCTGCAACAATGGAATCACCTGGCAGACGATGATGACTACTCCCTACAGACAAAGAATTTCTCCCATTTTTTCCAAACAAAAGGGGACCTGACTGTGTGCCATGACAAATATTCATCGATGCAAAGAAGCCTATAACATAATACCAAGGATTTTTATTGATTCGTCCAAGTTCTCTCTTAAAGTAGTTTTGCTGCACAACGGTAATGTTCTACCTTCAATTTCTGTTATTCATGTAGTTGACATTAGGGAAATTTATGAAAGAAATTCTTCGGTGATGTTGAGTGAACTACATGGAATGCATTTCGACAAGTGTGTCATAGTTTTCTGGATAAGAGGAGAGCAGAGCACTTATAAACAACTAGTGGATAATCTTCTGACGTCTTACGAGAAGACTGGGTGGGAATTAAACAATCATATATTTTTCTGGTTTTTATTGTCCAAGAAATCTATTTCAATAAAGAAAGGGTACTTTTCCCTACACAACAGAGAAACATTCTTTTGGGGGATTCAGTAACCATTTATTTCAAGGCCGCCCACAGGATTTTTTTGTTCGGGGAGGCAGCAGTGTTTAAAGTGGAGGAAACATGTAATTATGCATTCCCCCAGTTAAGCCAACATCCTAGTTGTTTTGGTCATCTCACATCCTTTAACACTTAGTCATGACTTATCATAATGAATCACCAGCACTAAGTTAATTTGCATAGACGCTTAATCTGACATTAACCGCACCTAACATCTATGTTTTCACGATATAATTTAAAAAAAAATTAAATTGTATTAATTCTTGCCAGATATTTCGGGTGAAGGGGGGGGCAAATGTTCCCTCTGGTCTCCTTCTGCGGACACTTTTAATATATTTATCAAGTTATGCCCACATTGCTTATGATTAATTGTTATATAACATGAGTTATGCTTATCTTGAGAATAAGTACCAATGCATTGCTTATTCCAATGCATAGGCGTGCGCACGGGGGGCTAAGGGAGGGGAAATTCCCCCCTAATCATGGACGTCCGCAGATTTTTACTACGGAGGGACAAGCAAGGTATTTTTCCATGAGGCATATTACCCCCATTATAGTGTTGCCCCCTCAAAAGACACCTCTTGATTTTGAAATTACCGCATTCCTGCATCCCCATTATAATAATTAATGTCAATTACTATGACTGAAATCAAATTATACTTGTGAAAATGTACTTTTAGGTTGACATTCGATTTCAAAGAGGGAGATGTGGCCATCCTTGCCCCTCTTTCAGACATCCATGTCCCTATATTATTATATTTTCACCTAGAAATTTAGAATAGAGGAATCTTATCGCCGTTATTAAACGATATTATACTCTTGAAGAAAACAAGTATTTTAATTCGATGAAAGTTCAAAGCAACTAAGGGGAAAGGGGGTGAAGTAGCGCAACCACAGGGGGACAGAGTTCATTGCCCCCCCAACCTTGGACGGAAATCAATTTTTAAGGGGCAAACATGGAAGTAAAGGAAAGCAAGACTAGCATAATCTAAGGGTGGAAGGACCAAAGGATACTCATGATGGAATTAGTTTTCACGTCTATCTTGCATTATTTCTTCCAGACGGCCAAGAGCACCTTAAGGGGGCACAAATGAAAATACATTTGGTAAGATTTTCTTGCTCGCTTCGCTCGCTATCTCTGCTTTTCTTCCAGTCTTGTCAAGTTCAGAGGCGTAAAAGAGAATGCCATGTCGCTCCATGAAAATTAACTGCAAAACGGTCGGGTGGGGGTAGGGGTGTGTACATATATATATACATATATACACACGCGCACACAGACGCATGAATACACTATAACTAAAACAGTGAGATAAAATTAGGTTTTTCTATCCCAACTGAATTTTCATCAATGCTTTTGAATCCCCTAATCACAGCGTCTGCGCACGCCTGTGTTGCTTATGGGTAACATGTATTATCCCATAACTTCAAATTAAGAGCCAATTTTAGAAAATGAAGTACATATTAGTGTTCAGGACGTCAATTTCAGTAATAAACAGCTACTTTCCTTTCTGTACCAGAAAAAAAGTTAAAATTTGTAGAACAGTGTAAGTAGTGAACACTATTCAAAACTGAAAGTAACCATGGAGTTAAGACAAGAATATACAATGCGTTCATTTTGGTTCCGGCCCAAGATAGTGCGTGACAGCCGACGAGGCGACGTGGAGAGGATCCCGACATTTCCGACCCTTGACGTCACCCTTATTTTTACGCTCAAATTTTTAGCGTGCAGACAATTATATTTAAATTGCATAACGAGTACTAACCTGTGTTATGAGAGTTATTCTAAGTGGTGGCCAACTGCATTCACATATTCCCGGCACCTTTTGATTAAATTTTGATTAATAAGTTCATCGTGCCTTGCTCACACCAGAATGACAAACCACAATGTTAGATGGCCACCTATCAACCCCCCGAGAACTACTGAAGTAATGGATGTTATATCATTAAATAGACAATTCTTCGAAAATTCGCACAAGGTTTCTGCATAAACTCCCTAACGGAATAGCACTAATATACTATTGTTTTAATTTGGAATTCCATATTTTTCTGAAGAACAAATAACAATTGAATGCAATGAATTACTCATTCTTTCTTCTTAGAACTAAAACACAGCAACCTTTGTTGACGGCATCCAGTTCTTCTTTTCAAGGACAAAAATGCGTAACCTGCGTTTTGTATCCAAAGTCTAAGTATTCTATAATATTCATACACACACAATAATAATATAATTAAGAGATTTACGGATTTTTAGCAAAATACGAATATTGATATAAATATTTTACGGAGGTTAGACCTCACAGAGTGTATTCTTCAAAGGTTTGTATGACCAGTTCTCTGAAGTATCAAGGTACTATAATAACTTCAGTTCGAAAGTTGAATATGCGGTAGTTATTAGCAGTGCCTTATTATTAAAGAAAAGTTGGAGGATACTCACACACTCAACTTGATATAGTAAGTAGAAAAGAGTAGTGCGGATAAAAACACCTTCACAAGGGAATTTCCGAGACTGTATTCGCCAGTTTTCTTTTGAATTTATACTGCATATATACAATTTGCCACTCAATTGAGTAGCATGTTAACATTTGCTGGATGATCAAAGAGTTCGTGTGTGAGATTTAAGGAATTAATTCCAGAAAATCTAATTAAGTCTATTTTTTCCGTAACTTCTTTCATTTTGAAATGAGCAGACCCAGTTGTTGATGAAACATACGGTACAAAAGACTCGAAGTAAATAGTCCATAATATCAAAAATGCTATTTGTAGCAAAATTGCACACACCAAAAATCTGTTTTCGTATTCGAGGAAAATAGCTTGAATTTAATAAGCAAATGGTAAGAAAGGAGATGGCTTGACCAGTTAGAGATTTGTAAAATCCAGTCATTAATTATGTGCATAGACCGTGTTAGTCAAGTCGCTAGGGCGTCTGACTGCTTCTCGGGAGACTAGGGTTCGAATACCTGGGTGGATGGTTTTAGGTGGGAATTTTTCAAGCAATGTCCCTGCATGAAGCGGCTGTGGGGAGTTTACTCAGCCTCTAATAGGTATATGGGGACCAGAAAGCAACCCGGGGGTAAAAGTGGATGATCACATCACCCGCAGAAATGGAAGTAATGTTCTATAAGGCAGCTGAATACCAAAATATCACATTCTATGAACTCCGTGCTTTAAACCCTATAGTAATGAATTGCCATTTTCGCACTGAAGCGACTTCAGTATGAATTCTTTCATTTTAACATGCATTAAAAAAGGATAGGCAAGCAAGTAAGTAGCTTCTTTACTTTCTTATGTAAGCTTTCAATCTTTTACACATTTATTCAAAACATGACAACATCTTTCACGATCTTAACAAAACACTATCCATTTGTATTCGATTAGAATATTATGTACTACTAATATTGACTAATATCTCTCCCCGATTGATTCTGTTAGTGGAATTAATAGACTTGCTGCCGTAGGATATTTAATATCGCTCGTAGCCAAATATACTAAGCAGTAGCTGAAAATTGATGGTTCGGCGTTCATTGAACTAAGCAATTATTTAAAACTAATCATCTCGCTTATCTTCCTTTTACAATTTTAATGAGTGGAAAGTAACAAAAGCGTCGAACACAAATTCTGGCCGTATATTCTGGATGCCGACTTCAGAGATGCAACGCACTTTCTGCTACTCCTCAAAATTCCTATGATGGCGGGTATATATAGAGTCACTCGGGGGAATATGCCCATCGGGGTTAAATGTCCACTCCCTTTTATTTCGCGCAACGTTAATGTTATGAGAATTCTGCGATTCTTGTTTGAAAGCGCCCTCCGTGGTGAGACGAGGCAGCAGGTTTGGAGCTTGTGAGAAGAATCTGAAGCCATCCAGGGTTAATTTTATGAGGTAAGAAGACAATTTTAAGGTAATATTTTTTTGGACGTTGCTGTATGAACAGTGTGCAATAATATTTCCAAGAGAGAAAGAAACTGAATTATATTTTGGTGTAAAGATCAAGAGTCAGGGAAACATATCTACAGAGTGAAACTGCCGTATGGTGCTCAGAGTTTGCCAACCCAGTGATTCAATTTTCTTCTTGTAGCTGTGGGGTGATATGCTCACAGAAATTAGGTGCAATATACCCATGGGTAATTCATTATGGCATACGGGCATTATATTAAGAAAGGACCACAATGTGACTGGATCCAGTGTATTCGTTGTAGTATGTGGATGCATGAAATATGTATCAAATTCACATCCATGTGTCCAAAGTGCAATGCAATTTCTCACAAATGTCAACAGCAAAAGTGGCTATGGTAAATTCAAAATAAATGTTGTTAGAAACGCTATGCTTGTCTGTACAAATGATGTTTTGTTTACGAAACAGACGTTAATAATCTTCCAGTTAATGCTGTGTATTATTTTCTTTTATTACAACAATTTTCTTGTATTGGGCATTTTACCCCTAATGGGTGGGCATTTTACACACGGGGTGATTTGTTCAAATTGACGTTCATCTGTTTATTTTTCTATGGTTCTTTTGCTAAAAGACTTACAGTAATAAAACTTATAAGTAACAATAACAAAATGTGTAGCTTTCATTTGTTTTCCATTGCGACACTCCGTCATTTAGCGAAGCTATAAACCGCCAAAAAAAGTTGGGCGTATTCTTCCAAGTGACTCTACACATCATCATTAACAAACCACATATAGTATAGGTATATATACCTACTTGAAGCATCTCTTGCAGAAATGAATGTACTGCAAACTCAGCGAGTAAGAACATTTCTAATATATTACTTTGTAAACAGACAAATACATTAAAGTAATGGTACTTAAATACTCTCGAGATACGGAACCTCATTAACTATTTTTCAACTTTTTCTTCCTTACTGCAACCAAAGCACCTGTTCTTCCTGGTTACGTTGTGATACTCACGAAATTGCTGCCTTATATTGTGGTATTTCTCTGTATTTCACTTGCAAGATGTCCAAGTGTTGCCGATAAAGTACGCACCATTCGATGGTGCTATTGGTAACGTTTCATTTCATCATTAATGAGGTTAACAAAGAATGGAAGAAGGTGTTAGAAAGAGTGAAATGGACAAAAGCGGAGGAGAAAAGAAGGAAGAAGAATAAAGAATGAAAGAATAAAGAAAAAGAGCGTGCTTTAAGAAGTCCAACCACGTTCCAGATGAAAGGAAATGTTTATCTAAATTGCCTGTCATGTGAAACAACAGTTGACAGAAGGCCACTTGCTGGAACACTTGGAAAGTAATGTTCCAGATAAATAACTTTCTAATATTCTTGTGTCTGGATGGGAGTGACTTTTGTGTATATATATATTCCACTCTTGTACCTTATTTCATTTGTATTTGGTACAGGGTGTGAAGAAGACCTTGCTAGAAGGTTGAAACGTAACGTTTAGTTTATATTTTAAAATAAAATTAAATTCTGCCTTGGTCAGCATTTGGATTTTTGGATAAGAACTACTCAAAAACATGTAGTCTCTTCATAAATGATCGTGCATGCATGTTGTTACACCCCTCAAAATACAGGCTGTACACAAAGGGGGGGGTCATGGCCCCTACCCTCAAGCTACAAAAAATTAAAATTTGAACCTATAAAACCTACGAAAATAACGTTGATGATTTTTCTCTAAAAAACAATCGATTTTGTTCTTGCACAAATGAATGGGTCGCTTCTGGAAGGAGACAGGCTCCAGAAATGTTTAGTCTGTAATATGTGCCAGATTTAGTTTTAAAACCATTGATGCAAGGCTATGAGACGTCCCGATTTAAGTCGGGGTCTTTTAATCCATGTACCGATATTTTTCGTCTCGGCTAGGGAAAAACTTGCTAAGAAGGAAGACTCTTGCGCCACAAGAGACATTGAACTCCTTATGTAGGACATTGCGGAGGATACTGTGTATATTTTCAAAATTACCTGAATTTTCTTGAGTCAAAAACAGTTGTTTTGACAATACACTCGACAAATAGTAGCCCTTTGATTATATTGAATGGTTTCATCGATTGCAGTATCACTAACGTTTCATATTAATTTGCATAAAATATAATTTTGAATACTCTTTATATTACGAAACAAAGGTTCCTCAAGGACTGCAATACAAAACCAACCATAAATGAGTGGCATCTTGCTCTCCGGCGGCACCGCAAGGCCTGGTCCCTTTTTGCCACCATTGAGCAGAAGGATAGAAAACTTTGCTTTTTTCTCCACCATCAGGGTCTTTCTGCAACTGATATAGAATCTTCCAGACAATGGCTTAGGGTTAATGAATATAATGCAAATAAGAGAATCTACTTCACAGCAGAATTGTTTATATAGATTTTTTGCCAAAATATTGCTTAAAGTAATTTTAACAGATACTGTAATTTTTAAAAAATGCTTAAGAAATTTAGTCCAATATAATTTACGAGATTCTGTTAATCGAAATTTATGTTACTGCAACTTTTCTTCTTTCCTACTTGTAATTGTCTTCAACATAAATATACAGGAGTGTGACCGGGTATTTATGACAGCATTTACACAGTCTAGAGGACATCAAGGCGAAAACATTCGATTGTTTCATTCCTTTACAAATGGAATTTTCTATCCCACATATATGCAACCCCATTTAATAGCTTCTTGGTTGCCATTGGCATTTATTTTTCGGTGGAGTATTATTCTGAAAGCAAAAGTACGCCATGAAAAAAAAAACAATATTGTGCCAGCAGAGACACTGCCAGGGTGAAGTCATTTATCTTAACCGTTCCCTTGAGATAAATCATTTACACGGATCGCACTGACCTGAAAATCCTGGAGAAGTCAAGAAAACCAGGCTAGGGCTGAGAAGGTCATTAGAAAAACAGGACTTTTTTTTGGAGCGTTACAAACTTGTTCTTTGGTTGCCAGAATTGGTAACTGAAAACACATTTCGTTTTTTTTATTTCGAACAATCTTCCTTTTTGGGGTAATATTGCTTTTAAAACGTTATTTTGTTATATTTTCCATTTATTAAAAAATAATGTTAAACAAAGTTCATTTATTTGATTAAGTTGCGAAGTTGAAGCGTAACTCTTATTTATTAGCAAGTTCTTTTCATTACACAGTAGATATGTAAAAACGCCTGGGAAAGTCAGGAACTTTGATTTTTCAAAATGGGTGTGACCACTCATCTATCACCGCACCTACCCTACATATGTTGCTTATCGTAGGCTGTTTGACTTGTTTGTATTTTTAAAAAAACGTAATTTTTTTAAGAGACATTTACAATCCGCAGGATTCCTGTAGTCTCTGCCTTTGCCGATAAAATCAGCCTACGGGTCTGTCTCCCCCTAAAAAAAATCATGGGTACGGGCCTGCACATAGTTCCCTCCCCCACATTTCTTTCGTTAAAAAATGTGATTAGTTTTATTCTCACCCATCGATAGGTACCGGTACAGCGTACCGCACTATAAGAGAATTAGAGGGAAGAAAGATTTAACAAATACTACGATGGCGGGAGAGACAAATAGGGAGGAAACGAAAAAAAATAATTACGAGACAAATAAATTGTTCAGTGGAGAAAAGGAATGAAGAAGGAGATGAGGTGGAAATCAGAGCGAAAAAGAGGTAGACAAAGTACATTCGTCTAGCTTGTAAAGTCCCTTAAAATTTAAACCTGACAACCAGATATAAAATTTCTGACCCTACCCTGTATTATTTCCTCAGTAGCTTTCCACTCATAATATCCAAATGCCAAAGTTACCTCAACCCATCGGTAATAAGTATTATTTAACCCCTTTAACTCTAGCGTCACCTTCAACATACAAATAGAGCTAACGATGTAAAATTACTCAAAATGGAAAAATAGTATGAGGACATAAAGTTCAAATATGACTTTGACGACGTTGTAATATGCTGTAAAACCAAGATAAAGAGTTTCAGAAACTATAAATGAACAGTTAAAATAATTCCTACCTTTTATGTACATTTCTCCTTCGCGGAAAACAAAAAAAATAGAGGGTTATAAATGAGTGTTGCCGTACTTTTGATCAGACGTGCAAAGTAGTTTGCACGACCGTTAGTGAGAATCTCAAATTTACGTCCATGTACGTACCAGGAACGGGCGTCATCATGTTTTCTAAACCTATCGTTATGCTTTTCGTAATGAATATAAGAATTCCTTTCTTCTTTCAGGTTTGTTCATTTGTTTTTCAAAAAGGTCTGTACATACAATGAATGTTGTTTCATTCGTAGCTCCATGGCATGGCGTAGCAAAAGTCCCTGTATGGCTATAGTTGTATTTTTGTATTTTACGTTGCCTTTCTGCTTTTAGGCTAATTGCTGCAGTGAGGATGAATGATGATTAGATGAAATTGATGAAGAAGGGGGAGCCATGAAGTGTTGGTTAGCCTACCGGATCTGGAACAAATCACAGGTCTGTCGTAGGTTCCATCATTATCACCGACAATAAGAAATTGGCTCACTTGAAGGCAAGAGAGGAAGTGATCTCTCGAAAAACGGTGTTAAAATAATTAGAAGCAGAAGCACTAGACAATGGACAAAGCCTAATTATCATTGCACGCAAATACAGAATCATTGTCACAAACAATCAGGGACGTATGAAGGGATACTCACCAAGGGACTCTCATGCGCACGCCAGGACCATAAGTTTATAGAAGCATGCAGTGAAATAGATGTTTGGTATTGTTCTTACGTCGTTTCACGTTCGCCTGATGCCATTTAGTTTACCAAACTATCGCTCTTTGTTGATGATGTGTGTGCTTTATTAGATTTGGTTCAGTACCTCTAAAGGAAGAGGAAGTTATTTATTTTAAAGTTTAAATCAAAATATTTATTACATGCCATTTTTCTAATTTTACTGTGTTCGAAAGAGCAAATATTGAAATACGAAATATAGTAAAACACATTAAGTTGATATACCCATTTCAGTAGATAATCTTGCATAATTTACCGCCTTTTTGTGCAAACGTTTTACGATCGTAAATAAAAGAAGCGTCACGCACCGTGGCCATTCGGTGTAAAGCGCAAGCTTTGGTCTCCGGCTACGCGACTCGTCAGGTTCGAGTCTTCTGGTGGAAGCGTAGCAACTTCTCTCCTGAGATTTCAGCATGTGTATGGGCCGGGTGGCCAGCCACTTACGTGAGGAAATTGGCGAGTTATGAATGAGTGGCGGAACCCGGTTACAGAAACCTACAACAACTGTGGGTCCGTTGTGCTTACCACACGTCACTTTGTAACTGGTTGGGTGATCTCCTCTGGTATGAGTGAGGCCGGCAGTCGGTAGGTATGCACTGGACCTCACGCGCTGTTAAGCAGTTACGACGCCAGCCTGATATAAGTAGGGGTATACAGATATCGGTTTCGAATTCTGTGGGGGGGGGGATAACTTAGGGCCTAACTTTTCGGTGGGGTGGGGGTGAGAGGTACAATCGAAAAGTTTCCCATCCCATAAAAATAATGTTGGGAAGTCATAAAATTCATTCCTTATTTTCATTTCTCAATCACCAGAATCTTTAGCAAGAATACCCTTGTAAATTTTAACATCTGAAAATTTGGAGAGGCAAATGTGCCCCACACCCTTGCCTCTGCCAAGTTATGCCTACGAAAAGGTATTTACTAACATTTAGTACTGTATAATATTACCAAAGACATAATGTACAATCAGACTCACTATGATCATCATATACAAAATGGAAACTATTATATAAAAAAAACTGCATATATTATATACCGCGTGAGGCACCTAAAAGTACCACCTGAAATAGCGAAGAAACCAGAAACGGTAGCGATGTGAGGTTTGCGGGAAACAATAATATCAAATGGGGCTCGTAAATCGGAGGTATGGGGTGGGTCGAAAAATATCGACAAATGGGGCATCTGGAGCAAAGTCATATTTTTTTTAATGGAACGATATACAATGACATGCATAATATAAAAGAGCACACGCAGAGAAACACAACGCCGTTGGTCTCATGCATCTACTGCACATAGGAACGAAGATATGGCCATGTGAAAATATGTAAACAAACTAACAAGTGGCCCACTTGACCGTCAGTACCACAGCATGTAAGACTTCTCAGGTGCCTGACAGAACTGCCTTTACGCAGAGCAAGTTTTGATAGCAGGTCCACGAGATCGTGTTAGTTCATAGCAAGCAGTCGTAGTGGTAAGAGCGAAGATTATGGTGTTCACAAACATAGAAAAAACGGACATGATCCTGATTTATGGGGAATGCCGAAAGAATGCCTCAGAAGCCTACCGTGTGTACGCAGAGAGATATCCGGACATACGACAGCCATCTCGACGTCTGTTTGGTAAGTTATTTATTAAATTAAGAGACACGGGAAGTGTAACACCACGAGCACGTGTGCGAAACAAGCCAACTACAGATGAGGCAGGTGCAACAAATGTTCTCGCCGCTGTTGCTGTGAATCCGCACGTTAGCTCCCGTGAAATTGCCAGGGATGCTGGGATGAGTCAGCGACGTGTATTGCGCATTCTGCACACACACAAGTTTCACCCATATCATATCTCCCTCCATCAGGAACTTCACGAGAATGATTTTGAGGACCGTGTTTGGTTTTGCACATGGTTGTTACGACACGACACACCCGATTTGTCATGTATCCTCTTCACTGACGAGGCAACTTTTACCAATCATGGAAATGTCAACCTAAGGAACATGCACTATTGGTCGGTGAAAAATCCACATTGGCTTCGCCAAGTGGAACGCCAGCGCCCATGGAGTGTGAACGTGTGGTGTGGTATAGTGGGTGAACATCTCATTGGCCCTTTTTTTATACAAGGGACACTGAATGCTGACCGATACATACAGTTTTTACAACATGAACTGCCTGTACTATTGGAGGACATACCACTTCAGACAAGGAGGGAAATGTGGTACCAACATGACGGGTGCCCAGCTCAAAGTGCAAGACGCGCTACAGCATGTGTGGAAAATACATTTCCAAATCGTTGGATTGGACGTGGAGGGCCTGTCAAATGGCCGGCTAGTTCCCCAGATTTAACACCGTTAGACTTTTTCCTGTGGGGAAAGCTGAAGGACATTGTCTACCGGGAAATGACAACAACTCCAGAAGATATGCAACACCGCATTACTGCGGCCTGTAGGGACATTCCCTACGAGATGCTACATTCTGTGCAACGATCTTTGCGTGGGTGCCTCGTTGCCTGTATCGCAGCTGACGGACACCACTTTGAACACACACTTTGACAGGTTTTCGCTTCTTACGCAGTGGTTCTTCGACATACTGTCATGGTCATTTTCATTATGCTGTAACACTGTCAAATACATGGTGCTGACGATGTCTACTGTATTTTTTCTTCCTTTAACACGTTCTGTCTTCATCTTGTCCAATGGCTTCCGACATCTCATACTTGTACATGCCGTGGTACTGACGGTCAAGTGGGCCATTTGTTGGTATGTTTACATATTTTCACATGGCCATATCTTCGTTCCTATGTGCAGTAGATGCATGAGACCAACGGCGTTGTGTTTCTCTGCGTGTGCTCTTTTATATTATGCATGTTATTGTATATCGTTCCATTTAAAAAAAAATATGACTTTACTCCAGATGCCCCATTTGTCGATATTTTTCGACCCACATTATACCTCCGATTTACGAGCCCCATTTGATATTATTGTTTCCCGCAAACCTCACCTCGCTACTGTTTCTGGTTTCTTCGCTATTTCAGGTGGTACTTTTATGTGCCTCACGCGGTATATAAATACATGAGGAGGGATGCTTCAATGGAGTCTGAGTTCCATTTGGGCGAATTTAGCCCCATTAGCCCCCTTGTAGCGTCTTCCCTGCTGTTATGCCACGGTTAAATAAAATAAGTAATTCGAATTAAATATCTCAGGAATTAAGTACCTAAAATATTCTCACACAAAATCCTCGATTAATTTGTGAAATTTGCATCAAGCATTTAATAGAAAATTAAAATTAATTATTATAAATAATAAATATTTATTAGAAAATGCAATAATGTTCAAAGTTATACACTGGACCTTTATAAGGGAGCCCAAACAAAGTTGGCGTAGCCCAGGCCACTCCTGTCTCCCTTTTTCTGTGTCCTGAACGTATACCAAGGCGGTATCTGTTTTATCAAAATCTTGACTACATGTATTCTACCGGTTATTACGGAACGAAAACATCGCACTATCTGTGAAAACGTTACATAGTGATTTAAATAGTAAGACGAGTACATTGATACGAATAGTAAGAGAGTATCCGAACTACAATTGGCACGCACATGGCAAATGTAACAGCAAAACACGTCTCTAGTGCCGTACAATCTATTTTGTACAAAGTAGTCCACCGCAGCTGTCCTTACACGATCAAATGTAAGTTTGTATCCAAGGGGGGTCTTAGGGGGATCGAACCCCCCAGAAAGCTTTCGGTTTACATTTGATAAAATGAGGTTTTTGGTTCATGTGGTGTAAAATAAAATAATGTGACCATAATTTAAGGAGAGAAATAATTATCAAGGCAAGACGGAGAATGTTCTATTACCCTGTTATTGATAATAACACGTATCCAAGGTGAGGATCATGGTGCTTTAGTTTACACTTGATAAAATTAGGTTCTTTTCTTCTTGAATAATGTGACCATAATTTAAGGAGGGAAGTATTTGTCGAGGAAAGACTGAGAATGTTCTATAACCCTGGTGTTGAAAATATTGCACGTAAACGTTTCTTGCACTTTTGGTGTTTTCGCAGCGAACTTGAAGAGTATGTAAAGACTTGTCAGCATTTGGAAACTACACAACAAAGGTAGCGCCACAAGTAGGACGATTCGTTGTAATTTTTATTATCCGGAAAGCGCGAGAAGGAACGCTCTTGAATAAGAGAAGGAGTCGAACTACTGGCAGCATTAACGAGTCGGTTTATCTGCGGAATGTTCTAGAATATAATGAGAATATTAATACGCGGCTTCAATTTCCCGGTTGATCTATACAACAGGATCGGTTAGTGAGAATTCAGAGGTAAGCAGTGGCTAAATTTTGGGACAGGGGTACAGTACTAATCCCTGATCCAAGCTGTACACCTTGTAACTCCTTATGTAACTTGACAGGAGTAAGGTGTAGCTGTTCCAAGATACTATTTTTTGGTGGCCGTCCAAAGAAATTATTTTTAGTGGCTGTTCAAAGAAACTATTTTTAGTAGCTCAACACAAAATGTTTTTTCTTTGTTTACGAACACTATCTTCCTTTCAGAGAGAATTAAAACCACTGTAAACCTATTGGATGTACTATACACTGTAGTACAATTAGTTCACGTAATCTTCACTCTGGGAAAACTTTTCTAAGGGCATGAAAATGAGTGTAAGATAGTTGATTATCATAAAGTTTTGTTTTAGCATATTAATCTTCAGCTTCTCTGTGTAAGGGGGTACACAATTCCAAAGAAGTAATGGATTGGAAGAGAATATATATATATATGCTTCAGAAGGGTAGCGCTGACTTCATTTTCGAATTTCTCAAATGGAATTTTCAGAAATTATATACTTCCACTGTAAAATATTAGTTACATTTTTTCGAAACTATATGGAAATCGTGAGGATGATTTTGGGTCTAATACAACATTATTCAGAATAATATTTGATTAATTGGGCAGAATTGTAGTCCTCTCGATTTACTATTTTGGTTTTATTACTTGTAGTTTCTACAACATTTTAAGTTATTTCTTCTAATATTATTAGAATCAGACATATATAGCAGATATCTACCACATTATTGCCAAATGTCATATATTTTGATTATCGTGATGGCAAAGTTAATCAGTCAGTTACAGTTGTAAGCCTGTGCTCCCTGGTTTCATAAATTCAGGATATCATTTCACAACATCGAACTAAGGCATCAACTAGAAAAACGTTATTAAGAAAAAAAATATTTTCTTTAATGACTTGACTTGACTCGACTTGAGACGAGATAGAGAGCCCCTTTGCCCCTCATTAGATTTAGATCGATACCGTAATGAGGCTCATGCGTAGTGGTTCTAATTCAAGTTTAAACTTAGATTATGTTCTGATTAGCCTATCCTATCATATACTGGACCTAAAATAAACTTTGACAAACTTTTGAGTCGAGACCGAGAGTAGAGGTTGTCCGCGCCAAGGCCTGTTGGTGTTTAATATTCATAATTTATTTGCATGTACTTAGAATTTATTTGCATGTATTTAGAATAAATTTACATATCAATAGAAAAAAATACATTTATGTGTTTGCATATTTATAACTTTCATGAATTTTTAATTTTTAATTTTATGAAAAATATGTATATAGAAGGTAATTACTGTTACTAAACGCTATGCATATGTTTTTTTTTGTTTATTACTGCAAAGTATGTAATGTATGAACCTATAATATTTATGTTTATAATATTAAAAATAAGAGTTTATGGTTTATTAATGGCTAGGAATGTTAGTAATAGATAATAATAAATGTCCAATCATGATTTTGGACGGTTCCGGTACTCGAACCCGCGATATGTAATGATAATAATTATAGAGTACTAAGGAATAATATTATATGGTATGAAAGACGGTGTATTGAGACGGTAGACAGAAGACGGTGTTTGGGGGATGTGCGGTAAGGGTCAAATGACGTCAGAATGTCAGAACAAAGAAAGAACCCGATTAATTAATCAGAGAAGGCGTCGGTAGATTTGAAGAACCGGCTTTTTCAAGGTTAACTAGAACGCAGGAACAGGGAAAAGGTATGCAACACTGTAGCATAGGATGAGGGAGGAATTGAACGACATAGGAAAGGATGCGTGGTCAAGTTCAAATTTTTGAAGCTGCGCGTCGCTTGTAGAACAGGTTTCCGCCGCCAATTAATATTCTGCTCAGGTTTGCCTCCAAGGGAAGGGATGCTGAAGCACGGGTTTTAGGGTAGAACGCTTGCTTGTTAGAATATGTTTCTGTCAAAGTAACCCGAGGTTACCGAGAACGCAAGATAAATAGAATTTTTGGATACCCAATTAGATTGGAGCGAGATTTATATTTTGAACAATGCGAACGAAGCGTAAGGGTTTTATTTAGAGTAGGAAGAAGTGAAAGATATCTGTGACTGGATTCGATCCACTATTTGCCTTTATCACGGGGCATCGAACCTGGTAACCTTTGATTATTGATTTAGCTAGTACATTCATGTTACTGCATGTTTTTTAACATAATATTGAGTTTATTTTTAACAAACTTTGACTTTATGTCAAATGTTTTATAAGGTTTTATGTATTTTACTCAAATAACAAAATTTAAATGATTCTAGGAAGAGTTTGTATTATATTTTCAACACACAAACTTTATTTTTAACTTTAAATTGTTTACTTTTCAAGTTTCGGACACACAAAGTTTGTTTTGTCAAGTGTTACCTTTTATTTTACAAGTTTAGGCTTCCTTTTTCTCAAATAACACGATTTAAATGTGTTTGTAATTAAATTTTGTACACAAAATGTGTGTTTTGTCAAGTTCTACACTTTTATTTTACAAGTGCATGCTCATTTTTTACTCAAAGAACACAATTTCATCTATTCAGGCAACATTTTTTATTATATTTTGGTATCGCAGAGATATTTTTACAATTTTAACTTATTATTTTACAACTTTATACCTATTGTTAATCATATAACACAATTCAATCTGTTCACGAAATGCTTTTAGTTACATTTTCGACACACAAAGTGAGTTTCCTCAACTTTTATGTGATTATTTCACAAGTTTATCCTAATTTTTACTCAAATAACACAATTCAATCTGTTCAGGGAAGACTTTTGATTATATTTTCAACACATAAAGTGTGTTTTTTCAATGTTTTACTGATTCTTTTGCAGGGTTTGTATCATTTTTTATTAATTTTGTTTTGTATCCGACATTCACTAATTTCTAACTTAGAGTTTAGTATTTATTTAAATCTTTTAAAAAACACTAAAGAAAAAGTACTTTTAGCTAAAATTTAATCCACAGAATATATTATTATTATTATTAGGGTTTTCAGATTTCCACTATGCTATTTTTAATTTTTGTATTTCTACAGGGTGGACCAAAAGTCAGATGACAGCATTGTCATAGGAAAGGCTGGTGTGTTGGAGGTCCACTTTGGCCACGTGTGATGTTTGGGGGGTGGGGCGAACCCAAGGACACATGTGCCAATCCCGGCCGCCATCTTGGAATCCGCTATATTGAACGCAACTTAGGTTTCTTGAATGGAACCATAGGCATGTGACATATGATTTCCAATTGCTTTTTCGTTAGGAGTTCAATGCAGCAAACCATTTTGTCCTATCGTGAACCTTTTCCTAATTATGGCCTGTCTTTCCCCCGTTGTGTCTCCTCACAACACATGCTCGAAAGATTCACCCTCGTGCACAATGGTTTGTGCCACATGCCTCTTCCAGCAATGTCTCCGGACGCACAGCAGCACAGGCATTCACAATCCGCTGCACCAGATGCTGTAAATTCTGGATTTTCACGACGTAAACCATGGCCTTGAGGTGGCCCCACAGGTAGAAGTCAAAAGGCGTGAGGTCCGGTGACCGTGGTGGACATTCTACCGGTCCCCGACGCCCGATCCACTTCCCAGGGAACTGCTGGTCCAGGTAGTCCCGTACACAATGTCCGTAGTGGGGAGGGGCTCCATCCTGCTGGAAGAACGTTGGGTACGAACCGTCCTCTGGCAAAACCGACGGAAAAATCTCCTCATCCAGCAGTCATTGGTAGTGGTCGGCATTCAGCGTGCCGAAGATGAAAAATGGGCCAATGATCCTCGTACCAAAAATACCATACCATACCATAACGTTCTCGGAACCAACGATCCGCGGTGCATCAATCCAGTGTGGGTTGTTGTCACTCCAGTAACGGTGGTTTTGTTTGTTCACTTCTCCGTTTACGTAAAAAAGTACCTCATCGGAGAACAACACTTGCAAGGGGAGATCCGGGTTGGTCTCCAGTTCCCCCGTCGCCCATTCGGCAAACTGTAACCGACGGTCAGGATCGCTCTCTGTCAGATGCTGGTGCATTTGAATTTTGTATGGGTGCCACTTGTTATCGGCAAGTATCCTCCGTTTGGATGTTCGGCTAACTGCAGATTCAAGAGCGATAAGTCTGGTGCTACGTTGGGGGCTTTTGGAGAAGGATGCGAGGGCAGCGACAGTGGTTGCCTCATCTGTTGACGTTTTCGGGTGACCACTGCGTGCTTTATTGGCCACATGTCCCGTCTTTCGGAATCTGATGACGAGTTTGGCCACAACATTGTGTGAAATGGGCTCCCTTTCGGGGTGTAATGCATTAAACTCTGCAGCCACCACACGCGAGCTCCGATTTCCACACATGAGGATGATCTCCACACGTTATTCGATCGTCAGCAGCATTATTCAGTCGGTGATACCTGCAAAGATAAAACAAGTCATAATTAGGAAAAGGTTCACGATAGGACAAATCGGTTTGCGGCATTGAACTCCTGATGAAAAAACAATTAAAAATCATATGTCACATGCCTATGGTTCCATTTAAGAAACCTAAGTTGCGTTCAAAATGGCGGATTTCAAGATGGCGGCCGGGGTTGTCACATGTGTCCTTGGGTTTACCCCTCTCCCCAAACACCATATGTAGCCAAAGTGGACCTCCAACACACCAGCCTTTCCTATGACAATGCTGTCACCTGACTTTTGGCCCACCCTGTATATGTATTTATTTAGGTTAGGTTATGCCTGCTACGTAGGATAGTTCGTTTATTTTAGAGTTAGCTGAGTATTTTGTTACTGTTATACTAGGTAAAGTTTCCTAAATATATGAGGTAGGGCTCCATATAATTTTGTTTTTCTGGTATTTTGGAGATGATGCGATCAGCACTACTCTCAATCTGCTTTTTATCTCAAATACCCAATATTATTGTGGATTAATGAATTCTAGAGCCTATTTATGCTGGATAGAAGGTTTGAAAATTTAGATTTTAGATAACCAAAACTATCTCTCAGAGTATTTTAAAGGATATTTTATACTTATTATGTGCCACTAGAATATCAAAACTTGCTTAATTTTTATGTCTGTAACGTTGTTATTGTATTTTAGTTAAGCCTTACTGGATAAAGTACACGAAATGTTTAACATTTCGACTATTTGCAGTTGCGATATAAGGCCAAATGTTTACCAGAGAGCCTTATTACTTTACAAGAAGCACTTACAGCTAATGTTACGAGGAAATAAGTTTCACAAGAAGGCTATCCATTACACACACATTATTTGCTTTTTCAAGTAATTGTATGTACTAGATGCACACAGGCCTACACTAACTAGATTTTGATTTATACTACTGTATATCTGGTGCTAAATATATCAAGCACTATGATTGCCTATATTTCTGAGAAATTACGCAAAAGCAGATTACCCGATTTAAGTATCTCAAAACAGATTATTCTATTTAAGTATATTTTTATTGAGTGGATTATTTAACAGATCCAACAGGAAGACGGCAAAATTCATTAAGTATAGTTCTATATTATGGGTGGTTTCAGAGATATTAAAGAACAACTTTAAGATTTAGCTTTTTTTTTGCTTCTGAGGCTAATCGCGACGCTAAGGATAAATGGCGAGGAAATGATCGGAGGAGAAATAGTCACCAAACTTAAGGGCTGCATATAAGTTAATACCACAGGGATATTACAGTAGGTGTAGGTTCAACCACCAGAGCATTCTTACCATAAAAAAATACTAGTTAGGCTGTACTGTTAGCTAAAGATGCTGATATTTGAGAACCATAAAAGCTTAATTGCGACTTACTGTTGCACAAGATCCGATGGCAAAATTAAAAAATGGTAACCGCCCAGACAAGGAAGGAACCCTGGACAGATAGGTTAAAAGCCTAACGCTATACCAACTAAGCTATCTTGGCACAAGGTATTCTTTTCTTGAAAAGTAATTGTGTTAGGAAATACATTGAAAAACTTGAGAACACACTTGGTCTGGATAGACAGAGAAGGAGACAACATTACCAAATTTTTACAGACTGGATGTATTTTATCACTATAGAGATATATACTATATGTAGTTCGAAACTCTAGAGTTCAGCTAGCTTTCAAAATTGAAGTAAAGATTGTGTTTGGCGAGCTTAACAAGTTACACTGATATCCAGTTACGGATAAATAAAGCTAAAACTCTCACATTTACTGTGAAGGCACAAACTACTAGCCAAGTTTTAGTAACATTTTCCTTGACTATAGTACATATACCTAAGAAATAAATATATTTTATGTATAAATTGCCAAAATGTACTAGTATGTAATTCACAAAGTTAGATAAGAATCAGTATTTTTTAAAAATATATTGTTACAGTATTCAACTTTTATGCTTTTTAATGTTGTTTAGCCAGTTTCTAACTTCTATACTTGATAAATGATGAATTAAATGTGTAATATAAAAACTGGTTTACACTGTTTGGCATCCTTTAAATAACAAAGGAAGGAATCATTGTTTGGTATTTTACTACGTTATATTTATTTAAGAAAACAAAGCTATTTTTTTGGTTTAAATTAATTTTTTAAAAAATTGTTACTAATATATGTGTCAAAATTATGTTATTTAGAGTGTATGAATGTGTATAAAGTTAATATTTGTACCTTTCAGTGCAACTAACAATTATGTTTTACACACAAAAGATAATATTTACAGTTAAATTACTTGAATCAGAGACTAATATTTTACAGTAATTGAACTATTCCGCCTTAGGCAGCGCTTTCCTGCATCAGAAAATGTCATCCCTTTTAGGCCCAAATATCTTCCTGAGGATCTTTTTTCAAATACTCTCAATTTATGTTCCTCTTCCAATGTAAGGGACCAAGTTCATTAAGTGTATTTAACTTCTTTTTTTTGTAATTAACAAACGTATTTAATTACTATGACATGTTAAAAAGCTTATACTGTAGTTACTATATCTTTCTCTATCAGTTTATTTTCAAATTAATATTATTAGTTATAGTCTTTGATTTATAATTATATTGCTGTTTTTATCAAATTATCTAAGAGTACACACAGAATAACACATGCGTACACACTTTTACGTACATATATATGTCTTTTTTCAATATTTTAGTGTGAAGATTGCACTTTTTGCTATTCAAGTAAAGGTAGGAAACGTAGGATTTCTGAGAATTTGTTGCAGGTTTTTGTTGTCCAAGTACAGATGAGAAGTGAGCTGGGAGACTGTTTTGAGCCTTTTCATGAGAGTTACATGTGTACTGTATGCAAATTAAGTACAATTGACTGTTAATGCTTCTAAGTTTTGCAGTTATTTTCCACCAACTCTGTGAGACTCTAGAGATTTTTTTCTTTTCAAGTAATTTTTTATTGATTGTATGTGTATATGTTTTGGGGACTTAGCAGTTTTATGTTATGAGACAGTTTGTTGTAGAATATTTTTACCTGATTGTTTTGAGATATTGAGTGTCTGCTGTTCTACTTATAATTATTTTTCCGTCTTGTGTGTTGTATTTGACTACATTATGTCCAAGTTCGTAGTATTTAGAATAATTGTTATTGAGTCGTAGATGTAGAGTTAAAACATGGCTTGGTTATGGACAAACTCAACAACATAGGAATAAGATAGACAGCCAATCCTATTTTCAGTACAAAATTCCAATTACTGAAGTAAGCTACATCATACGTAGTACATAAGAAGACCAAATTAGCATTATCAGCAGTAAACCTTCATGCAAATTCTACCTGCTGGAACAACGAAGTTGTTAGATTCCTCTACTTTAATAATACATCCAGAATACTAAGGCTTCAAAAGTGAACACTAGAAATAATGTTCATACTAAAGTATAGGGCATCATCTTACAAGGGATTATTACTCCGTACATCTATCATACCATATTATTCCTTAGTTTTCTGTAATTATTACCGTTACATATCGTTGGTTCGAATACCGGGACCGTCCTAAATCGTAATTGAACTTTTATCATTACCCATTACCACCATTCATAGCGTTTAATAAACCATAAAATCTTATTTTCAATATTATAAACATTAATTATTATCTTTTTATACATTACACACTTTACAGTAATAAAAATTAAACCATATGCATAACATTTAGTAACACTAATTACCTCCTATTTACATATTTTTAATAAAATAAATAATTTAAAATTCATAAAACTTATAAATATGCAAATACATAAATGTAAATTATTCTAATGATATGTAAATTTATTCTAAATTATGTAAATAAATTCTAAATACATGCAAATAAATTGAAAATACATGCAAACTAGTTATCGCCCGAGGGCACAAACAGCCACAAGCTTTTTCATATACTACTACCGAGACGAGAATGAGAACGATCAGGTTTTACAAATATATTTTTAAAATGACCATAGCCTTCTAAATAAAATCTATTTATGCGAATTTTGCATTATAAAACATGAAACCCATGTTATGATATTTCAGATGCTCCCCTATGCGCGAGCGCGTGCAGAGAGAGAGAGAGAGAGAGAGAGATAGAGAGAGAGGAGCACCCCCTCTCACGCACACACACACATACACACGCACACACACACACATATATATCGTAACGCAATTCCCATGCTGCGTTTGTGATCGAACCAAGAACGTCAAAATTGTATTGGGTGATGGAGCTATTCCTCATTCATCTTTCAGATGGTTATCACTCGCTTGGCCTAAATGTGATAAATGCAAGAGGTTACATTTAAAGGAATGGCGATAGAAATTAATTTAGGTTAGATATGGGTTTTATACTCTCCATGACTGAACCGATATGGATTGGTTTAGAAAAGGATATCACTTGCCTTACAAATAGATGAAGATTGTTCCTACACTTGTCCTCTCAAACGTACTTGTCTGACCTCCCTGTCAGACATCGATTCAATCACACACCATCGTCCAATAATCGTTCTCCAGTTTGCTTCTCTCTCACAATCCGCAGTCCTTACTCTCTCTCTCTCGTATTCTAGCCAACTGATCACACTCCCTGACAATTCCAACACTCATTCCATACCCGTCTCCCAAGTCACTCAACTAACGTTTGCCTAATTGCTTATTCTGCATTCCTTTCTCTCCTTCCTGCTATGCTAAGACTTTATACTCCTTACCAAATACCTTGGGTACGATACGCTCCTCTACCCCCTAATGAAAATCTTTTACTCTTCACTTAAAGATGAAATATTTAAAGTTGTATTCCATATCGATCCTTTCTATGGATATATTTTTTTTTATTACGAAATATAGTCCCAAAATTATTGAATTAACATACCATAACCGAAAATATGAAATTTGAGTAATATTGTTCTTGAAAAAGGAAAAGGAATGGAGAAAAATAACCAATAAATAAACAAAATAAATAAACAATACTTGTCAGCGTATGAAAGGTGAAAACTGACATGTGAGTTTGTAATGCTGACTTATGTATGCAATGATTGAGAGTCTTACGTCACACACGTTGACGTTATGATTGTACATGCCTAAAATATGTAAACATACACTACATGACACAATTATGAGGTCATTGGTCCATCAGTATAGACCGAGTTAAAAGGTTTATGACAGAGTAACACACTAACGAGGTAGTATGTAATCAATCCTATAAACACTGACACTGCACAACACTATTAAATATTTTGAAGTTAATATTTACAAAATCATCAACGTTTGTAACACTCATCCGAGTTACACTTGCACACATATGTCATATTATCGATGTAAATTTCAGTCTCTTATTTTTAGTGTATCATGTAATTATCGCTGTCGTTTTTATTTATAATATATGTCAACTATCACAGTAAATATTTAATTAGAAAACTTGAAGTTAATCAAAATATATACACTGTATCATTAACTGCCCTTGAGTAATGATATATGTACATGAATTTATGTATTTGAAAATAAGAATATAATAGTGTTCGATATATGAAATCACTAACATTTGTTCATAAAATAATCCTTGAGTGATTCTGATTCTCACAAAGAGTTCAAATAAAATACCATAATTTTATTCTTATTAACAGAACTTAAAAGTCTCTGCGTATAGCAATGAAGTTTCTTCTTGAACCAAACCACGTATGTGTGAGTAGTTATAAACGGGGGTCGAGCAAACACCCTCCCAAAATCTAACAATTTTATAGTGAGCTCTCTTAGCGTAATTTAACTGAAAATCATGATTTTAGCTGATTTCCCAATTGTAAAAAACTGAAAATTTCTTTTACACAAGAGCTTAAATTTCAATTTTATTGTATAAAAATTCTAAGATTTAGATAATTTCCCCTATGACATCCAATTTTTACATATCACCCACACCCACCCACGCACACCCATACCCACACCTACACTTATTTACTTCTGGTCCACTTCTGGTCTACTTCTGGTCCACTTCCGGTCCACTTCTGGTCTACTTCCGGTCCACTTCCGGGCTACTTCTGGTCTACTTCCGGTCTACTTGACAGATACCTGTGAGTTTTTCTAGTTTTTTTTAAGTATACAAGTACAGTAATTTTGCCGATTCAAAGCCATACTTGGTACGAGGCTATTGTTTTTATTAATTTAACTACAATGGAAAAACCTATTTTGATGATTTTTTGTTGATTTTATACTATTGCAAATCTGTGTTTTTTTCACCTCGTACTTGGTACGAGTGTCATAATTTCTTTCGAGTTAAAGTACGTAACACCTACGCACACCTATACCCACCCACACCTACACTTACACCCACACAAATTTACTTCTGGTCTACTTCCGGTCCACTTCCGGTTTACTTCCGGTCTACTTCCGGTTTACTTGACAGACACTTGTGGGTTTTTCCAGTTTTTTTTAAGTATACGCCAAATACAATTAGAATCTTGAGAGGAGAAAAAATATAACTCCTAATAATTACTAAAAGCAAATTTAACTTTACATATGAATGGAATGGAATGCTGTAAATACTCTTGAAGATTTTATGAGTGTGTACTGTATACTACTGCAAAATTTAAATTATAATTGGTTTCTGAAAATATGTGAATCCTTAAATTGACTGAAAATATTTTTAAATAACAATTGAATTGAATGAAATACTTTAAATATTACTAAAATATCATGTGTTCATCAATCGTCCTTCTGTTCGTATAATATTAATAAAATATCGTTATTAATAAAGATTAATTGTAAAATTCCTTTGCACTTGCTAATATTGTCCACATAAATTGAAATACATCAGATAATATTCTAAGAATCCGAAATCTCGTTGCCCATTATTGACTCTTTCTCCCATAATGATATTGCAATCAGCCTAAGAATATAAAAAGAAAAATAATATACAATTGTGTATATAACAAAAGAATTAACAATTCGTAGTGTTTAACTATATGCATTCTCACCTAACATTAAATGACATAAAAATGAAAACTTAATTGCAATTTATATTCCAAATGTTGCCAGATGAAGAAATATCGTTCTGAACGGACATAAGGTTACATGTTGTTTTGTATCCTTGAAGTCGATAGTCTGAGTTGAGAGAATGCTCTGTCCGCAGTTTATTCAGTTCCCCGGCTAATGTGGAATGTTTTATATCTGCTGTTTAATTTGCAACGTGTTGGTTACTTCATGTTAGGAGAGAATTTTGCTCCTGCCGATATAGGGAGATATCGGTGCCGCAAGAAACGAATAGAATGTCTGACTTGCATATTTCTTCAAGAGGAAGGAAAATTTTCCGGTGGATCCGAGACGAACTTTATCCTTTTGCTGACGAAAGACATTTTAACATGAAGGCATTTGAAATAGACTTTGGATATCGCTTCGAGAAGTGTGAAATACATGTGAGGGAAATTTTAAATGGGAATTTTACAAGATGGGAAATTTCTACCATGCGGAAGAAAAAAAAATAGGAAGTACTCTAAGTAATTTGAAAATAACATTCAATAAACTAATTGAGTCGTATTTGGAATGAAGTATCCCAAATTAGATGGATCAATGTAATGTCTACACGTTCAATGAAAGATACTTTACTTCTTCAAGACTGTCGTAATTCATCTCATGACTGTGTCGTTAAATTGTTAATAAAATGTGACAAGTGGTTGCTGATAACTCATGATCGTAGCTGTATGTGTAAAATACCACTTATGTCTAATATACTCTTAAATGACTTATTAATCTTCATATTAGATTTGAAATCTAACTTTTATGTAAAGTTATGTAAGAGAGATATACAAAATAATTAAATCTCAATGTAAAATGCGTATAATTATAAAAAGTGATCTTAATATTTATATTATTTCCATGCGATATATTTTATTTAAGCTTTATAAATATCAAATAACTCAATATGTTCACTATTCTCTTCGTTCTTATTATTATCTATATTATAATTATTATTATCGCAATACATATTTTAGTCATTATTGATCTGTAGCTCGTTTTATTGAATAATTTACTGGCTGTACGCATTATCAGCTAATATTATAACTGCTCTCTTTATTCTAATGTTGTTTAAACCTTATAAAACTGATAATCTCATATTTCTGTCATTTATTTAGTTATTAGAATTGTAAATGTAATTATTACTTAAATTTAAAATTGAAATATTAAAATGTGTAATTGCTTAAACCCTATTTTCACTAACCACTCTAAATCATAGAGAATTTTATTCTCATTTTTCCTTACCGAATATGCTTAAGACATTTTATTCATTAAAAAAATACTAAAGTCTATTATTGACTTACACTATTTATCCTTTGTAGTTCACAAAAGATTATTTCCATCAGTTCTCTGCAGGCTTACAGAAACCTGAGGAAGATTCCTTGCGCGCAATATATATTCATCACCATTCCCTTTGTTCACTATCCGTGAATACAATAATATTAATTATTATTATTATTGCGCGTTATTGTACTTGTTGTTCATAAATATGAAACCTGGATGTCTACGAGTTATAACTAATGATTTTAGTGTGGTAATAACTAGTTTTACACTTCCGTGTAATTATTAAGGTCTAACAATAATATTTCATATAATTTTAGTGTTCTATAATTTTGAAAAATATTTGGAAGATATAACTTTATTTAATGCATTAGAGTAGTGAAAATGATGTTATATTCAGGGTAAAAGGTATGCTCTCACTCATTCACTCCTGCTGTTCCCGTTCTTCATTCTCATTATCAAAATTTACATTCTCATCGCCGCTACCGTGTTCCGAAGTGTAGTACTTCTTCAGTCTCTGGACCGAAATTGAGTCCACGACTGTCTGTCCCCGTTTTGTCTTATATTCCACTTTGTAATAATTGGGATTTTCTTTTGCTATAATTTTACCAGGTCCTTTAAATACTCCGGAGAAGCATTTAGCTGTGTGTACGCGATGACTGCCATCGTATACTAGAACCAATTCTCCTGGCGTAAATTCAATGGACTGGTGACGTTTATCATAGTACTTTTTGCTTGTCGGTGGCGTTTCTGTAGACTCTCATAAGCTGCTGCTCGTGCTTTTTCAAGAATCTTGAATCTCATCTCGTTGTTTACATTCACACTGGGCGTTAAATGTAGTCCGCTCTCCCAGACTAATCTAGGCGTAAATTAATGAAGAAGAAAAATCGACTGTTCTTCAAATTCTCCTGGTAATTAACATTGTACGACCACACGGCCGATTGCGAGTATAAAAGCCAGTCTGTTTGTTTTGAGTTCACGACGTTTTTCATATGTCCCTGTAAAATAGCAAGTGATCGTTCAAAAAAATCCAAATAAATTGTGATTAGCTGCTGGAGCGAATTTCAGATGGATTCCAGATTTCTCCGATAGTTCTTTAAATAAACTAGCTGTGAATGAAGTACCTCTATCCGTATCTATATATGAGAAGGACAACCATAGCGCAAAATTACATTTTCAAAAAGGAAGTTAGCTGCTGTCTCTGAAGTATCTGCTACTGATTGAGCAATTAAAAATCTAGTACCATGATCGATTGCACTTAGTATATATTTATGGCGAAGCAAACCACTTGGAGGATAAGGCCCGCTAAAATCTAAAGCGATTCTAGGGAATGGTTTCTGTGAGTTGAACGTAAAAACTTCTCCATATGGCGCTCATTTTATGCGCATATTCAGCTGACAAATTACACACTCCTTGACCATTTTCTGAATATGGTTCTTCATAAATGGTAAGTAAATCCTATCCAGTGCATTTTTGTATGTTTTAGTGAAGCCGTAATGCGCTCCTCCAGCTGGTAAACTATGCAATGTCTCAAAAACAGTGTTGCGAAATGACTTCGGTATACATAATATTCTTTTAGTTGTAGCTCCCAGTTTATGTTGTCTATAAAGAAGTCCATTTTCCATAATAATAGCAAGCTTGCCTCTGCAGGGAGGGGTTGGGTGGGTTGTTGCCCCCCTCGTCTTCTTTTCCTTCCAAAATATTAATGAATTTTCCAAAAAAGAATCCTCTCGTTGGTGTATAGCAACATCGATTGTCTCATCTAACAATAATAATGTACGTGACTCTCGAAGCTCCTGGTCTTCATCCTGTGGGTCATGTTCTGTCTCTCTGCTTATAGCATCCGCCATATTTTGTGTAGTTTTACAGTGAATATGCGTAAAATCGAACTCGGCCATCAACGTGTACCATCTAAATAATTTGTTTGAAAGTTGCGTTGAGGACCGAATGAATGTGATTGCTTGGTTGTCTGTAAATAATTCGAAATGTCGGCCCAGTAAAAATAATCTGAATGACTTAAATGCATATATGATTGCCAACAATTCTTGCTCGATGGTTGAAAGTCGAGTTTCATGCTCTTTTAACACTCTACTGCAATAGGAAATAGGCTGAAAATCACCGTTCGCATTCGCTTGTACAATCACCGGCGCCAATAGCCTTACTGCTTGCATCCGTATATTCCGTTACTTCTTTGGATGGATCATATGCCTTCAACACAGGAGCTGTAAGTAAAGCTTCTTCCAACCTCTCAAACGCCGTTTGCTGTTCTTCATTCCAGACGAATTTATTCTTTTTCCCGATCAATTTCTGCAAGGGAAGTGCCATCTCGGAATATGATTTTAAAAACTTCCTGAAATAAGATGTTAATCCGAGAAATGTCCGAACTTGTTTCACAGTTATCCGTGTCTTATATTTCTTGATAGAATCAATGATTTTGTCGTTGATCCGATAGCCAAATTTTGAAATTTTATGTCCTAAAGCAATAATATCAGTGAAGCCGAAGTGACATTTTTCTATTGCAAGTTTCAATCCCGCGGAATGTAAACAATGTAACATTTTCTCCAGAGTTAGGAGCATTTCTTCAAAGGTATTTTCAAAGCAAAATAAATTATCCACATAATGGGCAAAGTGATTTGGATCCATATTTGAGCACGCTATTTGAACGCAACGAGTTCACTTCGTGAACTGACGTGGTGACGTGGCCCTATGGCACGACATTCATTTGATACTTTGACATTCCTGGTATTGTAAATGCTGTATATTTCTTACTGTCCTCGGTGAGAGGGATATTAAAGAATCCGCTCTTCAAGTCTGCTGTACAGTAGTATTTCTTGCCCCCCATATTGTATAATATTTCATTGATGTTATTCACACCCAGAGCGTCAAATACAGACGATACATTCAATCTGCGATAATCATGGCATAATCTATAACCACCCTTTGCCTTCTTTACAAGAATAACTGGAAAGTTGAAGGGTGATTGTGTAGGAGAAATAACCTCTTGCATTAATAAAGTCTCAATCTGATCTTTAATTTCATCACGTAGATGAACTGGAATCGGGTGGGATTTTAAGTGAAATTCTGTGTCATCTTTTAGTTGAATTCTATGTTTATAATTCGTGGCTCTACCTATATCATCCTTTGACCACGCAAAAACATGTGGATATTTCATTAAAAGAGCCAAACATTGCTCCTTTTGCTGGGGTTCTAAATTCGGATTCACATCAAACCGACTATGGTCCGCCCGTGCGTCACTGACGTTTCCTGACTCTTCCGTCGCAAAAACCTGTGCCTGTTCACCAATTTCATCCTTATTCTCATCATTATTGTTACTCATGATTGGCCTATCCCATGTTTCAGCTTTCCCGATAATAGTGCCTTTCTTAATTGTAACATTATAATTTAAAGGATTTGTGATCCAAATAAGATTCGAATCCGGATTAATAATTGCTCTTGCAACCATCAGTCCAGTTTTCTCTTGAAACGGTAGGTCTGGTTCCAAGAGTGTCCTATCTTTGTCATATGAATTCGCCAATTTCAATGGAATGCACAAATGTGGCCTGGGTTTCACTTTTATCTTTTTAGCAGCTACAAATTCTTGTTGCAAAACATGCTGTAACAAATGGGAAACTTTGATTGACACGTCAAAACCTTTCTTATTCTAATTTTTGATTTGGTTTCTAGGAGGTGTGCCAAATCTATGAAATGTAAGCTTATTTTCCTCAAAATCTAACTTAGCCTTTTGTCCCTTCAAGAAATCATTTCCTAATATAGTAACTTGATTAAAATCCTTAACGATTCTAAATGGATGAACAAATGTTTGGTTATGTATAGAAAATGGTAGTAACACAATTTCCTTAACCGTCAGTTGACTATTAGTGGCCCCTCTAATCGCAGTATTTATATTTAATCTCTTGGCATTGACTGGTATATTCTTATCTCCCGTTACAGAAATTTGACTTCCATTATCCAGGATGAACTGTCGAATTTCCCCATCTACTTTCACATTGATGTAAATAAAATCTTCAGAAGGAAAAGTAGAGACCGTTAGAGTTTTCCCCGAAGGCCCTTCACCTAGGTCCCCGTCGTATGTAGGTCTTACTCGTTTAAAATTGCTTCTGTTCTGACGAAAAGTAGAGTGATTTGTTTTTACAGCCTGATTAGTATGGTTATTTGGATCTTCGCGCCCCTGTTGTTGCTCCAACAATGTTCGCGGCGATGAAGATGAAAAGTGCGAACGCCGAAATCGAGGGTTACCGCCATTGCCCCATCGCCCCCTATGCGAGCGTTACGACTATGCGTCGAGATTATTATTGTGGTTGTTATGCCAAGTATTTCTATTCTGAGCTCTATGATTACTATTATGATAATAGGTTCTCCTATTGTTTCTACCTCTATGTTCATTTTCTCTGACTGTATATGAGAATGATGACTCAGTAAATGAATGTTTTTTCCGATGATCTGCAAGTGCATTTACTTTAGCCTCAAGATTCTGAAATTGCGAAACTAAATCTCTCTCTCTCTCTCTTTGCCGTCGTCTCTTCGCCTGCGAAGACCAGCAAACGGTCCACGAGCTTCCTCACATTGTCCACCCACACAAACTCCTTAGGCAGAGTGTTGTAGAGTTTGACGCCACTGCCAGTTTTGACTTGGATCCATATCGGCTTGATGAGTTTCTTGTACTTTTCGCCGGTGCTGAATTTGACGCGATTCTTCGTGGCGTTGTTATTTTGGTACATGGCGTCCGTCATGATCAAAATTTCGGTGTAACTTTGGTAATAATCCTCGTCCGTGAAATCTTTGGGTTCCTTTTTGGTGATGAGCTCCCACAGTCCCACCGTGCCCGGATACCTAGCCCAGCTTTTTCTTCTCGCCCAAATTGTTTTCACGTCGTCACCCTCGAAAGTGATTTTTGATATTCCAATTTTCCAAACTACACCTTCGTTGAGTTCCATGGTAGGGTACAATCCGAACACCTCGTCCTTGTCGAATTTCCCGGTACTTAGGTAATCCCTTTCCAATGGACCCAACTCGACTAGCTTGTCCGAAGAGGTGCTGCCTAAGGCCTGACGATTCGGTGGCGATGCAAGTTCGAACGAAGTAGTGTGATTGCTGGTTATCGTTGTGGGTAGGGCATAATTTCGAGCAGTGAGCGGCGCGAGCTCGTTGATCACGTCTTTGTTTTGCTTTGTGATATCTCTGATTTCTTTGCCGAGTCCGCTGATGGCATCGATGATATATTGGTCCTGGCGGTTTATGTCTTCGTAAATTCCACGATTCTCGGATTTCCACCCCTTGAACCGTTTCGCAGGGTAGTCGAGCAGCTTCAGGTTGTCGTCTGCGAGTTTGCGTTTCGTCATCGTTGGCATATTATTTTATTTTATGTAACGTTTCAACGTTCGTGAAGTCGTTTATTTTGTTTCTGTATTTTCCGTCGTTCAATTTCCTCGTCATGTCGATCGTCACAAATCCAAAGACGCGCAGATTTTCGAAAATTCGTTGTAGCTCAAGTCTCCACCCAGATAGTCGTCGTGCACATGCTTGAGGTTAGTGGCATCTTGACGAAACAGGCACACAAGGTTAGCGATTTCCCAGAGCAGCTGCTTGGGAATCTTGGAGAATATCTGTTGAAGGTAGAAGCAGTCCGTGTCCCTGTGGCGACCTTGGGTGAAAATCTCGTCCTTGTTACTACACCACCCCTTTACTTTCAACTAAAACAACAATTTTTATATATTTATTCACTCCAATATTGTAAATGTTGTTGGATATTCATGTAGCTGAACTTTACATAAATTTTGAATTGCTTTTCTTGTATTAGCAACTATCTTCGAAAAAAGTATCGAAGTGATGAAGTAAAACGATAATATTCTTAGCTGTTGTGAAAATGCGAGTTATCGCTTCAAATTTTCGGCCTATCCCGGTGACAACCCACCCCACCGTCTTGAGGAAATTGGGGAGCTCCGAGTGAGTGAGCGTAATCCGGTCGCGAAGTCCTACAACGGCTGGGTGTTGGTCGGGCCCACCACCCGTCCCCCTAGTCTGGCTGCAGATCTCTACGCCCCTTTGGTGGCCCGCGTGGGACAGAGGCCAGCAGTAGGTAGGTGAGCCCGGGCCCAATATTGGGCTGTAGCGCTATAGGGTTACTTTTACTGGTATAATCGCAGTTAGAATCAAATATCTTACGGAGCAGATTTTATCTCGCTGTGTACTCAGCCAAAAGACATTTCGCACCGATCTAATACATTCTTCAATTCATTTTAAAATATTATTGAATGTTTCATGTCGATATTTTGATCAATGCATCAATTCTTGACGCTGAGACGATATTTTCTACAAATACCTCATTTCTCCACTTGTCTCCATTCTCTTCTCTCCTTCTCCTTCTTCTCT
The DNA here is from genome assembly GCF_977018435.1 of Lepisma saccharinum. Lineage (NCBI taxonomy): Eukaryota > Metazoa > Arthropoda > Insecta > Zygentoma > Lepismatidae > Lepisma > Lepisma saccharinum. The sequence goes on from NC_139230.1 coordinate 135,094,567, forward strand.
CCCCTTCTCTCCCCTTCTTCTTCTTTGCCAATATGTCATATCGCCTTCCCTCCTATTCTCGCCTTTTGTCTACATCCCATTCTTCTCCACTCCTCTTATCTCCTCTCCTATCTTAGATTTCCGACTCCACTGCACTCTTCTCCTCTTATTTTCGTTTTTTTCATGTTCTCTTTTTTACTATACTCTCCACTCCACTCTTCTCGTCTCTTCATCCCCTCTTAAATCTCCTCTTATACTCTCCTCTCATCTCTTTCTCTCCCCTCTTCTCCTCCTTGCTCCATTTTCCTCATCTCTCCTCGCATCTTTTCCTTTTCTCCTTTACTTCTCCTATCCACATCTGTCCTACCCTTTCTTCCCTTCTTTACTTTTACCCTTCCCCTTTCGCTCTCTCTTTTCTCCTCTCATTTGTTGTTCCTTTTCGTTTTCTTTCTCCTCTTTTCCTTTCTTTTGACTCATCAGCGATGAAATACTAGAAAATCGATTTTCTTTCTTTCAGAAAATATTTCTTATTTGGGATAAATGTTATACTGATACTTTGTTAGACTTTTATACAGTAATACTTGGTTTTATTCCTTTCACGTATTTCATAAATATCTATTGTGCATATGGCAACCCTGAAATTAAGCCTAACTCTACACGCAAGCCACCAGGGCTTTAAGTAATTTGGGTTGCCTAGTTTAAAATGTCGTTGTCCTAAAACTTTTGAGAGACACTGTACAGTACATACTGTATTTTCTACAACTACTAATTTGGTAAATTCATATCATTTTCAACATTCTTGCCTTGGTGGTGTGTTCTGTATTCCTTCTACTACTTTTTATATGATGTTTGGGTCTTGAACCTGGCTTGTGAACAGATTAAAATGATTCCTGTAGTAAACTGGTTTAAAACAGTGTGCCACTTAACACATGCTGTCCTGGAATGGATTGCGTTCATTATGCTAGACACTATTGTGTATGTATTGTGTGTGATGGGATAGGGATGACACTGATGACACTTTGCCATGTGCTTCGCAACTACTTGACTTCAATATTCAATACTGCTGTTACAAAACCAATCATGGAATATCAACAAGCACATGTTCACGCAAAAATAATTAAACTAACCTCCCTAACATTTAATAATTTCCAACCACATATTGGCTCTTTCCATTGCAAACAATTTCACCACTCTGCGTGAGTGACCAAGAGTGACATGCATTTTATCTTTGAACACAACCATAGGGCTGATTTATATTATTTTCCATATATTGAACGTTTTAACCCTAGAACACAAGTGTACGTAAAATTTACATGTGGTGTGACCTCAACTCCCTTCCCTACCTCCCACCTCTCACCTACACGTCCCTCCCCCTAGCAGTGCCTCGGGCAGTCTGTCAGACCTAAGGAGAAGGTAAGCGCTGATCGTCTTTATTTTGTTTGTTCTGTTGTGGAATGTATGGCAAATTTACGTACCTCTAGTAAAATGAGAAAAATGTTTCACGTAATTTTGACATTCTTAAATTCGACTTGGATAGTTATATTTTGGAACAAAGTCTAGAGGCATGCACTATTTTCTTGTAGGATTACAATATCGTATCAATCCCTAAGATTATATGTTTATTTTATAAAGTCTCTCTGAATGCTTCACGTTGACCAGGGCATTCACTTGATTTTCTCAGTTGTCTCATCCTCTGAGGCATGTTTACAATGCACAGTGTCGTGTTATGCAAACCTCCTGAGCCTTCCAAGAAAAGGTAGTTTCTCCTGCTTATGGAGTCGGCGGTTTGCATAATGGAAATTAAAAAACACGATTCGGCATAGAGGAAGAGCTCGATGGCCTAGTGATATAGAGGTGAGACAAGCTGAGAGGGGACTGACTTTTGGCTTGGAGTTGAGAAGGGAGAAGTGGTCAGGAGAGCAGGAGGTCAGAAGTGAGACGACGCTTTGGTCGACAAATTGGAGAAGCCAACAGAGGACTTCTCATATTCTATTCAGACTAATTCTTCAGATAGACAGGTAATTATCCTAACACCCAGCCATGATTCAGGTTCAAAGGTTCACAAAACCCAACGAGTGACCATTGTCTTTTCTGCAGTTTAGTTCCTTAGTGTGATTTTGTACCTTTCGCATTGCCAAGCGTTAAGTCGTCATGCCAATGACGAGTGCTCTCATCAGAGGATGAATGATGAGTAACATACATCACCCAGCTATTAATTGCACAAAGACTGGTTCAGATCCCCTCATTCTTTAGAATGACAGGATATTACATTCGTTCCTTATTTATAGTGTTATGAATATTATTTTTGTTTAATTTTCATTGTTTGAACTTTTCGCCTTCATTCTTAATGTACGTATTATTGGCTTGACAATCAAGAATATTCGTTTAAAATATTCTATGTTTAATAAAACCATGTTTATACTTTTAAAAGGGGTGTAAGGGGTGATCTTCCACGTAGTACACCCAAATGTCAACCTCACTTCCACGTTAGTGCACCCTGGACTTAAGACTAACGAGGCTCTGGCGACTGGCCCCATGGCCAGTATAATTTTGTTTGTATTGTCCTGTTCTTTTGTCCTTATGTGTGCTGAGTGCCCCTTTACAGCCTCAGCTTTTAACATAAGTCAGAACATTTTAAATTTTTTAGTTATGCAACGTTAGAGTTGTTATTTGTAGAGGTAAGGGGCTGGCCCCCGTATACTGTGACGGGAGCAAAATAGCCTAAGTGCTGACGCTCCCAAAATTTTAAATTCAAATTCTAGTCAAAATTTATACTTTTAAAAATGTGTTTTTGTTCACTTTGTTTTCATGATGTATAGGTTGTGTTGAAATTAGATTGCTTCATGTAAGTAAAATTTATATAGCCGTATTTACACTACGAGAATGTGCTAGGGTTAATAATACATTAAGGTATTATTTCTTGTCTATAATGTCATTCTGAAGAAATGGAATATACCACAAGGCAGTGCCTCATTTTTTGAGCTAAGTGCAGAGCATTAAGTAGATTTGCTATGTCCATTGTAACCGGTGGTCGTGTGATAACATGTTAGTCCAGTTTGTAGGTCGTCCGACTACCATAAAGGACACCTGGTTTTGATTATGAGGTTATGTGATTTTCGGAGGAAATTTTATGATCTGTCCTAGTACAAGCAGTTATAGCACACATTAGCCCTCATAACACTGGGTGTCTGGGGGTGTAAGGGAGCCTATAGCATGAATCTGATCACATCTGCACTTTCGAAGATGGGGGCCTTCCATGCCCCCTTTGCACCAGTATGCCACTGTAATTAACAGGGAATTGCTTTACTTCAGGATGGAAATAAATTATTGAAGAGTGGTGAGGGAGGGGGAAGAACATAATTTAGACACATACACAAATACATACGTATGTGTTTGTCAAACAATTATTTTTATGATTATATTATTTGTATATATATATGTGCATGTGTGTGTGTGTGAGAGAGAGAGAGAGAAAGAGAGAGAGAGAATTATTATGATTATGATATATATATAAGTGTTATTCCAAGTTAAATCAGGCAGGAGTTGACCTTCATAGTAACCGATTTTGATGGTATTTGGTACACAGCTTTGCATTGCTCGAAAACTGATAGCTGTGAAAGGATTTTGCTGAAATATGATTATTACGTATTATATGAGGGTTGTTCAAAATGTCATTCTTGAGCAACATGACCTTTTCAATTCCGCATATCTCGGAAACGAATGAAGATACAGAAGCGTTCTAAGCTTGTTGTAAAGAGGAGAGACGGTAGCATATTATGAGATGATCGAATGTTGAAACTTAGTAAAATTAGAGCACGCTGTTCAAATGTTCAAATTTCAAGTTGGAACAGCTCATAACACCCCCAATCGATTTTTCTCATTTTTGGATATTTATAGATACCATCCTTCCTCTTTATACCGAGAAAGTCTTATCGAGGTGTTTCTTGATATAAGGGAGAAAAATGAAGTTGAAATTTGTCCTGCATCAGCAATGGACAAATCTGAAGGGTCCCAATTATGAGACTTTTCATTTGTGCCGTGCTAAAGGATATATATAGTGTAGCGTGACGTCGGGTAAGTTACGGGATCGAGTCACGCCGGGACGTAGCTCAGATAAATACAATAGCTCTTAAGTTTGACTTGGCTAACCACCTCTACCCTTAAGGAGGCTGATGAAGGATTGTTGGGAGCCTGTGTTGTTGAACGCTACTCACCCCTTGCTGTAGGTCTGGCCCTCGGCTTCTGGCGTCGGCGACGGTGACAGGTGATAGGTGCCCACTGGAGAGATCGAAGATGACGATAAGAGACGGCAGGCAATTCGGCGACTTGAATTGTAAATGAACTGCAGATTCTTCGGCTGGCTTAATCCGGACTGCTTATGAACTTCTCGCTTGTTGCCGCCTCGTAACGTAGGGATCTCTCAGCAGGCCGTCGTCGTCTTCTCGTCGATCAGTTTGGTGGTGATATTGGAGCGAAGTGAGAGATTGATTTACTGTCTCCAGCGGTTTTATACATTGGATTTGAGTCATAGGTTGGTGGACTTTGCACCTCCACTGTGCACCTGGGGTATCCCTGGATAAAGGTAAAAAGGTAAAGTGTTCCCCTGTGCATAGCACCACGCCATGAAGGCGTATAGGGGGTGTGGGGGTAACGCCCCACACTTTCTTGATCCGGTCGTGAGTGGGGGTGATGTGATCAGCATCACGCCCCTGACCGCCTTTACCCCCCAGGGTTTCCCCCAGGTACCCAGGTTATTCGACGCAGGGTGGGCGCCGGGGCCGCTTTCACCGTTAGAAAAGTTCCCGGATTTGAACCGGCCGGGGATCGAACCCGGGACCTTGAGCATGGTAGTCAGACGCGTTACCGACTGAGCCACCGCGGCAGATGGAAATTTACAGTGGAGGTGCACTCACCGCTGGCGAGGGCCGTTGCCTTGCTGAAAGGAAAATTCTTGTTGCTCGGCTCTGCATCCGGTGGAATGTGGGGTGAATGAGCGTTCAACTTGCGAGCTTCTGAGCGATGTTTGAGGCAAATTAATGTTTCTACCTTGATGCTCCCAATTCCTTCATCATTCCCCTGGCCAAGATGTATCCACTGTGAGTGGTTACCAGGCAGAGTAGAGATGGTTATGGAGAGTATATTTTGAAATAAAAATTTGAAGGTACATTGAGTAAAGAAAAATAAAAACCCTGTATATAATAATGTGTAAGTAAAAATAAAGAAATAAAAATTTTGGAGCTGTCGGTATAGCTGGTACTGCACTGGTCTGGCTGCATGTTCAGCTGGAATGCTGACCGCTGGTGGTATGCTGAGCTGCAGGCTGTATGTGGTCAGCTGTCTACATGTTTATGTGCTTGCTGCAGAATGGCGGCATGGTGTCTGGCTGGCTGCATGATGTCTGCAATAGATGTTTGTTGGTTGGTTGGCTGCATGGTGTCTGCATGATGATGTCTGCAATAGAATGTCTGCTGGCTGGCTGGCTGCATGATGTCTGCAATAGATGCCTGCTGGTTGGCTGGCTGCATGGTGTCTGCATGATGATGTCTGCAATAGAATGTTTGCTGGCAGGCTGGCTGCATGATGTCTGCAATAGATGGCCGCTGGTTGGCTGGCTGCATGGTGTCTGCATGATGATGTCTGCAATAGAATGTCTGCTGGCTGGCTGGCTGCATGATGTCTGCAATAGATGCCTGCTGGTTGGCTGGCTGCATGATGTCTGCAATAGATGGCCGCTGGTTGGCTGGCTGCATGGTGTCTGCATGATGATGTCTGCAATAGAATGTCTGCTGGCAGGCTGGCTGCATGATGTCTGCAATAGATGCCTGCTGGTTGGCTGGCTGCATGGTGTCTGCTGCAATAGGAGGTCTCCTGGCTGGCTAGATGCATGATGTCCGCAATAGATGGCTGCTGGCTGCTTGGCTGCTTGTACAGCTGCTCCAGGATGACTGCTGCGCCATGATGATTCCTCGCGGACCGACTGCTGGGTGACTGGCTGTATGCGGAACTGCCGAAGAGATGCTTGAGAAACGCCGTGAGTGTAGTATGGCCAGATGGTGATGTTGTGCAAGGGGGGAGCCAACAAGCGTAGGGAAGGGGAAGTTATAATAAAAGGTGTTCGCCTAAGTGCGGAAGAGTAAAGGTTGTAGTCGAAGGTGACATAAGTGAAATGACAGGGGTGGGTAGACAGTAGCCATCATCGAAGGTGATATGTGTGGGAAGAGGAGGAGCTAAGCGAGTGGGAGTTGTAAGTTGACGAAGAGGGGGAGGGGGTGGTGGGGAATGTGCGGGACGTTGAGATATAGCAGCTAAGGAAATAGGAGGACTAATAATAGGGACGGAACATGTCTTAGGAGGAAATGGGGTTCGCCGGTGACAACATGAACAGCAAGAAGTGTGACGTTGTAGACGTAAGTACATGTAAGTAATGCAAATACAAAGAAGCAGGAGAGCTATGAAAATTAAGAAGAGATAGGAGGTTGTATGTGCAGGAGATTTTACAAGGTCATGAGTGGTAAGTGCAGGAGCCTTAGAAGTAAAACATAAGAAAAGGGGAATGTGGAGAAGTTTAAATTGGTATATGACACCTAGAGTAAGACATGTGAGCCAGACAAAAATTATAATGATAGGAAAATCCGCATGTCTGTAAAGTGGAGTTATAGGAGGGATGTCAAGAACTTTATATTGGGAGAGGTTAAGGTGAGGGATATGAAATGTCCATTGTTTATGATAAAGAGCCGTTGCATTCACAAGGGGGGAAATTTTATAATGGGTGTCGAGTAGAAAATTGGGATTGTTAGTCCAGGCAGCAGGAAGGATATGAATTGTTCGGTGGATTGTTGAATTTTCGAAACCACAAGGAAAGATAGCATGAATTTTGATATCGGGGGTGATAAGTACATCTGTACGGCAAGCCACGTGTAACAATACTGCACCGGGTTCGTGAAAAGTGGTAAGATTGTAATGTAAAGTGGAGCCATTAGTGTAAAAAAAGGGTGATGGTAGGAGGAGGATTAATTATTGCATAAACATTTAAATCTAATTTGACCACATCAGTGAGGTGGGATTCGTGACATGTGTAGGTACACCCATTCATCGTATCAGCCACGGTTGTTGCTTGAATCAATTTGGAAAAACAGAAATTGAGCCCATCGTGTCTTCCTGTGTGAGAAGGCAGAAGGCACAATTTCTGTGTATGGACCTGACAATTTTCAAGGTCTGTACCACTAATAGTGACAACATTATGAGAATCATCAATGGCGATATACGATGGATTATGCGACACTACGCATGTTAAATTTTGATATGAAAAAGGGGACAGGGATTGCTAAATAAAGTTTATATTTCTTCTGAGTGGAAGTGATAGGCACCTTCAACTCAATATTGACAGCATCAGCAGAAATTCTGCATTGGGACAGTGGTATCTGATAATACATGTCAATAAGGGTGAGAGGAATCGCTATATCAAATCCAGTAGAAAGAATATTTTTTTGAATCTTTTTCAAGTCTCGGTGCAGTGTTGTTTTAGATACTACATGTTCAGAGAGAAAATGATGTTTACAATTGCCAATGGTATTCTCATATTCAAAAAGGGTGAAAATTTGGCTAAGCTGCAAGGTTAGGGTCATAAATTCGATGAGATATGCCTGTGCTTGATGCGCATCTTTGATTGTTAAATTTTTGAGTTTATTAATTAATGCTTCCTGATTTCGAGCCAAACTATCAGAGTGGTTAGCATATTCAATAAAAACATCCTCAATCTGATGTTGGAAAGAGTGAATTTCACCAGTTAAATTTTGATAGAAAATATGATTAGCTTGCAGTTGTAGTTTAATGTTAGATATCGTTTGTTTTACTTCATGAGCATTTTGGAATAAGGGTTCTAGTTGCTTAGTAGTGGCAAAATCACAGCAATAGTTAGCAATGCTACTTATAAAGCCAAGGAGTGCACGTTTTTGTCTAACTACGGAAGTGTTGGGAGTGGGTCGTGTGAAGAGGGAAAGGTGTGAAAAAAGGTGTGAATGAAAATTTTGGAGTTGGACCGCAAGTTTACATTGGTTGGAATCTTCTTCACCTTTGTTGCACATGGCATTATGTAATGTTGATGGAAAGTGCTGGGGTTTAGGCATTTCTAATTTCACATTATAGTAGATGGAGATGGTATAATGATAAGGGATGGTTCCTGGTAGTTCTTTCAGATAAATTCCCGAGGTGATTTTCACATGTTCAGTCGCCGCGGTGAACGAAAAAATGAGGGAAAAAAGGGAAAGTAGTAACATTACTGCCATTGTCGGTAGTGAACCCTGAAAGGGACAAGATACAATTTTAAAACTGAGTTTGCATAAAAAAAAATATCATGTATTAAGCATGAGATTTGTAATGAAAAAAAATTGTTTTCCGAGTAAGCTACTCAAATGAAAAGGTAAAAGATCACTAATGAAATATTATAAAAGAGAAGGATTAACAAATTGTAATGCAAGAGATTCTCGAGACTGAATAGTTTATAATATAAACTTCTGCATTTTTATTTGTTTGTATTTTATTACCATTTGTTTACGTTTTGCGCTCCGCGATGTATTTGCTCGAGCCGAAGTGATTGCTACATCGTCAGCTGTGCGAGATTCGTCTACGGGTAGGTCGCGCATGCGCATATACTTGTGCGAGTTTTTTTTTTGTACAATCTGCTTGCTGCAGACAGAAAAAATCGCGTTGTCGCTAGCGAGCGGAAAATTCACGTACTCAACCAGTAGTCAGTTGAGAGATTGGCCGTTCCTGATTGGCCGTTTTTACTTTCTACTTCTTTATTATCATTACTTTGTGGAATATTAAAAAGTTTTTTTTTTAGTCTTCGAACTTGCTTTTAAAGTTAATTCCCGACTCTTTTATGTGTACAGTATTGAGGAGGAGGGAACAGGAAGAAGAGGGTACTATGTGAATCAAAATGGCGGAACTTACGTTTTTACATGTGCTCGTTTTTGTGTGCGGCTTGGTAAAAAAAATTGCTTAAATACAAGTATTATATTGACATGTGGGTGCGAAAAAATATTTATAAAGTGTGAATGGACTGTGCAACGGTGAAAAAATAGAAAAATTGAATATTTAAGTGAGAGACTCGTCCGAGTCAAGGTGCCTTGTTTTCAAACGGTGAATCGTGATAGCATCAGTTTTCAGTTTGCCACTACCATCGGTGTATTCCACCAAATAGGAATTGGCGTCGTTTTGAGAAATTATTTTCCCTTGAAATTTGTAGGAGGAGGAAAATGCCTATGGTACGTGGGGATGAGGGGTAGTGTCCAAAATATACACTAATTGTCCAGGGGAGTAGGTCGTTTGTTGTGTCTTTTTGTCGGCACATTGTTTTTGCTGCTCAAATCGCTTTGCTAAATGTTTGTGTGCTAGTTCTCGAGCGGCTTGGAGTTGTTCTATTCTCTGTTCATTAGAGTGGATAGTGGTGTTGGGATTAGTAGGGAGAACAGCATCTGCAATTAACCTAGGGTGTTGTCCAAATAGCAAAAAATAGGGGGAGTTGTTCATGCCAAGATGTGTACTTACATTGTGGGCATGGGTCGCGCTAGCCAAAAGTTCATGCCATTTACCTTGTTTTTGTACCACATAAGTTTTCATGATGGATTTCAAGTAGTGAAAAGATGATTCGACTACACCATTTCTGAAGTGGGCAGCAGTATCAATAAATTTTAATGTGACACCAGTAATTTTGGATAATTCCTGTATTAATTTGCTACAGTTCGGGGAGCTCCTGTCAAGCATAATCGTCTCTGGAAGACCAAAAATGAGAAAAACATGTGAGACAAGGGCGTTAGCTATTGAGTTGGCATCATGGTTGGGGAGGGTTGTAGTTATGGCAAATCTGGTACAATTGTCAACAACGGATAGAAAATATTTGTGTCCTGTGTCAGAGGTTGAAGTCAGTGGTCCACACACGTCAATATGTATTTGGCTAAAGGGATGACTAGCGGGTGGGCTCGTTTGCAGTGTATGTTGTACGGCTCCGTGAGCTCTTTTTGCTACTTGACATTCAGTGCATTTGCGTACTGAAGCGTACACATATTTCTTTAGATTACGCCAATAGTAGCGTAAAGAGAGATAGGAGTATGTTTTAGCAGCACCTTGATGTGCGGCCATCATTTTGTTACTGTGAATTAATTGAAACACTTCTTTTCTTAGTTTTTGGGGAATACATAACTGTCTTCTATAGCCTGGTGAAAATTTAGTGTTCCTATAAAGGATTCCATTGTCAAGAACAAATGAGTAGGCTGTTTTCTCTAATATGTGATCGGCATCTGGGTGGTTTTCATGAATTTTGATTAATGCTTGTAAGTATGGGTCCTCTCTTTGTGCCGTACCTATGTCAAAGTTATCGGATTGTAACATGAAGACTTGATTTAGTATGTCCTCCTCGTCTGTGTCAGGGGAAGTGTCTTGTGCTGTGTCGTTGGGCAAGGAAGGGGCTAGGTCTACGGGATTCCTCGATAGTGCATCAGCAATACCATTCTGTGATGATGGGATATGGTGGATTTGGAAGTCGAACTCTTGGAAGAAGAGTGATCTTCGAGCAAGGACCCCGGACAACTGTTTTGTTGTTCTAAGGTAAGACAATGCATGGTTATCTGTGAAAACTATAAAGGGTGTGTTGATTAAGAAGAATTTGAATGATTTTAGGACAGAAAAGGCAGCTGCAATTTCAAGAGAAAAGACATCTGCTTTTTTCTCAGTGTCTGTAAGGTGTCTGCTGCAGAAGGCTACCGGATGTAGGATTCCATCAGTATCTTTCTGCATACGACAACCGCCCATACCCTGGTATGACGCGTCGATGTATACGCATGAAGTTTACTTTGGGTCATAAGGTCTAAGAATGGGTGCGGAAATAATTTTGTCTTTTAATGCCTCAAAGCTTTTCTGATGCTCTTCATGCCAATGAAAGTTTACTTTCTTTTTGAGTAATTTGAACAAACGTTCTGCGGGTTCCGCAAACCCTTGTACATAGCGTCTGATGAAATTGCATATGCCTAGGAAAGATTTCAAATTCTTCTTAGATTTAGGTGGAGGGAATTCTTTGATTGCACGCAGGATGTGATCAGAAATTTGAAATCCCTTTTTGCGACACAAGATGGCCTAAGACTGGAATTTCTTCAAAGCAAAATTTACATTTATTTGGCCCTAGTTTCAAATTGGCTGCACGTAATTTAGCAAAGACTTTATGTAAAACTTGTAGCATTGCGTCAACTGAATTTGTGTAGCAAATTATGTCATCCGTATATGCAGATATCTCGGAACTATCTATGCCAGATAGAGCCATAGACATTACATTGTTCATGACCTGACTACTTGTCTTCAATCCCATTGGCAGTACTTCATACTCGTAATTTCCACAATTACTAATTGCAAATGAGTTTATTTTCTTTGACCTTTCTGTTAATTTTAACTGAAAAAATGCCGACTTAAGGTCAAGGGTTGTGTAATATTTCTTGCCTGCCATGTCTGCTAAAATGTTATCAATGTTAGGTGTTGGGAGAGACGAGGGCTGAATAATTTTATTCAGTGCCCGAAGGTCAGACACCACGCGGAACGAATTGTCTCGCTTGCGTACTAAGAGAACTGGGTGTCGGAATGGACTACCTTCAGTTACCTTTCAGGGTCAGATGATATCCCACTTAAAAAATTGGTTTCTTATGTGCTGCTATTACTAATTTATGCGCTACTGTTTCCATATTTTAGCGGGACGAGATGTGGGCGTGTCGTGAACACTTCTGTGTTAGCCATGATGGGGGAGGGGATGTTTGTGAAAAAATTCATTACTTTTAATATTTTATGAGAATACCTATGAGTTAGAAGCAATGGCGGTGATTAGGGGGACTTGGGGGCAGTTACCTCTAACTTCTTGCAACTTTTTGCCTCGCACTTTGGTCTCTTAATGAAAATTCTTGTCTAATAAGAAAATTAACTGCCCTTTACCCCCATCCCCCAATGTGCGGCACCCAATCGCCGCTACTAGTTAGCAGTCTTCAAATTGTTCCCGAATCAAACGATAGCATTATATATATTGTAATATTGGGTAATGTTTGTTAGAAGTTTTAATTTAAATTTTTAGAAGAACTGAATACTTAAAATACTATTTTTATATTTATAAAGTTACTGGATAAATGGCATTTCTAATAAATTCAATTATACAAACTTTTATTGCTGGAGACAGCATTTCGAGATGTTGGAATGAGCTCTAATTTATATGACTGAAAATGTAAGAAGATAACCATCAACATAACTTCCAACTCACAGTTATTCTCACAAAACGTTTTAAAAAAAGAGTTTTTCACAAAACAATCGTTTATTTTTTAAAAATAGATTTATTGATTTAATATGCAAGTTTACACTATTTGGAGCATTTCTGAGAAAACCATTCATTGATAGGTGTCACAGTTCCCGAGATAACTTTGATAGGTGTCACCGTTCCCGAGATAATCTACTATGTTGGACTCTTTTCAACATGGGAGACGTCAGCAAAAACATAGCGATTGGCTCCTTGACTGAAAATACCTTAGATGGCATAACAATTATACTAGCAAGTCTCTTGCTTTTATCAGAAAGTGTAACAAATCGTCAATCATTAGGGACTTAGCCGCTGAACAGTAATCAAGATGGTGGGTTGGAAGTCCTCTATTTGGAGATTCATCTTATGGCGGTTCTTTGATTAAACACCTTAAAACTTATATCAGTTTAACCCTTATAAATTAGGCTATAACTTTTATTCCTAACAATTTTGTTTAGCGTAATTTATTCGAAAGTTACAATGGAGAAACTTCAGGAAGTATAGGAAAAATTTTCTCTTTTTAAAAGATGATTTCTTACATAATGTTAAAATCACTGATATTGTTGAACAATCAACCATTACCTTTTCTTCAGTCCATCTAATAAGGATCAAAAGTTTAAAGAAAATAACTGCTTAGATATAGGCCAGTAACTAAGAGTCTGTGAATCTGATGCTTAAGGGAAAGCATAAGGGAGAAGGGCAGAAACTTTTGAGACTTTGCACTTCTAGTAGTGGTCTAACAAACTGACAAAAATCCGTCTTTTATGAAATTATTCCCGACATTAGTCGATTTTTAACCCCCGCCCACCCCCATCATTTTCTTGGCTAACACAAAAGTTTTCACAACACGCTCACATCTCGTTCCCACGAACGCCGCTAAAATATAGAAACAGTAACGTATAAATTAATAATAACAGCACCTAAGGAAGCCAATCATCAAGTGGAATATCATTTGACCCTAAACAGTAAGTATGTATATCCTTTAGCGTAACACAAATGAAAAGTCTCATCATAAGGACGCTGCAGCTTTGTTCATTGCTGATGCGGGACAGATTTCAACTTCATTTTTCTCCCTTATATCAAGAAAACACCTCGATAAGACTTTCTCAGTATAGAGGAAGGATGGTAGCTAAAAATATCCGAAAATGAGAAAAATCGATTGGGGTGTTTTGAGCTGTTCAAACTTAAAATTTGAACATTTGAATAGTCTGTTCAAATTTTACTAAGTTTCAACATTCGATCATCTCATAATATGCTACCGTCTCTCCTCTTTACAACAAGCTTAGAACGCTTCTGTATCTTCATTCGTTTCCGAGATATAGCCTACGCAATTGAAAAGGGCATGTTGCTTAAAAATTACATTTTGAACAACCCTCATATAATACCTAATAATCATATTTTTTGCAAATCCTTTCACAGCTATCGGTTTTCGAGCAATGCAAAGCTGTGTACCAAATATCATCAGAATCGGTGACTATGAAGGTCAACTCCTGATTTGACATGGAATTACCCATATATGTATGTATATATATATATATATGAATGGCTTATTGCAGAAAGGGACCTAAGTCACATTTTTGAGGTATCGGAGTCACAACTTTTTCATCTCCTCTGTCTCTAGCAGCATACTGCAGGAGGGCGCATTGAGGGTTGCAAAATTAACTATTCACTATGCTAAAAATTTGAGCCAACAACAGCACATTTCTTTCTTACACTCTCAATATTATACGATTTTTCTTGTTTTTCTCAGAATTGTGCAAAAGTGACTCAGGTCCCTTTCTGCAATAAGCCATTCATATATATATATATATATATATATATATATATATATATATATATATATATATATATATATATATATGTGTGTGTGTGTGTGTGTGTGTGTGTGTGTGTGGGGGGGGGTGTCATAGTTTATGTTAGAAAGCAGAGTGCAATATCCTGGGAGATTGGGGAATTTCAACCCACCAACAATTTTGTCCTACGTAAATTCAGTTGGAATAGGAACTTCCTACTTTGTAAATACCTGATATGTATAGTATGTGTGTATTATTATATCCATATGTATACACACAAACATACACATCAGGTATTCATAAACTAACAAACCAGTTCGATTACCAACTTGATTTTTGTAGGACAAAATTGTTTGTGGGTGGAAATTCCCCCCTGTCCCCCAGAATTTCACGCTTTTTAATATTTTTAATACTAACAATTCCAACAAAATAACCTTTACTGCCAACTTGTTGATTTGGTTGATGGTACCAAGCATCTTGTTCAGAGAACTGGACCCAAGATGATTTGGTTGGATTAACAAGATTAAGTCAATCAAATAATTTTGTACTCTCAACCTTCACGTTTTGCTCGCGTATAACAAACAAGGGATTTGGTTGCTGTAGCTAGGATTTGTTGCAGCCAACCAGACTTTTTTCTCAGTGCAGTGTAAGTTTCATGTCTCTATTGCTTCTTGTACAAAATTTGCGCACGTTCAAAATCTCGTTTTCCTGGCTTCTAGGACACCCTGTAGAATTATACAAGTAGCTATTATTATAACTTAAACATGTTCTAAATTACACATTTAATAAGTTTCTTGTTACGTAGTATAGATATAAGGAAGATTTTTGAAAGGAAGATAAGAAGGGAAGGTTCATTTTATTATTAAATTTCATGTTTCATCTCGTTATTAGTTTATTGCTATAAATACGAAACATTTGTTAGAATTGACCATCAGATCATCTTATCTTCAAATCCTTCATTTTACACAAGTCTTTGCTCCATCTCTGTATCATCGTTTGTAACAATTGCCTGAAAATGAATAAGATATGACAATGAAACAACAATTTAATGAATATATAGAGCAAGGTGTTCGAATGACTTTTAAATTTTAGACACGCATATTTTGAGTATCATATCAGACCGTGATACAGTTCCATTCAATAAAATCGTCGCATAAGGTTTGGCAAGTTTAGCGTCTATCTAAATTATATTACAAGTTCTGCAACAAGGTGCGAAAATATCTATCTGAAATCAGAGTGACGTTGACTTCGGAGGAGGAAAAGGTGCGACCACATATCTGTGGTGTGGAACAGTCTTGTTCATGGGATGATGAAACAATGCAGTGTTATCAAACATTTATATAATTATAAGGTTAGTATTGGTTAAATATTGTTTTACTAATGCGAATTAGCATGAAGAATTAATAATAATTTATATTGTTACTTTAATTGCTAAGCATAGATTACAAATCGTATTAATAGTCTCAGTTATCGTTCACCAACTTGATATATGCATGCATGAATGTATGAAAGTGTGTTTGTGTGAATATACTTGTTTGAATTTTGTTTCAAATCTCCCTTTATGCACAGGTACGTTAATTGGTACTGGAACTACGGAAAAAGACAACGATGTTATCACTACGCCATCGGAGAGGAACAAACTCTGTGAGTGTAAATGTATATCACTCATTACAACAATTTTCAGGTTACTTTTATTATATGAGATGATATTTCATTTATACTTGTGAGATAATAGTGGTTTGGATCTAATAACAGAAACACTATTCATTACATAATTTAGAGCCTCCCTGATGGCGCAGTGGTAGCGTCGTCGCCTTGTAATCAAGGGGTCCCGGGTTCGATACCCGGTGGAGGCACAAGTGGTTCGGATTCCACTTTAAATTGTAGGTCCAGTCCCGATTAGCCTTACTGTGCATAAAGTGGACTTACAACACCAAATCAACCAACCATTACATAACTTAGAGATGTATTTTTTATTTGCTAAATTAATTATTATACTAATTTTTTTATTTTCTGTAAAAGTGGTAACCGCAAGTGAAGAAAAATTGGGAAATTACATTATTAAGGTGAGCAGTTTGTTATATCATCGCTTTGTGCACACACATGTTAACTGCAACTGGGGATACATTTGAATTGAAATTTGAAACATTATGCGACATGATTGGAAATCGGAGGTGGAAACACTGTTTAGAAGACGTCGATATTTTACCACTGCGCTCTGGAGAACACCCATCATAATGAGGGATTATATTATATAGGGTACGACGTGAAAAGTCTCTAAACACCTCCACCCCCATGAAATGTCAAGGAGTTATGCTGAGCACAATTGGTCATGAAAGAAACAGGTTAGGCCCGGGTTGGGAGGGGGGAGGGACGATTGATGCGTGTGTCAAGCTGAGGTCTGCCATATTACTGTTGGACGCCAAGTTGAATACAACTGAAGCATTTTAAATGCGAAGGGATGATATTATATATCAAGTCAGGCTTGAATTTGTGGTGAAGTATTTTCGACATATCTTTAACCAGTAAAAAGTTATTAATGAATGCTTGTACCCATTTCCTTCTTTTCGAAGTGTCAGAAATGAAGCATTAAAATGACTCTAACTCGTCAGTAACTCATCGAGATTATACTGACGTCTTGGGAGAGAAGATCGCATGCCATAAAACATGCAAATAATTTGTGAAAATATGAAACGAGTGTCTCGATGCTTGAGTATCTTGGTGAGTTACGCAACCCATGCAATGATTAGCAACCGCCATTTTAAACTCTGAATATGTCGAAAATAATTTCCTATTAATTTATTATTGTGTGACCATACCACTTGACATACGTTCTTGAAACGCAGGTACACACTGAAAGTGAGGGTTCGGATGTGGAAATAGGGAAAATAGGGAATGATGGAGGCGTCAAGGAAGGTGGCCAATATGTATGTGTTCAGTTGAAGGAGTAGGTCAGAGGTAGAGGGTTAGGTCACCAGGTATTTTGTTAGTTGAACAGAAATTTTACAATGAAGAAAACAAAAGGAAAGCAAACAAAATGTTCCGAGACGTAGAATTTAAAATTAACAGATCAGCTTCTCGATGGTGTAGTGGTAACGCTGACATCTTATAATCAAGGGATCGCAGCATACCCGTACCCAAGGGGGGGTCAAGAGGGCCATGCCCACTCATCGAACCATCAAATATTTAATGCAAATCTATAAAATTCTACAAAATTAACATGACAATTGCAACCCTCAATTTCAAATTTTGTGCAAGTAAAAACAAATTTCGTAATTTTTATGCTCGTTTCGCTCGCAATCCTTTGTTTTCTTCCAGTCTCACAGCTGTAGCTAGGGGGCGGTGGGAGTCAGACCTGCGACCGAACGATCTAAATGAAAAAAGTTGTAAAAGAGAGAATGCCATGGCGACCTGTCAAATTATTTGCACTCTATTCCATATTGTTTAAAATTAGCAAAAAATTGGATCTATTTTTTTATCTGTTCGCACGCAATATTATAATTTTCTGTAATGCATTGTAAATTACCAGAGAGAGAGAGAGAGAGAGAGAGAAGTATGACCAAATATGTACTTCAGACTGTTGCTGCTAAACAGATTTGTCGTAAATACATGAACAATTATTTTGAGGAATAGGAGCGCGTACATGTGAGAGACAATATATATCATTTTTGCTGTTGGTTTATTATCAGATGGATGAATTGATTAAGTAATGTATTTAAATAATTTATGTTCTATATGTATATGTAATAAATAAACTTTGAATATGTAGAGAATTTAGTGGCCGCGCTGGCTCAGTCGGTAACGCGTCTGACTACCATGCTAAAGGTCCCGGGTTCGATCCCCGGCCGGTTCAAATCCGTGAACTTTTCTAACGGTGGAAGCGGCCCCGGCGCCCACCCAGCGTCGAATAACATGGGTACCTGGGGGAAACCCTGGGTGGTAAAGGCGGTCAGGGGCGTGATGCTGATCACGTTGCTGATCACATGCCCCCACTCACGACCGGATCAAGAAAGTGTGGGGCGTTACCCCCACACCCCCTATACGCCTTCATGGCGTGGTGCTATGCACAGGGGAACACTTTACCTTTTACCTTTATATGTAGAGAATTTAGTGTTAACATCTTGCATATCTATTTCCTTATTTTACGTCGCTCCAAATGTGTGAAACATATATGGTACATGAAAGTTATACACGTCATGTGTAAAAATTAATCATATTCGGAGTGCATTTATCTAGCGTTTTCTGTCTTTCAAAGATAGAGGTTGTGTGCTTGTTTTCCATTATTAGCTAATGTGAAATTGAGCTTGTTGAAAAGAATATTTAGAACCCTTTGTTCCAACACAAATGCTTCAGTACCGACTTCTATCCCCTTTCTGTGTGATTTCCGAGAATAATAACGTATTTGATACTACTACTACAACTACTACTAATAATAATGTCATTATTATTATTATTATTATTATTATTATTATTATTAATATTATTGGCACGTTTATCCTAGTACTTGCACCCCATCAAAATTCGTGGTTGCGCCTCTACTCCTCCACGAAGTTAAAACATTGTCCATAGTATTAGCATCTCAGATCTTCAATTTGCAATTGAATTTGAAGATGCGAGTGATACCACAAACTGCTTGAATAAAGAGAAGGTGGGATGGACTGCAGATTGTCCTTTTATTAGCAACATTTCTTGAATGCTAAGTTTCATTTTTATTGGATTCAACAGATAAGAGTAGGTACATAATATACTGCATCTTCAATGTCTACATATGCTAGCTACACATAGGAAGGGGCTGCAAAATCTGTGCAGGGGTTGCGAAAATCTATTCTCTTCTTTGGTGCCGAAATCTTTAGCTAAAGCTCTGATTAGGAAATATTTCCATTAGAGATACCATTAAGAGATTTACACCATTATAGAAACATATACACAAATAAAGTATGGCATTTTATGGATCATTATTAATAGAAAGCAAAAATAATAAAAAAACTTATTAAAAACATTTCATCTATCTTCTAATATCTTGACATTTTGTTTTCTTTCTTTATATATATATTTTATTATATTATTTAATTATTTACATAATATAATAATAATAATAATTCATGGTAGTGTATATATATATATATATATATATATAGAGAGAGAGAGAGAGAGAGAGAGAGGAAGAGGGAGAGAGAGAGGGCTTGCCCCCCCCCACTCAAAAGAATCCTGGGTACGGGCCTGGATCGCACGTACGGTTCCAGTGGAAGCACATAGTATGTGCAATGATGCTTAGTCCACGTGAAACTACAGTTACTGCCCAGAGTCAGACTGTTAGTAAAATTTGGCCTAGCGTCTTTTGCTAAATCTTCCCATATTGCAGTATGAGTGGGATTTATAGAGCGGCCAGGAGCAAAAGAACCTTCGGTTAAAAGTCTTCGCGCATTTTTCCCTGCATCTGTTTAGCTCGACCAATGTTGCCAGGTCAGATTTGAATAAATCGGGAGATTGTACATTGAAAAACCAAATTTGATAAAATATCGGATGATCTAATAGTAGTGGATTAATGTCATTCACCGGTGGAGGGCTTTCTAAAGTTGTCTTGCACTATCTTTATTAAATTGATTGATTGATTGAGTTTGTGTTATAAGTACACTTTATGCACAGTAAGGTTAATCGGGACTGAACCTACAGTTTAAAGTGGCATCCGAACCAGTATGGGCCTCCACCGAGTATCGAACCCGGGAACCATTGATTACTAAGTGACGACGCTAACACTGCGCTTTCTTTTTTAAGGTTAATTATTACTATTATAAGTCAAAATATAACAGTATTACTCTTACTAGGGTTCAAACTTTTCAAAAATATTCGGTGGACTCAAACACTACAATAATATGTTCACAAGAAATCTCATTAATTCTCCCATCCATGTTTTAATGATTGATTGATTTGCTTTATTGGATAATGGATAATTGGAAAATTAGAAAAATCCACTCGTAAGGAGCACTATCAGCACAGTCGAGAACTCTAACCACTACACCACGCCCTTTCCTTCCGCTGTAACAACAATTTTTAAGTACTCTGTCTCTCCAATATTGTAAATGTCGTTGGGTATACATGTAGTTGAACTGTTGTTACTTTACTTTTGAATTGCTTTCTTGTAGTATGGCAGCTATCTTCGAGAAATAATTTTCGAAGTGATGAAGAAAAACGAGAATATTGGTAGTTGTGAAAATGAATACTTAAAAATTGTTGTTACAGCTGGTCGTAGCATATGTATCCAAATAGGCAACATATGGTTTTGTAATGTTTATGCACCATCAGGTACCAACGCTAGAAATACTGGGAACATATTTCACGCTACAGAAGTGGCGAAGGCATTAGGTGGCTCCCGTCAAAACATTGTGCTGGTGGGTGATTTTAATTGTACTCTAAGAAGACAGGACCAATATCCAGGATTCCATTGCAGGCGCTGGTTGAAGGGTTTAAACTGCACGATGTTTGGGTGGCTAAAGGTCTGAATATAGACTGCTACACATACATGCGTGCCAACACAGCGAGTCGGCTTGATCTTTTTTACGTGAGTGCACACATGATTAGCAAAATATCTGCGATTAGAATTTTCCCAACGTGCTTTAGTGATCATTTAAGTGTCCAACTCGACATGAGTTTTGATTGTACCTTCAGTTGGACGAGGGCGGGGATTTTGGAAGTTCAATGTACGGTTATTGGAAGATGAAGAATTTCCCACCGAATTTAAACAAAAATGGAAGAAGTGGGAAGATATGAGCGGGCGTCAAACTGACATTATTATGTGGCGGGACACTTTTCTAAAACCTTCCATTAAATATTTCTGATTAGCATATAGTCGTGAAAAATACTCAGATTTCAATAAGAAATATAACTTTTACTACAGAGTTCTTTACGAACTAACAACACAGTTAATACAAGGGCAGCCAGCGTTTCAAGAAGTGAAACGAGTGCAAGCAGTGCTGCTGAGCATGCACAGACAGCGTATGCAAGGTTACAATGTTAGGAGTTGTCTTTCTATGTTTGACACACAAGAAGAAGTCTCGCTGGTGCAGGTGTTAGCAGAGAGGCGCAGTGCACAGCGAAAGAGGATAACGTGTCTCGATACAGCCACGGGGAGAATAAGCGAACCCAAGTTAATACGAAATTACTTACGGGACTTTTATGAAGATCAGTTTAAAGAGAAGGAAAAACTAAAATTGCTGACCAAGGCAGAAATATATTTTATTATAAAACATAAACTAAACGTAACGTTTCAACCTTCTAGCAAGGTCTTCTTCAGACTCTGTACCAAGTACAAATGTAACAATGTACAAAACAGGACGATGTATAAGTAGTAGTATTGATGATATTATAAGGACACTTATAGCGTACAAATGAAGAGCTCATATGATTAAACAGCCCGATTTGGCTACACTTAAAACTATGCCAAGATGCCCTTATTCCCCATTTCTTCAAGTGTGATATGCTTTTAATTCCAAGAACCCTGAATCCTAGTGTAGAAAAGAAGAACCCTCAATAGACAGATTTGCCCACACTTAAAACTATGTCAAGAGGGGGCATATAGCCCAATCGGCCATGTGTGTACATATTTAAATCTAAAGAATTTTGAATTCTAGTGTACAAATTAAGAAGCCTCAACAGACAGATTTGGCCAAGTGTGCAAAAGCTGAATCTCTCATTTTGTTGTCCATAAATTTGTCAAAAATATGTCCCTCTTGATATTATTATAGCTACACTTAAAACTAAGCCAAAATGCTTATATTCTTATGATCTACAACTTACAGATCAATACAATAGAGGATTACTTGGACAAGGGCAGGCTGCAAATTGAAGTTTCATGTTCTTTCTAATCTTTGATCAGTTTCATGTCCCGGCCAGTAATAAATTATGTACGCCTGGGGGCTTTCATTATTATTGCTAGCATGCATGAGATATAATCTACACAGCTAAAAGGGGGAATTATTGATATTTCTGTGCTCTTTCAGGGAAAATTCCCTTTGCATGATAGCATGTATGGGCCTGCATGCCATTGACTTCAATTCACTGGAAGAGCATAAAACTTCAATTAATATTTCTGTATAATAGAAGTAAATTCTTAGTAAAAAAACATTACCCCCCTTGCATGCTGTCATGCAAGCCTGGGTACAATTCTAAAAGGCTCTGTAATGTTAATATAAACACAAGTGAGACTTACAGAATATTCATTGCACAGTTCAAAATCCAATTTTGACTGTATTTAGTTGATTTAGAGCTCATAGCTCCTGGGTTCTGATACTCAATAAAATGTGGACATAGTCCCATGGCTGATTGCCTTGTAAACAAGAGCTCTGGGTTTGAGTCCTAGTAAAATGTGAGGCCTCCCCTGATGGCAAAGTGTTAATATTGTTGCCTTGTAAACAAGAGCTCTGGGTTTGAGTCCTGGTAAAATGTGAGGCCTCCCCTGATGGCAAAGTGTTAATATTGTTGCCTTGTAAACAAGAGCTCTGGGTTTGAGTCCTGGTAAAATGTGTAAGATTGAAATACATGTGGCAAAATAATATCTCCACACGTGAGATTTTGAGAATATTCACTGCTAGTTGATATACAACTGATAGCTCCCAGATCTGAAACCTGGTAAAGTGTGTTATACAACAGCATAATAGAGCAAAATTATTTCATATTGGGGATCACCAGAGCCTAGTTATTGCTGTTGTCTGGGTATAAAAGCATCAGCTCAGCCACTAACTGCTGTTATAATTGTTTTGGCATATTGTCCATAGTTCTGTTTTTTTGGACCAAGAAATTTTATATAAATAAACAATAAAAATGCCAAATCAAAAATATTGCAATCAGTGTAATAAAAATATATCTAGTTCTAATTGGTCTAGGCACCGGCATATTTGTGACCCTAAGAAATGCAGAAAGGCCACAAAAATGTGTCCAAGATGCCATAAAATATTAAGCAAGGTATATTACAAAAGGCATAAGTGTACTTGTTATGTACAGTCATCAATATTGCCCTCACAACCATCTACATCTGGTCTGAAAAGGAAGCATGAAACACCAGTTAATGCTAGAGCAGCAAAGCAGCCACGATATGCACCACCTATCCATAGCAGTTTTGCTGGCCAATTAAGGGATCACTGTTTTAAATCAGAGCCAAGATGTGACATTAAGAATTTTTTGAACAGTATAAATCCTGATGTGCAGGCAATTCTAAATGCACAAAATGGCTCTTATAAGCTGTCCCTCAAATTGTTTGCACAATATAAGAAGCCAAATGGCACAAAATTTAACAGCCCCACATAACAGAAACTGTAGCTGTATATTCAAATGCAAATTCAGACAAAATAATAAGCAGTTTGATAGATCAATTGAATATTAAACACTCTGAATTTGCTGGAAAAGAGTCAGGATGGAGCCTATGCGGATCTCCACACAAGTTATATGTTAATATTTCTGAATTCAGCCCATTACAAGGATCTACATATCTGCCATTACCTGCCAATATTAAAAACAAAAGAGCCGTGGTTAACATAAAAAATAATGATGAGAAATGTTTTCTGTGGTGTATTTTAGCTGCTTTGTATCCAGTTTTAGATCATCCTGAGAGAATAACTTATTATAAACAATATGAACACAATTTTGATGATGCAATGGAGGGTTTAGAATATCCAATGTCTGTTCATAATATTGATAAATTTGAAAAAAAGGCCAGGGATATCAATGGTAAACAATTATCTATTAATGTTTTTATTTGTTCCACTGGTCGTGGCAATTGCTTGATAGCACCTCTCAGAATCAGTACACTTGATGATGATTCTGCTGTTCCGATTGATCTGCTCTTAATTGAAGGGGATGGCACACACCATTACACTCTGATACACAGTCTTGAAGCTTTAGTAAGAAAACAACTAGACAAATTTAATAGAATATTTAAGTTGTGTAGAAGATGTTTAACTGTATTTGATGGTCAAAAAATGGTGAATGGGGTTCGGGAAGTGAATACAGAAATTGCTAAAACCAAGTTAATTGAGCATCTGAAATACTGTGGCAACCATAAACCTGTTCATATGCTTATGCCTAACCCAAGTGAAAATGCCAAATTCAAAAAGTTTGAAGCCTTGTTGGAACACCCAGCATATATATAGTGTGTGATTTTGAATCAAACCTCAAACCCCTTGCATTCTGCAGTCCAGATCCTGAGGAATCTTCAATTACATCATACCAGTTACATGAGCCTTCTAGTTTTTATAATGTTATTGTACAGGATGGTGTTGTTAGTGAAGAATATTTATACATGGGAGCAGATGCCATCAAAGAATTTGCACAAAGAATAGAAAATGCGTGCCATGACATAGCATCTAATGTCTTATTAAAATCAAAACCCATGTTGCCTTTAACAGAGAAACAGATTGAAGATTTCAACAATGCAGAAAAATGCAAGGTATGTGATTCTGAATTTTCAGATACAAATATCAAGGTTCATCACCATTCTCATACAGATGGTAAATTCTTAATGGCCCTGTGTAATAGCTGTAATATTAAGATCCAGAGACCAAAATTTATCCCCATATTTTGCCATGGTGCATCCAATTATGATTTTCATCATCTGATCAGGTACGAGGGGTTTGACAAGCAGAATTTAAATATTTTAGCTGAAAATAATGAAAAATATATTGCTATTAGCAAAATAATTAAAGTTAATGGTGTTCCTATTCACTTAAGATTTCTTGATTCATACAGAATTTTATCGGCTAGCCTGGCTACACTGGCCACTCAATTATCTGATGATCAATTCAAAATCACTTGTGCTTCGTTTCCAAATCAGGACCTGAAATTAATTAGGCGGAAGGGTGTATATCTATATGATTATGTTACAGATTTTTCTAAATTTGATGAGTGTTCTCTGCCACCAGAACAAGAGTTTTACAGCAAAATCAGAGGATCTGGAATCAATGATGAAGATTATCACCATGCCCAGTTGATGTGGAACAATTTAAAATGCCAGACATTTGGTGATTATCACAAGGCTTATTTAAAACTTGATGTGACCCTCTTAGCTGATATACTGCAGGCATTCAGAAAATCTTCTATGGAAAATTATAAGCTGGATCAAATGTATTTTTACAGTGCTCCGTTCCTAGCATGGTCTGCAATGTTTTTAAACACTAAAGTGCAGTTGGATCTCATTCAGGATCAGGACATGTATCTGTTTATGGAACAATGTATAAGAGGAGGCATGGTGCAATGTTCTCAGAGATATGCCAGAGCAAATAACAAATATATTCCCGATTATGACCCAGCACTGCCATCATATTATATATTTTATGTGGATGCAAACAGCTTGTATGGTTATGCTATGATGGATAAATTGTCATATGCAGGGCTTGAGTGGGTTGAAGATTTCAACATTGAAGATCTTCAGGATTTTGATGACAATGACTATGGGTTGTTCTTAGAAGTTGATCTGACAATTCCTGATGATTTACACAACACATTTTCTGATCTGCCCCCAATTCCTGAGGTTAAGTGTTCACCTGGCTCTAAACAGAAGAAATTGATGATGACTCTAGAGCCAAAACAGGATTATATCATATATTACAAAAACCTCCAGTTCCTAATGAATCATGGTGTTCAAGTGAAGAAAGTTGGAAAAGTTTTGAGGTTCAGGCACTCAAGATGGTTGAAGCCTGATTGATACAAACACAGAGCTTCGAACATCTGCAATGAGCCAATTTGATAAATCTTTGTTTAAATTGATGGTCAATTCAGTGTATGGCAAAACAATAGAAAATGTCAGAAAACATATTGATGTTAAAATAATTACTGACCCCAGCCGGAGCAAAAAATTGATTGCAAAGCCCAACTTCAATTACAGAAGAATTTATGATGAAAATATGGCACTTTTCAACATGAAAAAAAACAAAGATTAAGTTTGATAAGCCTATTTATGTAGGGGCTGTGATATTGGAATTGGCCAAATTACACATGTTAAAATTGTTTTATAATGTGTTGAAGCCTTTTTATAAGGATCATGTAAAACTGATGTACATGGACACAGATAGTTTTGTTCTTGATATTCAAACAGAAGGTGTTTATCAAGATATAGCACAGCCTGAATTGTTTAAATATTTTGATACCACTGAACATTCAAAAATTAAACCCCAGAACAAAAAGGTGCCTGGCAAGTTAAAAGATGAGACACTTGGTGATGTTATTGTGGCATTTGCTGGGTTAAGGGCCAAGATGTACAGTTTTGAAACATGTAGTGGCGCTGTTGCCAAAAAGGCCAAGGGCATTGGCAGAGTGACTGTGGACAAAGAGCTTGAAATTGAAGATTACAAAAATTGCCTCAAATCATGTAGCACAATCAGAACATCAGAAAATAGAATTCAGAGTGTGGATCACTTGTTGACTACAAATATTGTAAGAAAAGTGGCTCTGGACCCACATGATGATAAGAGATGCATTTTGTCATGTGGCATACATACTCTACCATGGGGTCATTGTGATTTGAAAAGTGGTAATCAATGCCCAATTAGAGAGCATGATTTGAAATAAATAAACATGCCTATGAACTTATTTGGGTTCAAAAAACAGGCTATTATGGACCTGCCAACACCACAACCCTCTTCTGATATAATATCTAAACTAAGTGCTTTGTTAATTATTCATCTGAACAGCATACTTACAGATGTTGATGATGAAACAGGTAAAACATTGTACATATTTAACAATAATTTAAATCATTACCAATTACCTGTAGGTGGTCAATTGCAATTTATTACAACCCCTGAGGGTAATGTCAAGATTTCAGTAGGGAGAAATATTTATAGAATTAAGCACTCAAACATGATTTCTGGCACTGTATATACTGTTTCTGCTGGTGACTGCTTATATATTGAGGTCCCGGGATCATATGACAAGCTTATACCTTTTTTTATAGAATTAAGAATCAGATATTCAATAATAAATAACCACTAAAACAAAAATGCCTAATGATATATTTGGCCATAGAAGGCATGAAGATCACAGTGATGAGATTCTGATGCTTGACGTCAGAGTCAAGAAATTAAGAAGTGATTTACAAGCTTTACAAACCACACTCAATGCCAGTCTTCAACTAGAAATTACAAATTTACAATCACAATGCATGGACCCTCTTCTTAAAATTGACTCAGAACTCAAAGTGCTGCTTCAGAAATATACTGATTTGGCCACATTAGATAATTTTCAAAGTTTAGAAGAAGCTGTGGCAGCTCTTCAAGCCAAATTTAAGACCCAGGTCACCAACTCTGAGCAACTGAAACAGCAATTGGAAGAGCAGATAAATAATGTCCAGACACAGCTCCAAACAATTGTCAAAAGCATAAAATCACAAGAAGATTTTGATCTAGTGATTTCCACTCTAAAGGAACAGATTCAATCATTACAGATAGCTAATCTGGACCCCTTGAACAATGCCATAGCCGAGGTTAAAGAAAAAATTTAGACACTTGAAAATTTTATGAACAACTTGCCATCTTCTGATGCTTTGAGTGCAATAACTCGGAGTGTTGCCAACATTAAGCTGCAACTTGAAACATATGAAGATTTTGGAAAAATTCAAAGTACCATAACCCATCTTGAGGGTACAATAGAAGCAGTGCAAAGTGATTTCACAAATGTACAAGAATCTCTAGAATCCCGCCTGCCTGGTATTGTAGACACACTTGTCAGTGTCCAGCAACAAATCACAAAGCTTGAAAACCTCAACACTGAATCTGAACTATCTGATTTTCATCACTTGATCGATGATATCCAAACAAAGCTTGAAATTTTACAACAATCAACACCCACTCAGGCAGATGTAGCCCTGCTCCAAAATGCTATGCAAAATGTGGCTGATGCTTCTGAATTAAATAATGTGAAATTGGCACTTGGATCTTTGCAAAATACTGTATCAAATCTGCCTACATCACAGGAACTTAAAAATATTAAGAGAGCTGTGAATTGCATATTGAAATCAGAAGATATCAAGAATATCCAGACAGAGGTCAAACAACTTACTCAGACAGTGGCCACTCTACAAACTGGGCCTCCCCCATGGCGCAGTGGTAGCGTCATTGCCTTGTAATCAAGGGGTCCCGGGTTCGATACCCGGTGGAGGCACAAGTGGTTCGGATCCCACTTTAAACTGTAGGTCCAGTCCCGATTAGCCTTACTGTGCATAAAGTGGACTTAAACAACAACAACTCAAGCCACTCTACAAACTAATCAACATATTAATGAACTGCATGCCCTGTTTGAGGATATCAGAAGACAGGTCCATGATCTTACTGCTCAAAATTCAAAATTGGCAGTTATTGAAAATTTGCAACAAATTGTAGCTAATATCAAGCAACAGCTAGGGACCATGGAATCCAATCAAGCAAATGCTCTGTCTGTTTTTGCCACCCAGCTTCAAGAGATTGTGCAACAATACAAGAAACTTGTTGTGGACATAAAAATCAAGCCAGGCCATGATGATGTTGTTAGGACCATCAATGAGCACCTTGAATCTGTAACAAGCAGATTGCTTACAGCAGAAAAAGAAATAACAGGCATAATCGAGAATCCAAAACATACAGTAATTCTTGAATTGTACAGCATCCCCAACAAAGAATATGATTCACCATTTACACCAGGTGGCAAAATATATATGCTGTCCCCTGCACAATTTTATTACCAGTTTTTTGTTGGGGGCACACTGAGACCAATCAAGATCAAATATTGGCTTCAACCACAGGCACACCACTACCCTACCTTATCAATAACAAATGCTGACAACAAACCAAAAATCACCAGTGTAGAGTTAGAGGATTTTACAGATCCCAATACATTAGAAACATCTTATGCTGAAGATGATGGCTCTCTGGAATTTCATATACAAATAGGAGACAAATTATATTTAGAAAATCCTGTAGTATCAGCTGCGGAACACCCCATAGTTGCAATATTCCTGTTTTCATATTATGTCTAGACAAATTATTGTTGATGAATTACACAGACAAGCCAGACATAATTATAAGAGACTGCCAGTAGTCACAAAAGGCATAGATGATTTATGGCAGAGCGACTTGATTGAGATGGCAAGTGGACAGCTGAAAAACTTAGACAAAATCAACAAGGGCTACAAGTATCTACTCACTGTAATAGACACATTTTCAAAATTTGCCTGGGCTCTGTCACTCAAATCCAAGACTGGAAAATGTGTTACAGAAGCCTTCAGGACAATCATCAATCAGAGTGGAAGATCACCGCGCTATTTGCAAACAGATAATGGCAAATAATTTTATAATTCTGTGTTCCAACAATTTATTAAAAGCCAGTCAATACAACATTATTCGAGTTACAGTGATCTCAAAGCCTCAATTGTAGAGAGATTCAACAAAACCCTAAAAAATCTTATGTATAAACAATTTACACTTCAAGGTAATTATAAATGGATTAATATTCTTCCAGAACTTCTACATAAATATAACAACTCGGTCCATTCCACAATCAACATGAAACAATCTGAAGTAACTTCATCTGATGAGCAAAAATTGATCAGGACTGTTTATTATCCTAGATACCAGCCAACAACAAGAAAGGCCAAATACAAGGTGGGTGATCAAGTAAGAATCAGCAAATATAAGCACTTATTCAAAAGAGGCTTTACAAGAAACTGGAGCACTGAATTATTTACAGTGGTTCAAATTAAACCTGGGACCCTTAACACATATATAATAAAAGACCACCGAGGAGAAATTCTCAAAGGCCGGTTCTATGAAGAAAAACTCAACAAAACTAAACAGCCTGACACATATCTCATAGAAAAAATCATCCGCAGAAAAGGCAACAAGTTATTTGTCAAATGGCTAGGACTTCCAGAATACAGCTGGATCGATGCAGACAAAGTGATAATATGAGCACCTGGGATGTTATAAAAAGGCTGCCAGAACCTGAACAGCAGATTAAGAGAAATGGCAAGTTGCTGCCTGAAAATATTAGATGTCTTATTGTTGGGCCATCAGCTTGTGGTAAAACTACACTAATGATTGATAATTTTTTATTGGCACCCAACTGGTTAGACTGGAAAAACAGGCACTTGTATGTCTTCTCTAAGAGCTTGGAACAATTAAAATATCAGCAGCTGATGAAGCTATATGATGGATTGGATATTGCCACTTTTGAATCAGATGTTAAGCCACTCCATGAATGTCTCGATAACTCTGTTGTTGTGTTTGATGACATTATACTGGATAATCAAAACAAGGTTAGAAATTTCTTTACACAGGGCCGACACAAAAACATTGATTGCTTCTACCTGGCACAGACTTTTTCTAAAATACCGAAGCAGCTGATCCGAGACAACAGCAATTTTATATGTGTGTTTCATCAAGATCATACCAACCTCAAACACATACATGATGAATATGTAGGTGGGGACTTGAGCTACAATGATTTTTCCAAGTTTTGCAGTAGGTGCTGGAACCAGGACAGTTATGGGTTTGTCACAATTGATATGTCAAGAAAACCCAATAGTGGCAAATACAGAAATAAAATCAACAATTTTCTAGACATTGAAACATATATAAATAACCATGAAAAGGCCAATCATTGATGATCTTAAATTAAGAGATTATCTTGTAAAAAGATTTAAGGGATGGAAATCACAGAACCGAGGAATTTATGAACAACACAAACAAACAGAACAGCCTATTATTGATGCTATTAGTGAATTAGGTAAAAATATCAAAACTGTTACAGAGCAAAATCAAAATTTTATCACAGAGCTTGTACCTGTAGCTGCAAGGAACATATTAGATTATCCAAACACCCCACTTTCCAGTATTCATACACCTAGTCCTGTTGCTCCTCGAAGAATTGAAGCTACTCAGGATCCTATTGAATTGGGTCTTCTTGCTCAAAAATATTTAAGCACACCTAAAGACAACAAAGATGAGGTCTTTGGCTTATATGCTGACACAGATCGTGATGGTAACATCATACATAGAATTGGCAATTTCAGAGTAACATTTATGGGAGATGATATAATTGTATATTCAGAATCTCATCTTGGAGAAATAGGTGGTTTTGTTAAATATCCCGGCACACCTGGATTGTTGGAACTGATGACTAGGAAAAGGCCTGGCAACTATACAGATCAAGATTATGAGCACTACAAAGAAATATTAATAAAATCAGATGCTCTATACCAGAACAATGATCCCACACAAAAAAGAGTCAAGTCTAGCAGTGGAGCAAAATACAACAATTTAATCAAGCCCATATGGTCACAAATTAAGACAGGCAGTGGAATCAAACAATACAACACCCTGCCTAAAGAATTTGTCTGGGTTGATGATGTCAGGAAACTTGTAGATAGGTTATTGGTGATAGCTGGGGAGGAAAATGCTGGCAACCACAATTCTTACAATGAAAAGGTTGGAATTATAGACATGATAAGCACAAAATTGTATAATTTTATAGTGAATGACACTAAGGGGATTGGATATCTTATAAAAATTATTAATACTCTACCACCTAAATTTTGGAATATTTCTGAGGGTCGGGGGTTGGTTAATGACATTATAAACAAGCTGCCATTTGAACTACACATTCCAGGCTATCAGAATTGTGGTCCAGGCACAAAATTGGACCATAGATTAAACAGAGGTGATCCTGGTGTTAATCCCCTAGATGCTGCTTGTAGAGACCATGACATAGCATACAACACACATACTGATCTTGACAAGAGACATGTTGCAGACAAAAAATTAGAAGAGGCTGCATTTGGTAGATTTGTAAGCAAAGATGCTTCTTTAAGTGAAAAAATAGCAGCATTGGGAACCACCATAGCTATGAACACCAAACGAAAACTGGGGTGGGGGTTGTGAATATGTATATAATAAACCTAGGATGAAGGCCAAGGGTGTTATGTATCAGATACCTTATGCAGGTCTTAAATCTCTTAAAACTATTGATAGTCTTTTAACCAAAAAGCAGCGCAAAAAAAAAATTCTTGTATTGCCAAGGGCCATGGTATGAAATTGTTGCTTAGTACCCCCCAATTAAAAAAAATTACAACAATCTAGAAAAAAATCACATGTAGGAGGTTTCATATTTACTATCCCGGCCATCTTAGCAGCACTTGGGGCTGTTGGGAGCTTGGCTGTGGGATCAGCTGCCATAGCAAAAACAGTAATAGATGCCAAGAAAAATAGGGCAGAATTAGATGAATTGAACCGCCATAACCTGGCCATGGAGAAACGAGGCAAAGGTGTTAAGAGAGCCATGAATAAGTTTAAAAAAAACAAGAGCCGCTTACAAACCAAGATATTGAAGCTTTAATCAAGCCACTGGGCATCAAAAATTTTAGAGGTGTGTACATGTCTGATTCTTTACCAGAACAACCACTCAACAAAGAGTGTGGCATTGTTAATTTGGATAAGTACAAAAATCAGGGCACTCACTGGATTTGTTATCTTAAATATTTAAACAATGAGGCATTTGTGTTTGATTCATTTGGAGGTGTTCCACCTGAAAATTTAATAAAATATCTAAAATCAGCTAATCTTTATTACAATAATGCCCGTGTTCAAAACTTCAAAGATGTTAATTGTGGACATTTGTGTTTATCTGTTCTTAGATATATGTCTCAAATAAATAAACCATCAATTGAAAATTTTCAAAAGGCCTTGTGGTATTTAAAACATCATGGAGGTATTCCATCTCACCAGCCAAAATTCAATATTGAAACTCAAATTACATGATGATATAGTGTATCCCAAAACAATAGCTCTCAGAGCATTTTATGGCATGTACTTGATCCCTAATATTACACACCACAACAACAAAATTGCAGTAGGTGATCAAAAAATTGTCATCACTCCAGGGCAGTATAATCTATCCACTCTAAATGCTCAATTACCCAGAGGTATAGTGTTAACTCAAAATTCTGTCACTCACAGAGTAGAGATTGTATCTGCTACAGAAACAGTGGATCTGGGTACTATAGGAGAGCTGTTAGGATTTGAGAACAACACAGAACTTGAGCCAGCCATCAAACACACTGCTATTAATATACCTAAATTCTTAGCCATAGAGACTCTGAATATTCACTGTAATGTGGCCGAGGGTATGATCACCAAATCAAATGGCATAGGCACTCACAAACAAACTGGCATCATTGCAACATTTAAACCAAATTCTGAATTTATGGAGCCCATCATCTACACTCCATCCCCAACATTATATTTTCCTGTGTGCCATAATACAATAGATAACATTGAATTGATGTTCACTAATGAAAAAGAAGAATTAGTTGATTTTGCTGGAGCCACAACAACTGCAATCATAGAGATTAATATTTAAATAAAAATACATACAAAAAAATGGAAAATATTGAGAGTTATGAGCTACAATCATTCCCCCCAAACAGGAGGACATTTGCAAATTTAAATCAACCCAACACAGAGATTGAGGTTGATCTTGATGTAGGGGATGGCTTTATACACCCCCACAGAGCAGATCTATACATCAAATTTGATGTTGTAAAGCTCGATGGAACAGATTATCCGGCAAATTCAAATATAAGATTGGTGGACAATTTTGTGCCGCATCTGTTCTCTGAAATTGAGATCAGAAAGCATGGTGTTGTTATAAACAGAGTAGATTATCCCGGCATTACCTCCACAGCTTTGGCCACACTAAAATTATCCAAAACCGATTTTTCTTACTACAAAGTAGGTGGATTTGAGGCTGGTGATAAAATATTATCCAAGAGCCACACAGTGCTGTTCCCTATGCGCCTGTTGCCAGGATTCTTCTCAGATTACAAAGATATTATGTGGAAGGATGGTTTAAGAATCACATTTAGAAGAGCTGCCAATGATAATAATGCTTTGATGAGGTACAGCACATTAAACTCTACAGGGGAAGCTTTGCCTAATACCCTACCTGATGAAGGCAAATGCATTATTCAGACTATGGAGCTAAGAATCCCAGTTGTTGAATATGAAGCCAGTTATGCTCTTAAATGCAAAGCAGATATAATAAAAAATCGACAAGTACCTTTACAATTTTATACATATCAATGTGTACAGAAGCCTGCCGCTGGTACTTATTATGAGTTTGATGCTACAAATTCATTCTCCAGTATACAATATGACATGCCGGATTTTGTGGTGGTACTGTTTCAGACTGGAAGACACAATAATCAGGAAAAAATTCAAGTAGATTTGATAACTGCAACATCAAGAACATATATCTTTAAAATGGCAGAAATGAGGTATTTCCTAGAGAAAAGTATAATTTAGACATGTCCAAGGATGATTTCCTTAAATTATATGAAGCATTTGCAGCATACAAAAGGGTCACTACTGGCAATACTGACATGTATTACACACCAGATGAATTCAAAGCACAGAGACCCATGTTGTCATCAACACCTCAAAAAAGAGACAAGTTGTGGTTAATGACAGGACAAACTTTAAAATTATCTGTGAATTCCACGTTACACTCCCTGATGACACCATATGTAGTGTTATTCTCATAGGTGAAAAATCATATGTTTATGATGTAAGAAATGAGAGAGTCACAGAGCAATTCTAGAAGATTTCTGCACAATGTATTGTTTTAATATTAGATAAACAAATTGAACCTGGTATCCAATTGAATTTAAACCGGAAGTAAATATGTCTGTGTGTGTGGGTGTGGGTGTGTGTGTGGGTGTGGGTGTGTCTGTGGGTGTGGGTGTGTGTAGCTTAGTTTTAGGTGTGGGCAAAAAAAAATATCAAGAGGGGCATATTTTTGACAGAATTATGGACAACAATCTGACAGAAGTGCCTTTTGTAAGTGTGGACAAATCAATCTGAGGGGCTCATCATTTCACAGGAACTTCCCGAGGGCATTTTTACAAAAATCTTTGATTAGACGGAGTACCACACTTGAGCAAAAAGCTCATATGGGCATGTTGAGCTTGTTTTAAGTGTAGGCAAATCTGCCTGATGGGGGTTCATCATTTCTCGTCCTGGTTGTATAGCCAATTACACTACTTGTATATACACACAAATACTCCCCTCCAGACTATTAGAAAGTAGTTCTGGAACAATCTAGCAGGTGGCTTTCCCTTATCAACTGTACTTTTACCTGAAAGAGAATGTGGTGGGATTCTTTAAATCAGGCC
This sequence comes from Lepisma saccharinum, assembly GCF_977018435.1. Lineage (NCBI taxonomy): Eukaryota > Metazoa > Arthropoda > Insecta > Zygentoma > Lepismatidae > Lepisma > Lepisma saccharinum. Next base: position 135,129,848 of record NC_139230.1, read on the forward strand.
CGCAGCCAGAATTGATCTCCCGGGGGGCTCAAGGGTTACCAGAGGGGGGCTTTGTACATCAAGTCCATTTTTCAAAAGTTGAACAGTATTACATGAAAGTATATTATGTGTGGGGGAGGGGGTCATTAAGTTACATAAAGTTTAGAAATATCACACAAATACTACATTTTCTCTATATCTTTTAAAATATCGCTTGAAGTGTTAATTGTCTGATACTGAAATCATCCTTTACTACACACTCCATACTACGTTTGATAATGCAGATATTTATATCACCTAAGACAAGATGGACAATATTCAATCATAGTGCCTAGTCTAGCATACATTCCACTCCCCGGCGGAAACAATAAAACTCCCCTTCGTTCCCAAAATTTTGGAGTTGTTAACCTTTGACGCAGATGCGGAGTGAATTTGCATAATGACATAAAAGTCGCAGATTTCTGTATAAATGGGAGGTTGTAACAAGGGCAACAAAGGTACTGATAAAGAAGCTTCCTTGTGAAGGAACTTTCTGATGTCTAGAGAAGAGAATCTCCTAAATACTAGCCGCTATACTATACTATTATGTTTTGTGATTATATTTTGTTATATGGTATCAAATTCCTACATTTAATTGGAAAGTCGTTTTATCAAGGAGAATTTAATCTGAATTACTCGTAAGGAAAACCGTTCCTTCAATCCTAAAACAAGCATCTGCCAAATAAGAGGTTCATTGACATCCGAAAAGGGGCGCTTGAACCTCCCTGTAGAATGAAAAGAAAACATTAAGTTCATCGCTTTCTAGCATGTAAATATACCTATTGGTTAGGGGCAAGCTGCATCCGGTAGATCTCGGTGGTGACAATATCTTATTCTGGTTGAAATAAGTGAAAATGTACTTCAACACCTCATCGAAAATATTCCTGTCACTTGAAATTGCACATTTAACACCGTACAACCTCACGTGTTACCAGTTTCCTCACAAATGGTTTGCTGCAGGGAGGGGGTTGGAGATGGAATATTCACTTTAAATTTACCCGTCAAAGGACTGGATGAAATATATTGTCTTGTCATAATAGTAACCTTGTCCACATCAGAATATGGCAACAAATAATGTTCGCATGTTCCCTTCTTTGTTTCAGTTAAATAACATTTGCGTCTTCTTTTCGTAAATTAAACGGCTGATATCGACTTTTTCCAGAACTGTATTTTTAATGTGTCTCCTAATCAAATTGGATTATAGACTATCAATTGTTATTATAAATTAGAAGTCTCGCCTATTGAATACAGCATTCATGAACGACTAATAGTTAACTCAACCTTAATTAAATATTTATTGTTAGTCATTGTCATACCCCTTCCTCAACTGCCTTATGCAAATTAGATTTTATGATTACACTAGTACCAGTAGAGGGGAAATAAACGTTAAAATAATTATCAATTGGACTGTCCAAGTAAAAGTACATCCTTGCTGGTGCTGATTAGAAGAAAATAAGAGATTGCCAAGTTTCGTTAGATTTGACACCATCTAACAAACAAATGCCATCCATCAACGACGAAATGCCACGTTTTACGTTTTATCTGTGTAATGTCGCAAACACTTAACGATGTATGACAGACAGCGTCTTGCAACTATAGAGGACTTGGTCCTTTCGCTTTCTCCAGCTTTTCTACATTATCAAGTGCCCTGTCAACCGGATTGAGCAGAATGCCTAACTCATGTGATGGCCTATGCAATAGTGTTGTGTGACATCACATATACATGTTTGATTTCGAAGATATAGATTTTGGATAAAATACACAGCAAAATTATATGTTTCTGTATATGTGATAACTAGGGCTGGTAAGTTAATAACCTAAAAATGACCTTTACAGTGACCTTAAAATTATTTACAAATGACCTAAAATGTCAAAAAACGACCAACAAATAGTTTCCTCTCTTAAAATGAAAGCTTGATTTTTTACAAATTGCAAGAGACTAGTTGAATATTTTGATAAAATCTGTTTGGTGGTTTAAACTATGAAACAAAGGGGGAAAACTCTTAACTGCTAATGTAATTTTCAATATTTTTACTTAAAGGTAACATAAAATACTCCGCAAGGTTTTTCTGTGCAAGTCATTCACCTTCTTTCAGAATGGGCCTTGCACGATACAGGATTCAGTCAGAATCTGAAAATACGGTTTTGCTTCGTGTGCATCAGATTACCTGATATTTTATGAACTATATATATATATATATATTATATTGTGACTAAATTTACTTTAAAATCACAGATTAAAATGATAATAGTGGCCAACAAGGGAAACTCAAAGTAGGTTTGAAACAAAGTATTTTAAGTATATTGGAAGAAAAGTAAATTTACCACAGATTAGTTCAACACAATCCATAGCCAAACATTTCAGTTAAAAATAATAGTATGCTTTTGCATTGACCGTATTTACGATTAATGGCGTACTTGCTAAAACGAAACGTGTTGGAGAATTTAAATACATAAGTTATGCTAGCAAATGCATTTAAAATTCATGATCCAACTGGGAGAAGAAAAAAGAAACTTCACAAATGAAAAAAAATGTAATAAAAACGGAAACAATACTGAAAGTGACTTAAAAACAAAAAAAGAGCTGAAAATGAAAAAAAAAACAAGAAAAAAAACATGTTTTCTGGTTCTAACTGAAGTGAAACGGACTGCTATCAGGTTTAGGTTCAGGGTTAGTTTATCTTCCAAAACTCAGAGAAAAGAGCTGATTTGTCATCAACTCCCTAGCATTAGTGATAACTTTATTTATCCAAATCGGTCCAAGACCGGACGAACAAGCCCAACTGGCATTTCCCTATTCGGCTCCAAAATTTATTCATGAGAAGGAGCTATTAGAGTATTTTATATGTAATGCTTAGAATTTACCTGATATTTTATGAACTCTAAACGCCATTTCAGGGTGGTGCACACGTTTTCAGCTTCGAATGAGCAAAAAGAGAAGCTATAAAAGAGTAAATATGGCGGGATCCTGTGAAAGTATTGGCGCTCTATTAAATTAACATTCTTGCAAGACTGCAGAAAAATGGTTGCAAACATTTTCTTCCTCGCTTCGCTCCAACAATACGTTGCAAAAGTGCGTGTTTTGGCCTTTGGATCGGGTGATTGGGAAGAATAATACTACAGCTGCTATACGAGACATAAGCAATATTCTATATACTGATTAATAAAATCAGTTCTTAAGATTTAATGATTAGTGTAGGTATCCTGTTTAATTTAAAGCAGGTGCATCATTTTAATGATGTAGTTCTATGAGCAATATTATTGTGCTTTTGATTTCCTGCATGCTGTAATAGTTGTACCAAGTGTACTTCGTAGGTACAATGAATGAACATTCTAATATCTTGTCGCAGGACAATATTACTTTAGGAAATGAAATTTGCACTTAACATAGAATCCATGTAATTATTGGTATTGATTGCTAGAATAATAATATTTACCCCAATAGGGTGGGTTCTCCAAAGGAGACACCTTATTGTATTCTCCCCCGGTCTTAATAATTTCTAGCTAGGGTTCTGTATATGTCTCGTGAAACAATATTTGAATCTGTTACACGAACAAGCAAGTTTTGCTTAACAAACAACTGCAGCACGTTATTTGGTTTGCCTAGGTTGATTGTGTCAAATACTCAAATTGTGAATTTTTAAAACCTTATTCGCCACCCACACACACTGTCTAAACACACATTTTATATAATTAACTTTATGATATTTGATATTAAGTTAAGTGTTTTACCAATCAATGTGCTATATTTCCGTATTTCGAAGAAGAACCACGATTGGTAAACAAAGTCTTCATGAATTAAGTAATGATAATGATTGATTATATTTGCAACCTCAAAAAATGTAATTGTGAAAAGTACCACTTTTAAACATAAAGATATCCATAAATGTATCTGGTCTTCTCCAGATATTAAAACTCATAAACAGATAGATCATATTCTCATTGATAAGAGAAGGCATACTAGTATAATTGACGTTCGTACACATAAAGGTCCTGACTGTGACAGTGACCATTATTTAGTAATTGCTAAATTAAGAGAAAGATTCGCAGTGATAAATCATAAGCAACAAAATCTAAAAGTTACAAAATTTAGTACAGGAAAATTAGCTGATGAAAGAATAAGAAAGATTACCAATTTAAACTGTCAAATAGATTTGATGTATTGGAGGATTTAAATTATGATGAAAATATAAATGAAACAGACGTAAATAAGAATTGGGAGCACATACGTAATGAATAGAATCAGCAGCTAAAGAAAGTATAGGATACCATAAACCAAGAAAAAGTAAGCCATGGTTTGATAATGAATGTCATACTCTAGTAGAAATAAGAAATCAGGCTAGACTTAGGTGGTTAAATAAATCTGATGATACAAATCTAAACAACTATAATAGAATAAAGCGAGAAGTTAACAGCACGTTTAGAAGTAAAAAATGAGATTACTTGAAAAGCAAAATTAACGAAATTGAAACAAAGAGCAAAAACAAAAATATCAGAGATTTATATAAAGGTGTAAATAAATTTAGAAAGGGGTGGCAACCTAATGTAAACTTGATATAAGATAAAGACGGTGATCGTCTAGCTGACCTAAGCGATATTCTAAATCGATGGAAGAACTACTTTAATGACCTTTTAAATGTTCATGTAGGAGATAAATCAGAAGTAAACGAAGTACACACAGAAGAATCTTTAGTTCCAGAACCTAACTTGACTGAAGTTAAAGATGCTATTGAAAGCTAAAGAATAACAAAGCACCTGGCATTGATTTAATACCAGCTGAGTTAATTAAATATGATGGAAATTTGTTAATATGTCAAATTCATAAATTAATTTGTTTAATATCGAATAAATAAGAAATCCCTCAACAGTGGAAAGAATCCATAATTGTTCCTGTGTTTAAAAAAGGTAATAAAATGAACTGCAATAATTACCGTGGAATTTCTCTACTCTCAACAACATATAAAATATTATCTAACATTCCTTTAACAAGACTAACACCATATGCTAATGAAATTATCAATGTGGGTTTAAACTTAACAGATCAACTACAGATAAAATTTTTCATATTATACAGACACTTGAAAAAAAATGGGAATATAATCAAAATGCCCATATGCCATTCATTGATTTCAAAAAAGCATATGATTCGGTCAAAAGAGATAAATTACATAATATATTAGTAAAGTTTGGAATACCTAATAAGCTTGTTAGCATGATAAAAGTACACACCAGTGAAACAGAAAGTAAACTTCGTGTGAGTATTAATGTATCTGACAAATTTACAATTCATGGTGGGTTAAAACAATGAGATGCATTATCCCCATTGTTCTTTAATTTTGCCTTAGAATATGCTGTTAGAAAGGTAAAGGAAACTAACGAAGGACTAAAATTAAATGATGTGACTCAGTTGGTAGCATATGCAGATGATGTAGACTTATTAGGGGATGATATAAATACAATTAAGAGTAATGCTAAAATATTTTTCAAAGCAGCTGAAGAGATAGGTTTGGAAGTTAACAAAGAGAAAACTTAATATATGCTTAAAGGCCGAAGCCAAGTGTTAGATAATAATCAAAATCTAATTATTGATATCAACTCGTTTGAACCAGTTTCCAAATTCAAATACTTAGGAGTAACATTAACAAGTGAAAATTATATTAAAGAGGAAATAAGAAGTAGACTTAATTCAGGAAATGCATGTTGATGATGCAAATGCATCTAAGAAACTAAAAGTTAAAATATACAAAACAGTAAATTTGCCTGTAGTATTATATGTGGTGTGAAACTTGGTCCCTTACATTGAAAGAGGAACATAAATTGAGAGTATTTGAAAATAAGATCGTTAGAAAAATATTTGGACCTAAAAGTTATGAGGAGACAGGTGAGTGGAGAAGGTTACATAATTTAGAACTACATAATTTGTATTCATGTCCAGATATTATTAGAATGATTAAATCAAGAAGACTTAGGTGGGCAGGCCATTTGGCACGAATGGGAGAGGAAAGAGAAGTTTACAGGATTCTTGTTCGGAAACCTGATGGTAGGAGACCTGTAGGAAAGCCAAGACGAGGATGGAGGGACAACATTGAGATAGACCAAAAGGAAATCGGTAAGGATGGAAAAGATTATATAGGTCTTGCTCAAGATAGCGACAGATGGAAGGTCTGTGTTGCTACAGCCATGAACCTTCGGGTTTAAGAATGCTAGAGAGTTATTTTTTATGTGAAGCTGAGATCCCGCAAAGCAAGGAACGGCGCCAGAATTTTTTTTACCGGATGGGCAAGAGCCAAATACTAATGAATTTGGGGAGACAGATATAAGGTTTATGAATTTAATTAACTCATACTATCTCGTTTTCTTCCCCCTCTCTCTTGAATTCATTTGTATTTATTTCGCCTTTCCTCTTTGTTGTTGGACACTTTCTTATCTATCCTTTTCTTCTATTGTCCGCTTGTGTTACACCCCTCCCTCCCTCTCTCACCTTCTTCATTCGTCAAATCTTCTGCTCAATTTTCTCATGTTTATTCTCTCCATCCACTCCAATCTAGGAAAAGTAGGGAAGGCTGTTGTCACCTGCTGTAGAGCTGCTTGTCTATCATTCCTATCTTTCCTGCGTCAACCTTGATAACATCTCCCTATTTCTCTCCCATTTGATTTTTTCTAGACTTCAGTGTATCTTCCTCTTAGCCGTCCCCCTAGCGGAGTGGTTAACACATCGTGCTACGACGCCAGGGGTCCCGGGTTGGAATCGCGGCCTGCGAATGGGTGTTTGTGAGTGTTCATCATCACTCATACCTGTCATTGCAATTTGTCAAAAGTCGCAGAAAAGCCATGTAAAATAAACTTAATCTATCAAACATTGTATCTCCATGTCTATGGCTTTGTGTTTTACAACAGATAAAACTAAAAATTGAAAAAAAAAAAATTGTGCAAAATAAATATCGACAAATCGATATCATTATAGAATATATCACTTCCTGAAGTTAATCCTGAGATGACCGATGCAGAAAAGACTTCCTCGATGTGATTGAATAGAAATATGTGTAGCAATGGAGAAACAATTACTTTACACATCAAAACGAAAGTAGCCAAAAAAGCATCAAATTTGATCATGAGACCTACGTAGAAATTATTCTCTGCTTCACACCTGACCTTTCATGCAAATGGGGTTTCTCTTGTCCAATTTCAATTACTGACAGTTATCACAAGATCAAAGTAAGTCAAAACGCTATACCTGTCTCAGAAATCCCTGGAGCAAGCGATCGAAAGCCAGTCTGTGCGCAAGCAATGACTCGAGAGGACTCAACCAATAATCACGTGCGAGGGAAGGGGATTGCGTGGAAGGGGAAAGGCGACTGCAGCTACCAGCCTTTGCATCAGCGTGTACTGCTTCTCTCCGCTCACTCACTTTCTTCCCTTCTCTATATATTGCTCCACAGATTCCCGGAATAGACTATAGGTTAAAGAAACCTAGTCATGAATCAAAGTTCTTTTCCATATTATATGGAAGTAACGCAAAAATGATATTTTTATTTATATATTTGGTTGTTGTAGATTTTTTTCACATCCTGTACATCCTATCAAAAATATTTTTATAACACAGGAGAATGTGCACGTTTTGTTCTCATAAATGTGGCACATTTTTATCTTTATATGTCTGATACACAAGATAATTGTACTTCGAGGTATTTTTCACTTCTTGAGCGCAAAATGTATTGAAATTCGCAAAGATCATATGATGTAATACCGAAGTAAAGAATAATAGTATTCATGCATGGATATGTTCAGGAAATTTGAACACGTACATACGTAAACTTTATGTACAGATAGGCTAATATGGACAGGACTTACAGTTGAAAGTGGGATGCAAACAGTGAACTGTAATAGCAAATTTTCAATAACAAGTTTGCTAAGCGACGTTAAGTTGGACAACACAATAACGTATTCGTATTGCAAGAAAGCAAGAATTGTCCAAATATAGGTGTTTCATTTTTACTGCTGGTTATTGTACTTTCACCAGGCATCGAATCCAAGATTTCTTGATTACAAGACAACGACGTCACCACTGCATCATCGAGGAGGCTTATTTTCCTGAAGTGAGTATTGATTTCAAAGATATCACACTGCATTTCAAGACAGAAATATCCCCCTCCATGTAGGACCGCCTTGACGGGGCGAGGGGGCTTAGTAGGGAGGCAAATTTCATCTCATCATTTCACCCATTCTTCATATCCATATCTCACGCTTTTCACCATTCCATCACGTCATTCATCTCCATATCTTTGACCTCCCTCTAAGAAACTAAGGTAGGGAGGTCATTTCCGTCTCATCATTTCACTCATACTTCACATCCATATCTCACGTTTTCACCATTCCATCACGTCATTCATCTCCATATCTTTGACCTCCCTATAACTAAGGGTCCTGCTAGAGGAGACAACCTCGATAAAAAAAAACCTATCCCAAGGTGTGAGGGACAGTGTTGGCTGCAGGGGTAGGTGCAGTCGCGAACGTGGCCTCGGGGATTTCGGTTTGGTCCTCGAGTAGCCTCCATTTTTGGGGGTAGGCCTTCCTCGGCATAGAGGGCATGTCGAGGCGACAATTTATGGACCCTCCACAATAAATATTTTTTGTATATGGGTACAAAAAACAACTCAAACGGGGGGAAACCCCCAAAACGAGCTCGGCCTTCCAGCCCGCTTCAAATAGTGGAAAAGACAAGTAACGTGCCACGTTATCTTGTGATTAGTATTGTGCAGAAGACCGAGAGTACCGATGCATCTGCAACAACAAAGAAACATGGAGCTGCTACATTAAAGGACTTGTCACCATTTCTGATCAAGAAACAGCTAGACTACGCCGCTGGTTCAGACGTACCAGAAATAAAAAAGCTGAGAAACGGGAGTCTACTGATCCAGACCAGCACAGATCGCCAGACAAACAACCTTTTAAAGCTAAGATCTTTGGGCGACTTCCCTGTTAATGTTGAACCTCACCGTCAACTTAACAGTAGTAGAGGTGTGATTCGCCACTGGGATCTGTTAAATGCTGAGGAGGAAGAGATTCTTGAAGCACTCTCAGACCAACATGTGACTGCAGTGCAGCGAATAAAGACGCGTAAGTCCGGAGAACTAGTACCAACTGCTTCACTTATACTGACGTTTCTGGATATTTGAGACTCAAAGTCCGTCCATACATCCCTAACCCGATGCGTTGTTTCAAATGCCAGCACTTTGGGCACACTCAGCCTTCCTGCAAGGCCACTACCGCCCTTTGTGGTAAGTGTAGTCTGCCTGAGCATGGGACCGAACCTTGTTCTGCTGGTCCTAAATGCATTAACTGCCAAGGCGAGCACCCAGTCTGGCATCGTGACTGTGTCTCTTTCCAACAAGAGAAGAAAATCAGAGAGTTAGTCGTCAAAGAGAAAATCGCTGCTGGTGAAGCGAAACAACGTCTCCGTGAAAGCATACGCACCACTCTACCTGTGCCATTCGCTACAGTTGCTGCAGCTGCTCTTACCCGTAGCAGTGTAGGGGTACAAACCAGCGACGTGTCTACCCAAACGACAACGCTTCCCGTAGTAGCTCGCCCTGCTTCGAGGAAACCAGCAACCACTCCTCGCTCCACAGAGAAAAAGTTCAAGCAGGTACACACGAAAGAATACTTTCTGAAGTCCAGTAGCTCTCCAGTCAGGGCGGCAGCGACCACCCTGAGACTTAAAACGCAGCTGAAAGCTGCCAGGCGGGCGCTCAAAGCACCCGCTCCCACTGCCCCTTCTTCATCCCCTTCGCCCTCTGTGTCCTTACCCGAGGACATGATACAGGACGTAGCCGCGGATGAAGAATTTATCAAGGTGACAAGGCCTAGAAACAGAGTACGCCTCAAAAGGTAACTATAATACCTCCAGCAATAGCTTATTGTCTCCAATGGAACCTTATCGGTTTCCGTACTCATCTCGAGGAACTGCAAATCTTAATATCTGAATTTGACCCTGCCATCATATGTCTCCAAGAGACACATTTTCGTCCAAATGAATCAGTGATTCTAAACGGATACACTCTTTACCGCACCGACAAGATTCCTGAGGGTCGTCGTGCACACGGTGGTGCTGCAATCGGTGTTCGAGATACCATCCACTCAACACCAAACTTTCACACCACCCCCCTCCAAGCTGTCGCCGTGCGGGTCCATCTACCACAGCCAATAACTGTGTGCTGTGTCTACATCACAAGGGAGGAGCGATTCTCTCCTGAGGACCTCCTTTGTATATTCGAACAACTTCCGTCTCCTGTAGTTCTTTTGGGCGATTTTAATTCCTACCATCGTTTGTGGGGCTCCGTTCGTACAGAGCCCCGGGGTCAAATTGTAGATCAATTCCGTGAGGCATCAGCTTTAACGTTGCTGAACGATGGAACTCCCACATATTTCAGTCCTTCCTCTGGCACATACTCTGCGTTGGTCCTTTTGCAGTCCCAGCCTTGCTCCTACCACATCTTGGAGCGTTCACCCTGATCTCTGTGGGAGTGATCACTTTCCTCTCATTCTTACCTTCGAACATCTTCAGCAATCACGTGAACAACACCCTCACTGGAATCTCAGTCGGGCCGACTGGGATGCCTTCGAGCGTGCAGTGGACCTTGAAGTCGATCTTGCGTCGACTTTACCACCAATCGACGCATTAGATGTCTTTGTGTCAGGAGTGCATGATGCTGCACGCACCTCCATTCCACATCCCAGTGGACCTGCGAGGCGACGCCCAGTCCCCTGGTGGACTGCGGAGATCAGTGCAGCCATCAAGGGCCGCAATCATGCCCTAGATCGATTTAATAAGAACCACACTGCCGCAAACCTCGAGCAGTTCCGCATTAAGCGTGCCCGTGCCCGTCGGCTCATCAGAGCCAGTAAGAAGGCGTGCTGGGTCCAATACCTGTCTTCTCTGACGAAGCAGGCTTCGTCGAAAGCCGTTTGGAGCAAGGTACGTCGCATCCAGGGGGGTGCATCTACTCCTCTGAGCGCTCTGGAGCACGATGGGACGTTGTACACAGATTCCGGAGACATAGCTAATATCTTGGCCACGCAGTTTTCTGATGCATCTAGCTCTGAAAATTATGAACCACATTTCCGCCGTGAGAAGAACTGTCAGGAACGACGCTCTCTAGTTTTTCGAAGTCATAACATCGAGCCATACAACTCACCATTCACTGAACGGGAGTTCGATCAGGCACTTCGAGATTCTAAGAATACATCTCCTGGAGTGGACAAGATCCACTATGAGATGCTTCGTCATCTGCCCATTGGAGCAAGAAACTTCCTTCTGGCGGTATTCAACAGGCTTTGGTTGGAGGACTCTTTCCCCACTTCCTGGAAAGAAGCTATTATTGTTCCCATCCTGAAACCAGGTAAACAACGCACCGCAGCCTCGAGTTATAGGCCTATTGCCTTAACTAGCTGTGTGTGCAAGTTGATGGAACGTATGATCAATAAACGTCTCACCTGGTTTTTGGAGGAAAACTCATTGATAAGTAATTTTCAATGTAGTTTTCGCTCCAACCGTTCCACACTGGACCATCTGGTTCAGCTGGAAACACATATTCAGGATGCATTCCTCAACAAGGAACATTTCGTTGCAGTTTTCTTGGACCTCCAAAAGGCATATGACACAACGCGGCGCTTTGGCATCCTAAAGCAGCTAATTCTTGGGGTGTGCGTGGCCATATGGCGTACTTTATTAAAAACTTTTTATCAGATCGTTTTTTCCGCGTACGTGTTGGGAACTCCTTTTCGGATCTTCACGAACAAGAGAACGGTGTCCCGCAGGGGAGCGTATTAAGTGTGACTCTGTTTGCCATAGCAGTGAACAGTGTTATGGCAAACATTCTTTCCCCTGTGCATGGCCTCCTCTATGTAGACGACCTCACGATCTTTTGTCGCTCACGGAATCTCGCGTCAGCTTCTCGTCAACTCCAACTGACGATAAACCGTTTGGTTGAGTGATCCTCCCAAACAGGTTTCACCTTCTCATCCGAGAAATCCGCTTCCTGGGCCTCATTTTCGATAAGAAATTAACATGGCTACCTCACCTTCGCCAGTTAAAGTTCTCTTGTCTTCGAGTTCTCAACCTTTTGCGTGTTTTATCTCATACTTCCTGGGGTGCTGATAGGACGGTACTGCTTCGCTTGTACCGTTCACTCATCAGGTCGAAGCTTGATTATGGATGTGTTGTGTATTCTTCTGCCCGCCCATCTAGACTTCGCATCCTAGACACCGTCCACCATGCTGGTATACGTGTGTGCTCTGGTGCCTTTCGGACCAGTCCAGTCGCCAGTTTGTACGTAGAGGCATCTGAGCCGTCGCTGTCTTTGCGAAGACAGCGGCTTTTAGTGAACTACTTCCTCCATCTTCGCTCCATGCCTTCACATCCTTCATTTGACACCATCTCCGACGAGAGTAGGCTGGCAAGGTACCGGCTCCACCCTAGTGTCACTAGACCATTTGTTGTTCGTGCAGACGAGATCCTGTCAGCACTTGGTGTTGACAGTGATCTTCCTGGCGTCTCTCCACTCATTCCGCCTCTCCCGACCTGGGAGTTTCCTGCTCCTTCTATCGATTTTTCTCTGACTGCCCTTCCAAAGGCAGAAACACCAATGGTTGTATACCAGCAACGGTTTTTAGAACTTCGTGCGAAGCACCCCAATTTCAATGTGTTTTACACGGATGGGTCCAAGACAGTGGAATCTGCTGGTTGCGCCTTCGTCCTAGACTCTCAAAGTTCCAGTTACTCGCTACATCCTGCCTGTTCCATCTATACGGCAGAGTTGTACGCCATTCTAAAGGCACTGGACTTTGCAGACGTGAATAGGCTGAAGAAAGTCCTTGTGTGCTGTGATTCGACCAGCGTGTTGCAGTCTCTGGATTCGCCGTATTCCCGGCATCCGGTAGTGCAACGCATATTTAGACGGCTTGTGTCCTTATCTGCCTGCGCGAATGTACACTTCTGTTGGGTCCCTAGCCACGTGGGCATCCAGGGTAACGAAGCAGCTGATGCTGCTGCCAAGTCTGCTGATGCAGATGGCGACGTTCTCGTCCACCTTTTGCCAGCTAGCGACCTGCAGAATGTGTTCCGTTGTCACCTTCTTGACACTTGGCAGACCGAGTGGGATGCGGAAACGGGGAACAAGCTTCACGCTGTTAAGCCCACCATAGGTGCTTGGCGTTCCTCGTCCCGTCCCTCTCGGCGAGAAGACGTTATTCTTACCCGCATGCGTATAGGACACAGCCGTCTCACGCATGGTCACCTATTGCAAGGGCTGGACCCTCCGTTGTGTCGTGCTTGTAATGTGTCGATCTTGCTTACCTCCGGCAGACTTTTAACCTTTCCGGCTGTTTGTCATCCCTGTTGGGTGATGACAGCAGTATTTTATCACATGTTTTTAGTTTTTTGAGAAGAGCTGGACTCTTCCACCGTCTGTAAGGAGGTTTTTAGTTTGTTCTGACTTTTTAATGTGTTGTGTTTGTCTCGTGCAGGTCTTTTTACAACCTTGCACTTTTAGTTTTCCCAAAGGGGCTCTTTACACCCCTTTTTTAAGCTCTCTGTCAGAATTTTAGATAATGGATATTTTCCCGTATACATAGAAGGGTGCGAAATGGCCTTAAGTGCCGACGCACGCAGAAAATTTAACTCAATCTTTAACTCAGTCAATCAAGACAGAAATATCCTTAATGTTGATTAATAACTTCCATCACAAAATAATGCTTCGTCTAAGTGTTTCCATGTATATTTAAAGAATATACGTCACTATTACAATGTTGTTCCATCAAAATTGTGAACGACTATCTGCATACTGTAATAATTTCACTCAATATATTACAGAGGGCCACACTGGAAGTTACCCACATAGAACAGAAGAAGATGAAACACAAAATAAGCATTCCAATATCTTTTTTTCCTTTTTGGCTCGAAGCAGTATTGTCTTATTAAATCAGTTGAAATGTAGGAATAACAAGCACATCTGAGACAAAAATTGATATAATTTTACTGTGAAATCCTTTCAAGTTTAGGCACTTGCTGTGTTCGCGCGAATATTAGGAAGGTGCGCAAAGTATTAAAATAAACTTTGTTCCAAGAATGAGAAGAAAGGGGTGAACTCCGGTGTAGGGAGCACGGAATTCTATTCTCGGTCCGGACAAACTTCAACTCTATTATACTCTACAACTATACTAACTACTTGTCTGCTCAAATATATAAGTGAATGGTTGAAGATAGCGGTTAGTAACCTCAAGAATTTCCGAGTTCGATACCCGGTAGGGGCACATATTGGTTCGGATCCTACTTCCAACTGTAATTCCGGTCCCTATAAGCCTATCTGCCCATAAAGTGGGATCAAAACAAAATTTGATTGTCCTTCATCTTTCATTTGTCACGGACCCACATTATGTAGATTTTTGTTGTGGATTCAATTTTTAGGATTTGTATACAGTACTGGCCAAAAGAGTGTCAATTTTTTTTTTTTTTTTGCTGTAACTGAGGTATTTATTGCGAGAATTACACAATATTTGCACCAAAACATATTCAACTGGATTACATTCGACTGATAACCGAGTGGTTTGGCAAATTGTGAAATGGTCTACAAAAGAACAAATTTATGTAAATCGAAAAAAATACACACCATCGAACATAAAGAAATATTGCACTTCAGTTCACCGGGAAAGGTCAAAGCTGGTGTTGATCAACACAAAATTAACGAACAGCATCTAGTACTTTGTGGCAAAGACTTTGGCGTCAATAACTGCTTGGCAACGACGCGGCATGGCGTCGATAAGGTTGTGGATAAAAGAGACTGGTATCTTCTTCCATTCCTCCTCCAATTGAGCAAACTTCTCATCAACATTTGCACTCTTCCCTGCCAGACAACGCTCCAACTCCTTCCACATGTGCTCAATCGGATTGATATCCGGGGATTGGCTGGGCCACTCGAGAACATTATCGCGACTACGGCGGAACCAGTTGCTGATGAGCTTGGAGGTGCGTTTTGGGTGGTTGTCTTGTTGGAGGGTGAAGTTACGGCCAAGGGTTTGGAGAGCAAATGGTCTCATTGTGTTCTCCAGTATGTCCTCGTACTGGAAACGGTCCATAATACCATTGATTCGGCATAGTGGGCCGACGCCGTTGACAGTGATGCAACCCTACACAATCACAGATCCTCCTCCATGCTTGACTGTGGGAAGTTGAAACTTGGGATCAAATCTCTGGCCGACAGGACGTCTAATCCACACTATTCCGTCTGTTCCAAAGAGGCAATACTTTGATTCATCACTCCAGACCACATCTTTCCATTCTCTCCTGGTCCACGCCAGATGAGGTTTTGCCCATGCAAGTCTGGCCTTCTTATTCTTCGCCAAAATCAGCGGTTTCTTAACAGGCCGACGTCCATTGAGACCGGCCGCTTGGAGTCGACGTCTGATGGTCCTTCCAGGTAACGACGGGGTGGTTGGGAATGTTAGCTCCCGAGTAATGTCGGCTGACGTCAGTCTGGGGTTGCTTCTGCTGATGCGGAGGATGGTCCTGTCGACGTGTCTTGACGTGATCCTGGGTCATCCATCCTATATGGGATTCCTTCACAACTCCTCCCTGTTGCTTCCACCGCTTCAGAAATGTCGATACTGCACTTCTAGTGATTCTAAACTGTGTTGCCAGTTCCTGCAGTGTTCGCCCTTGTGTGCGTCCGTTAGCAATGCCTCTCTGCATGTCCGGAGACAGATTGGTGCATCCACGGCGAGTACCCATACTCTGAAAACATAGAAATGTGTCATGATGAACACAAATTGGACAATGTGTGGTACACATTGTTACAATCATTAACCAGCATGGATAGGTACAATAGTAATTCTTCGGCGGGTCTTGTAATTCCTTAATATTATGGTGAAAATGGTACACTTCGACCAAAGTACATGCGTTGAACATCAGAAACATCCTCAACAACATATCATGCAACGTTCATCCTCATCGGATAACATTGGCAAGAGGTATGCGAAAAAAACACGAAGTTGACACTCTTTTGGCCAGTACTGTAAGTGTAAATTCAACGAAAAATTCCCATAAATCTGGCATTTGAAAAACAAGACATGGAAGTTCTGGTAAAATGCTTTTGCCGAGAGGGGGAAGGGAAGGGTGTTTTGGGATGTGTGGATAAATCTCTGAACTCAACATTTGTAGTTCCTCACCAAAAAAAGGTTGGGTGGAAAATAACTGCATGTTCTTATTTCTGAGAAAACGTACATCTTAAATGATTTGATACATGACCCCTTTGCCATTTGAAAATCTAGAGAGAATTCCAAAATATTGGCTTTCAAGATGGCCGCCATGAAACATACTGGCTCTGTCTGGTGTGCCTCCACTGCCATTACCCATACCTGAAGTTTCATCGTCCTCCGTTAAGCCATTTTCTAATTAAAAGAGTAGTGCTGGACTTCTGCCTCACTCTGTACTATCAAGAGGTAAGTTTACACTCTTTTGAACGGTACAGAATGACGATTCTGTAGAAAGATTTCCTCTTGTCATTGGTTGAAGATTCAATAGCTTATTGGGATACCAACTTTAGAAGACCATGCTTGTCAAGATCTTGAAAATACGAAATAACAACCTTAATTAATACACAGTGCTTTACTCCAAAGGTATAGTTTGATGATTATGCAGCAGAAAATTATTTAAACCAGGTAAAGCAAAAAGCAGTCGAAACGGAAGCTGGCTCGGTAGATACTTGGTACATACTGCAATGTATTTTTCATTGCACTATGAGGAATACCAGATGAATTTTAATAGTAATATATTTATTTCATATATAATGAAATACTCTTATCAATACTAACACTGCTGTTTATTATAATAATAGTAATACAGATGTCAATTAATAAGAGGTTAAGTAACCTAGTCAGCATTTTTTGAGATTTTCACTGAAAATCGAATAAAAATTGCGTATGTTCCTGATGAAATATTAATCAATTTAAATTGAATGGATGCATTCTTGGTTATAATATACTGGTACTCTTAACGCACCAATAAAAATTTCACATATGGTCTCCCCCATGGCTCAGTGGTAGCGCCATTTCCTTGTAATCAAGGGTTTCCCGGGTTCGATACCCGGTGGAGGCACAAGTGGTTCGGATCCCACTTTAAACTGTAGGTCCAGTCGCGATTAGCCTTACTGTGCATAAAGTAGTCTTAAAGCAGCAACTCAAACCAAACAATTTCACATCATTACATATGTAATAATCTTCTATGTTTATAGAAATTCCTAATATAACGTTTTCAAAACAGGATTTTGTTTTTTTCTACATTCCCTGATGATGAGAGCAATGTATGCGCTCGAAACGTTGGAAGCCAACGTCAACTTAACTTGGCTGGTAACCCGAGAACACATGTTTGAATCACGTCGCCAGGAAAGCTACAATTCCTATTTAGGATTTTGTTTGTACAATGCCCTTCACTTATCAATGACATTAAATTCTACCTGTGGAGATAAAGATATATAATTATACTTCGTCTAAAAATAAATTGTTTGTATGTATTTGTTTTACAATGTTAGTTTTGTTCACAACTTCTTTTATGCTTCTTCATCAAAGCACTGTTCCAAATGATGCATTAAATCTGAAAATGTTTATTGTCATCTTTAAGAAAAAGTGACATTACCTAACCCTCTACAAGATATATAAATAATATCTCTAAAATAGTCAATAGATGTAGTATAATATTCCTAGATTGTTGTAAAAATACACATCTTTACAATGTTGTTTATATATGTATGTTAATAAAATTTATTTAATAGTTATTTTTAACTTTCTAAAAGTGAATAAAAATTTTCAATGATTACAATAACATTTTTGAAGAAAAGATTATTAATCTTGTGAAATAAGAAAGCATATGATCCATGCAATATTTGCATTATATTTATACATACGTATGTTTATGTACAGTTTATAAGATTTCCATTGAAATACGTATTAGTTATATGTATATAATGAGATAGAAATACTTACAGAGCATTTTGAAACACGCTTCTTGTTGATTATGTTGTAAGCACATTTACAGCAGTCAGACGCAAATATTATTATCAGAGCAATGATGAATATCATGAGAACGAGACCGACAGACTCAGTGGTCTCTCCATATACTTTCGTCATGAGTAGTTGTTCTTTGCCTTTAGGCTTACCTATATATAACATCCTGAAATTAATGAGCATATATAATCCAAGAACATAGATAAATTACTAATTGAATACAATGCGAGTCATTAGATAAAAAATATAGATATATATATAAAATATGTTTTATTTTCACTAGGGAAAATTCACTACACTCACTCGCACCCGAACTTTTGTCGCACTACCAAAGAAACAATGCTCATTGCAGTGGCATATTGTTTGTTTTTACAAAAGTATTCTAATAATATGTTGTTAACATCAATGTAAAATGAATTTATACGAACAACCTTTCTTATTTTAAAATTTACATTAATGTAATGTGCATAATCGTACATACAAAATTTCCTTTCTTGTATTCTGTAACAGCTATGTACATGAGATTAATACCTAGCTACATATAACTTATATATATGTTTCAATATATATATTCAGCCCTGTACCAAAGAGGTGGCCATGGCCCCTACTCGGAATATGACATATTTTAATATGAACCTACCTACAAAAACCTACGAAAATAACTTTCACAATTTATCCGAATTTGCAAAACTTTGGAATTTGTCCTTGCATGAATAAATGACTTGTTTTTTTGGAGAGACATACGTTCCAGAAGTCTGCAGTATGCGATATTTGATAATTTTAGTTTTATAGCCATTGATGCAAGCTACTAGATGGCCAGAATTCTTCTGGACAGTCCATTCCTTTTAATTCATGTTTCGTATCCGTTCAGACACCACTTGCTTAAAAGAAGACTCTTGCACCACTGTATACATTATACTGGTTATGTAGGACATTCTGTAGAATACTGTTTAGAGGAAAGTAACCCAATTTCGCCTAGTAATCTAATTTTGCCAGCCAGGGTTTTTCAGCTGGTGTGGGTTGGGAACAACTCTCATAGGTCTTAACATTAGAATTGGAGCAAATGCAGTGAACTATGAGACATATAAGAGTGAATATTTCATTGGAAATTTGAAGGTATTTTCTCCCACTAAAATGTTTGAGAGGTTCCGATGTTTAATAAAACTGCAGAAAGGGTAGATTCTATACTGTTACCGATAAGCATGATTAATAAGTAAAATGTGTGCTGCTGTAATATACAGTTTATTGTTGGTGGTTAAGAGTTGTGCTCTGACTTCGGGAGTTTCGTTGCACTTTGTCAAGTAGACCGAAATTTCGCCTACCTGACTGATTCAAATTTCGCCAATGGGTGAAATTTGGATACGAGTATATTTTTTCAAGATGAAGTATTGCAGAGCATGAAGAACATATGTTGGTCTATGAAGCAGCAGCAAACAAACCTTAGTCCGTACTAAACCGCATTGGTTTCAACTTGTTTCACGGTTATAGGGGGTTACATGTGGCACATGAATTGTAGAAAATAACATATTGAAACTACATAAATGTGCTTGTGTTTTCACGGAAAAACATGAAAGCAGAATTGATGGACGCATCTCCCTTAGGATCAATTGCAACCTGCCAATTATCCGGCTGGAATCAATATGAACCTCTTGCACAATGCTTGCTTCATTGAGTGATTGATTTGCTCTATTTTTCTTCGCTTTTTGTGCCGCTTCTGGCTAATTTGCGAAGATGGGGATGAGTGATGACATGATGAGTTGACACTCACAAACATCCATGCCCAGACCAGGATTCAAACCCGGGACCCCGGGCTAACCACTCCGCACGGAGGTCGGCCTTTTACACAAAGCCTGGATAATTTTACATCAATTATAAAACCCCGTCAAGAAAATTCGTTCTGCTCATTCTACATGGGCATTATTCCTCTAAGACATTGAAAAGGATAACAATAGGCATTAAAAGAGCACAATAAAATACAACCTCCCCCAAAATAGTGAACTTGAACTTGTTTTTTTTTAAATTCTCTATGTCATTTTTCTCTATGTCGGCTATTCATTTTAATGTATATTCCTTTATTTTTTAATTTAGGTCGTTTTTCTGTTTCTTTTTCTAACCAAGACAAGGATGATGAATGAAGCACACAAAATTGCAGACGTGATCATGGCGAGTATGTGGTCCCCTGAGAGTTGGGATTGTTCATTTCAAAAAGCAAGAAGCTTGTTGTTTTGATAGTCATTAACAGAAATAAAATTAAGTTAATTACTATTCCAGCAGAATTACCAAATTAGAAAGCATTAACTTACAAAATTGAGTGTAAAATACAGGAATAGAACAGATCTCTATGTTTCGAAAGTATAAAACTTATTTAAAATAAATAAAGACGATTTAAAAAAAATAATAAATAACCGCAGCTTTGAAAATTTCTATGACAGACTTAAACGTTTTGTGGGATTGCAAGGAGATTATTTTGAACACTTGTAATTGCAAAATCTCAATTGTTTTGGAATAATGATTGCCGTCTTATTACTTGACTTGCACTGTGTATGCATTGTATCTTTAAAAATATACTAATGAAAATGTCTTATTTTTCGGCATATTTAAAATTTGGTAACTTCAGATGTAAATATCGTCGATAAAAGTAATGTTTTGTGCTATACTTTATACGTTTGTCTTCTTATATCTCCTCACTTCTATAAACTTTAATCAGCCACCCTGTGGTTCCGGGTTCCGGGTTCGAGTATAGCCTTCACTTCATCAATTTCGTCGAAGCCTCATTCATCTTCAATGCCGCGTTTAGCCAATCGAGGATGTAAAAAATAAGCGATGTAAAAAAAAAACTAAATATATATATATATATATATATATATATATATATATATATATTACGTTTAACTGCAAGACTATTGATCCAAACGTTTCTAATTTGTTGTACAGTCATGTTCAAAAAATCTGTCGCATGGAATTTTTCTAAGTCCAACGTCTTACGAAATTATGTTGGTAGCTCTGAAACAAGGAAGTGTTGTGAAATATACGATCCTCCAATCAGAGTGAAGTTAGATTCAGCGGAGCAGGAGGCGTGCTCACGGTCTTGTCCACAGGAAATTCAACCAATGCAGCATTTTCAAATATGAGATAACGTCCCCATTGGTTAAATATTGTTTCAATAATGCGAATCGGCAGAAAGATTGCGCAAAAGTTTATTTGTCGCTTTAATTGACTTTAATCGTTTCAAATTAGTATTAAATTGTCCCAATTATAGTTCACGAACTTAATATATGTATTCATGTATGTGTTTGACAATCATATATCACTCCTTAGAACAATTTTCACATTGTTTTCACTACGTGAGATGACATTTCATTTACATTTACGATAAAATAGTGGTTTGGGTGTAATAACAGTTTTCATTAATTAATTTAGAGATGTATTTTTATTTATTGAGTTAATGATTAGGTTAATTCGTTATTTTTCGCGAAAAGAGGGATCCACAGCTGGAAGAAAATACACAAATTGCATAATTGAGGTCAAGAGTTCGTTTTAACATCACTTTTTGCACACATAGGCTAATCACGACTCGGGATACATTTAAATTGGAATCTGAAACATTATGCGACCTGACTGGAACTCGCAAAAGGACACACCGATAACAAGACGTCGATACATTACCGCTATGGTCTGGCGAACGCCAATAATAATGATGGGTGACGGAGAGTAGAAAATAAATAGTATTTTTGGGGGTATTTAGTGTTATATTTATACACATACAAACCTAAGAAAATATTTATTTTGATACATGTGTGTGGGAGGGGGGGGGGCGAAGGGAGAAAAGAGAGGAACAGAAAGATATTGGGAGAGATGGGACGAAGAATTGATTATAGAAAATGTTTTATTTGAGGTTCAGTAATAAAAACAATCAAATCAATAATGATTATCTTATAAATACCATATTTATTGTAAATTTGTTTTAGAAATGGGGGCGGGGAGCTGTTTGTTTAAGTACAGTGCAGGATAACAAGTGGAGACACATAGTGGTTCGTATCTCACTTTAAACTGTAGGTCCAGGCCCCATTAGCCTATCTGTGCATAAAGTGGACTTAGAATTCAGTAGGAAAATAACGTCGATCTAGTATTTTTGATTTTAGATGCGTTGAGACCACTAAAATTACCAATTCTTATAATAAGAAACCTGTCCTCATCTTACCATTTTGAAAGAGAGAGAGTTAATTGTATAATCTTTCGTTGTTAATTTCAAAGAAGACTAATTCAAATAGTAACAATGGGGACGAATAAAGCTTACGAAAAGTTTTTGCCACCATGGGGATTTGAACCTACGACCATTAGAGTGACAACCCATTGCGATAACCACTACCCCACGAGTTCGTTCCTTCATACGGCATGATTATAAGTTAAGACCAATTTGTTCAATGTGCATTAGAAATATAATCCCCACCCGCCTCTTTATAAACAACACACCAAAACGCTCCTTTGTAGCAAATGAAATAAAGGTGGTATGAATGTCACAAAACATTTAAGCAAAATCCACTATATTTACGACGCAATCGTTTTACATGGAGAGGCTACAGCTTCGAAAATTGAGGTTGTGGTTTGATTCTAGTTGTAGGATACCCCATAGGTATTGATAAGCCAAGGCTCTAATGTGCACTAGATTGGTTCATTTGTAGTGACGTGCTCAGGAATTTGTAAAGAGGTATGTGAATATAAAAATGTATTAATGCTTAGTTTTTAAACAGTGAACTCATATTTTAATATCTCTCTGTCAATCTCACTATCTGACTTAGGAACTTATTAGTATTGCAGGAGTCATACTGACAAGAAATCTCACGTGACAATAACGAGAAATTAGATTTACGGAAGGAATAGATTTCATAGTTTAAAACCTCGAAGGGCCTTGGGCTATCTCCTGACTGTCAATCTCGCTTCCACAATCCTACCTATAGTTGTGGAGATCTTCAACTGGCAACGAGGTGACGTTGGTCAGCACGTCGAACCCTCAGCCGTTATAGAAGATATATGAAACCGGGTTACACCAGTCAATCGTAGCTACCCAATTTCCTCACGATGGTGGGTTGCCGCCGGTCCTATACACATAGCAGGCCGAGAACCCAGGACAACTCGAATCCATGCCGTCCCGCTGCAGTTGGAGTCCAAAACACAGTGTTAGACCGCACTGCTACGGAGGAGGAGAGTTTTCATATTTTATTTCTTATAAATGTCGACAATACATTAAATCTATTACGCACCAAAAATTAGTGGAAAAAATAGCCGGTTCTATAAGAGATTCGAACCTTCGATCTTCACTCAACTAGGCCGCTATTTTTAACAATTTCCCATTTTCTCACTCAATAACCTTCGTGGAACGTTAACGTTTATCTTAAGAATCGTTAGCAATCTTGTAAACCTTATTAACCTATCTGCTGTCTACCACAAATTTATTTTACAACCTGGAGTAGATTTTGATGTCTGCAATTTAGAACTTGACTTTCGTGGTAAGTAATTCTCTACCGTCTACTATAATAAATAAATCAAAGTCTACATATCTCATATTTTGTAAATGCGAAATGTCATTGTTAAATGTTACAACCGATTTCTCATTCGACCGTTAGTTCCGATATAGCCACACCATTCTGGAAACCAGCGTGAAACGTGTTTCCCACATTTACAAGGTCAGGTGAACCCTTATCAGTTGTATTGGATGTCTGTGATCATGTTACTTCATACGTCATGGTCCTGTGGTGGATTTCTTCCCCTTCCCCTTTTACCTTGAACGGTAGTAATCCCCGACTGGGCACGACGAATCAATCACAGAAAAGCAGACTGTCTAGTAAATCTCATGGCATGTATTATTTCGAGCTCCTAGGTTTTGGAAAGTGAAATAAAAAAGTATGTAACATAAATTCATAATGGTTGACTTCTTTGGGTATTATTTCATGTATCTTCTCTACTTACTCCTCTGAAACTTTTTATCTACTGTTTTCAGTAGATCAAAAGGTGTTTTGAAACATCTACTGTGTTAATATTTTCAAAAAGATATAAATGCAAGAAATAATAAGGGGGAATGAAATTCATATTTACAGCCAAAATATTAAGCTTAACATATTATACGCTATACTGAATAAATTAATTTCACTTGCAGTTTCTCTACTGTACTGGTTTCAGTAGTTCAATAGGTGTTTTGAAACGTTAAGATTTTTTAAATTTGAATTACAATTTGTGTGCATCAAAACTTAGGGTTTTGATGCACGGGGCTGGACCCCGTCACCCTATATGGGGCCCAGCCCCTTATCATGACAAAAATAAAAGCGTGTCTGAAAATTAAAATATCCTTACCTGGGTTAAAAGCTGAGCCTGTAAAGGGACAGCCAGCACAAACAAGGACAAAACACAGGACAACACGCACACAGTCCTACGAAGATTATACTAACAGTAGGTCCAGTCACCAGAGCCTCGTTAGTCTGCAAAATGCAGTTCAGGGTGTACTACATGGAAGTGAGGTTGGTTTAGATTTTAAATAGATATAAAGACAAATTGTTAGTGAGGAGGAATAAAAAGCTATATTTACAGCTGACATGCTGAGCTAAACACACTACAAGGGTGTAAGGGATGACCTTCCACGAAGTATGTACAGCCAATTGTTGCTTCCACGTAGTACACCCAGGACTTCAGTTTTGCAGACGAACGAGGCTCTGGCGACTGGCCCCATGGCCAGTATAATTTTCTGTGTTGTCCTGTGTTTGGTCCTTGTGGGTGCTGAGTGCCTCTTTACAGCCTCAGCTTTTAACCGAATTCAGAATATTTTAATATTTTAGTTACAACACGACGTTACAGTTATGTTATTTTAGTTCTGGTAAGGGGCTTGACCCCATATAAAGTGACAGGTGCAAAATAGCCTAAGTGCTGACGCACCCAAAATTTTGAATTCAAATTCAAACACACTACATGCAATATTACATGTAGTACTGAAGAGAATCTTTCACTTGTAGTTCCTCAACTGTAATTACACATTAGGCCTACTGAAAGTGTTCAGTAGGAAATTATTGATTTTGAGTAGATTTCCGAGAGACACAGTAGAGTACTACAATTGATAACAGTAGATTCTGTCTATTGTAAACAGTAGGAATTATGTAGGTTTATAACGACTATGAGAATGAAACAGAGGTTAAAATAATGATAATGAAATGAAGAATCGACCTGGAGCAAACAGGAACGTAGAATGTCTGGCAGTGAGACGCAAGAGTTGATCAAGCGATTGTAGCGTCAAATTTAGCTTGGAGCTCGTAATTGATATTTCTACATGAGCTCAACATACAAGTTACATACAATGAGAGAATTGAATTGAGTTTACGTCTCACGTGATATGAGTCGAAACTATTGTTGCACATTGAACTGTGAAGTGGATCAATATTCAATTCGATTAGTTAGTGAATGGTGATATGCTGAGATTTTGTAACGAGATGTGCTGGCTGAATGGCTGACAGTATAACAAATTATGGACACATTGATTTGAGTTAATATATTTGATCAATCTTATAACGTGCGATTTTGCATGAAATTTTATTACTTGAATCTACATCACTTCATTGCAAAAGCTACAAGGTATTTTATGGGTTGTAAAATTCTGTGGTCGATTCACCGTTCGGTTAACTCTGCGATTTTTATTTCTTATTAAACCGAAAAATTATTTATTGAATTTCACTTATTACGAAAATTCGTATATTATTTGCTTTGCGAAATGTAGAGAAATATATTGTTTTTCATGCTTTTTACAAGAATACAACTATGCATGGTGAACAAAAAATAATGTAAAATAAATACTATTCACAAAATGTCAATAGTATTTATTTGTTTTGTTTCTTGATAATTTTCCCTAAAATAAAAATGTATAACTCTCGCTGAACATGACATTTCGTCGAATATAACACATGGATAAATTTTATGCAAATATTTGTAAAATGATGAGAAATTCAAAAACATATTCTGAAAAATTATTTTCAAAAATAACATTGAAAAATCATTAGAAAGGAGTGTTATTTTTCTAAAATATATATAACATTTTTATTTCTTTAAATTATTAATTAAATACAATACTTAGTTGCTCTATATAATAATAATAGGGGTAATCGAACAGAAGTCAAACCTATAATCTTCGGCGTGTGATACTGATAGCCTATTACCGATCCACTTTACCATCTTAAAAAAAATTGAAGTTTCTTTCTCGGAAATTACTGGCTAGTGCACGCAGGAACCTTGCCATACCATTATCTACCACTAAAAGAAGCCACGTCACAACCTCAATTTTCGAAGCTGTAACCTCTCCATGTAAAACGATTGCGTCGTAAATATAGTAGATTCGACCGTTAGTTCCAGATATAGCCACAGCATTCTCTTCAGTACTACATGTAATATTGCATGTAGTGTTTGAATTTGAATTGAATTTATGGGTGTATCAGCACTTAGGCTATTTTGCACCTGTCACTTTATACGGGGTCCAGCTCCTTAGCAGAACAAAAAATAACATAAGTAACGTCCTGTTGTAACTAAAATATTAAAATATTCTGAATTCGGTTAAAAGCTGAGGCTGTAAAGAGGCACTCAGCACCCACAAGGACCAAACACAGGACAACACAGAAAATTATACTGGCCATGGGGCCAGTCGCCAGAGCCTCGTTAGTCTGCAAAACTGAAGTCCTGGGTGTACTACGTGGAAGCAACAATTGGGTGTACATACTTCGTTTGGTTTGATTGGTTTGAGTTGGTGTTTTAAGTCCACTTTATGCACAGTAAGGCTAATCGGGACTGGACCTACAGTTTAAAGTGGGATCCGAACCACTTGTGCCTCCACCGGGTATCGAACCCGGGACCCCTTGATTACAAGGCAATGACGCTACCACTGCGCCATGGAGGAGGCTGTACATACTTCGTGGAAGGTCATCCCTTACACCCTTGTAGTGTGTTTAGCTCAGCATGTCAGCTGTAAATATAGCTTTTTATTCCTCCTCACTAACAATTTGTTTTTATATCTATTTAAAATCTAAAACTTACCCAGATGGCGCAGTGGTAGCGTCGTCGCCTTTATCAAGGGGTCCCGGGTTCGATACCCGGTGGAGGCACAAGTGGTCCGGATCCCACTTTAAACTGTAGGTCCAGTCCCGATTAGCCTTACTGCGCATAAAGTGGACTGAAAACACCAAATCAATCAATCAATAAAATCTAAACCAACCTCACTTCCATGTAGTACACCCTGAACTGCATTTTGCAGACTAACGAGGCTCTGGTGACTGGACCTACTGTTAGTATAATCTTCGTAGGACTGTGTGCGTGTTGTCCTGTGTTTTGTCCTTGTTTGTGCTGGCTGTCCCTTTACAGGCTCAGCTTTTAACCCAGGTAAGGATATTTTAGTTTTCAGACACGCTTTTATTTTTGTCATGATAAGGGGCTGGGCCCCATATAGGGTGACGGGGTCCAGCCCCGTGCATCAAAACCCTAAGTTTTGATGCACACAAATTGTAATTCAAATTTAAAAAATCTTAACGTTTCAAAACACCTATTGAACTACTGAAACCAGTACAGTAGAGAAACTGCAAGTGAAATTAATTTATTCAGTATAGCGTATAATATGTTAAGCTTAATATTTTGGCTGTAAATATGAATTTCATTCCCCCTTATTATTTCTTGCATTTATATCTTTTTGAAAATATTAACACAGTAGATGTTTCAAAACACCTTTTGATCTACTGAAAACAGTAGATAAAAAGTTTCAGAGGAGTAAGTAGAGAAGATACATGAAATAATACCCAAAGAAGTCAACCATTATGAATTTATGTTACATACTTTTTTATTTCACTTTCCAAAACCTAGGAGCTCGAAATAATACATGCCATGAGATTTACTAGACAGTCTGCTTTTCTGTGATTGATTCGTCGTGCCCAGTCGGGGATTACTACCGTTCAAGGTAAAAGGGGAAGGGGAAGAAATCCACCACAGGACCATGACGTATGAAGTAACATGATCACAGACATCCAATACAACTGATAAGGGTTCACCTGACCTTGTAAATGTGGGAAACACGTTTCACGCTGGTTTCCAGAATGGTGTGGCTATATCGGAACTAACGGTCGAATGAGAAATCGGTTGTAACATTTAACAATGACATTTCGCATTTACAAAATATGAGATATGTAGACTTTGATTTATTTATTGTAGTAGACGGTAGAGAATTACTTACCACGAAAGTCAAGTTCTAAATTGCAGACATCAAAATCTACTCCAGGTTGTAAAATAAATTTGTGATAGACAGCAGATAGGTTAATAAGGTTTACAAGATTGCTAACGATTCTTAAGATAAACGTTAACGTTCCACGAAGGTTATTGAGTGAGAAAATGGGAAATTGTTAAAAATAGCGGCCTAGTTGAGTGAAGATCGAAGGTTCGAATCTCTTATAGAACCGGCTATTTTTTCCACTAATTTTTGGTGCGTAATAGATTTAATGTATTGTCGACATTTATAAGAAATAAAATATGAAAACTCTCCTCCTCCGTAGCAGTGCGGTCTAACACTGTGTTTTGGACTCCAACTGCAGCGGGACGGCATGGATTCGAGTTGTCCTGGGTTCTCGGCCTGCTATGTGTATAGGACCGGCGGCAACCCACCATCGTGAGGAAATTGGGTAGCTACGATTGACTGGTGTAACCCGGTTTCATATATCTTCTATAACGGCTGAGGGTTCGACGTGCTGACCAACGTCACCTCGTTGCCAGTTGAAGATCTCCACAACTATAGGTAGGATTGTGGAAGCGAGATTGACAGTCAGGAGATAGCCCAAGGCCCTTCGAGGTTTTAAACTATGAAATCTATTCCTTCCGTAAATCTAATTTCTCGTTATTGTCACGTGAGATTTCTTGTCAGTATGACTCCTGCAATACTAATAAGTTCCTAAGTCAGATAGTGAGATTGACAGAGAGATATTAAAATATGAGTTCACTGTTTAAAAACTAAGCATTAATACATTTTTATATTCACATACCTCTTTACAAATTCCTGAGCACGTCACTACAAATGAACCAATCTAGTGCACATTAGAGCCTTGGCTTATCAATACCTATGGGGTATCCTACAACTAGAATCAAACCACAACCTCAATTTTCGAAGCTGTAGCCTCTCCATGTAAAACGATTGCGTCGTAAATATAGTGGATTTTGCTTAAATGTTTTGTGACATTCATACCACCTTTATTTCATTTGCTACAAAGGAGCGTTTTGGTGTGTTGTTTATAAAGAGGCGGGTGGGGATTATATTTCTAATGCACATTGAACAAATTGGTCTTAACTTATAATCATGCCGTATGAAGGAACGAACTCGTGGGGTAGTGGTTATCGCAATGGGTTGTCACTCTAATGGTCGTAGGTTCAAATCCCCATGGTGGCAAAAACTTTTCGTAAGCTTTATTCGTCCCCATTGTTACTATTTGAATTAGTCTTCTTTGAAATTAACAACGAAAGATTATACAATTAACTCTCTCTCTTTCAAAATGGTAAGATGAGGACAGGTTTCTTATTATAAGAATTGGTAATTTTAGTGGTCTCAACGCATCTAAAATCAAAAATACTAGATCGACGTTATTTTCCTACTGAATTCTAAGTCCACTTTATGCACAGATAGGCTAATGGGGCCTGGACCTACAGTTTAAAGTGAGATACGAACCACTATGTGTCTCCACTTGTTATCCTGCACTGTACTTAAACAAACAGCTCCCCGCCCCCATTTCTAAAACAAATTTACAATAAATATGGTATTTATAAGATAATCATTATTGATTTGATTGTTTTTATTACTGAACCTCAAATAAAACATTTTCTATAATCAATTCTTCGTCCCATCTCTCCCAATATCTTTCTGTTCCTCTCTTTTCTCCCTTCGCCCCCCCCCCCCTCCCACACACATGTATCAAAATAAATATTTTCTTAGGTTTGTATGTGTATAAATATAACACTAAATACCCCCAAAAATACTATTTATTTTCTACTCTCCGTCACCCATCATTATTATTGGCGTTCGCCAGACCATAGCGGTAATGTATCGACGTCTTGTTATCGGTGTGTCCTTTTGCGAGTTCCAGTCAGGTCGCATAATGTTTCAGATTCCAATTTAAATGTATCCCGAGTCGTGATTAGCCTATGTGTGCAAAAAGTGATGTTAAAACGAACTCTTGACCTCAATTATGCAATTTGTGTATTTTCTTCCAGCTGTGGATCCCTCTTTTCGCGAAAAATAACGAATTAACCTAATCATTAACTCAATAAATAAAAATACATCTCTAAATTAATTAATGAAAACTGTTATTACACCCAAACCACTATTTTATCGTAAATGTAAATGAAATGTCATCTCACGTAGTGAAAACAATGTGAAAATTGTTCTAAGGAGTGATATATGATTGTCAAACACATACATGAATACATATATTAAGTTCGTGAACTATAATTGGGACAATTTAATACTAATTTGAAACGATTAAAGTCAATTAAAGCGACAAATAAACTTTTGCGCAATCTTTCTGCCGATTCGCATTATTGAAACAATATTTAACCAATGGGGACGTTATCTCATATTTGAAAATGCTGCATTGGTTGAATTTCCTGTGGACAAGACCGTGAGCACGCCTCCTGCTCCGCTGAATCTAACTTCACTCTGATTGGAGGATCGTATATTTCACAACACTTCCTTGTTTCAGAGCTACCAACATAATTTCGTAAGACGTTGGACTTAGAAAAATTCCATGCGACAGATTTTTTGAACATGACTGTACAAAAAATCGCCACATTCAATATCGTTCTTTCAAAAACTCCGACGACGGAGAAGAGAGAGAGAGTAAATGGATATTCTTGCTTCTGTATTTTTGGAACTTAAGCTTGTTGCCAACTATAGCGCTCCGAACATATACGTTCCGAACTGCCGTATATGCAACATACACATTTTGCGTCTTTTGGAGAGGGTCAGCGCATATACCGAGCGCGCCGATCCGAAATGCCGTGTGTTGGGAATGAATAATGTTGGAATTATAGACAGCCGAAATTGAACGAGAGCGCATTCGGAAGCGAGCTGAAGCGGGTGGAAAAAAGTATTATCTAGAAACTGCAGACGTCTGGCATGGAAATTTAACGGGATCCGTGTGGTTGTGGCGCACTGCAAGTGCTATTTCCTCTCTGCAGAATGGTACCTTCGGTCGGCTATAAGCTTTACTTGTACCATATAAATCCCACATTTTTCCAAATAAATAAAATTCCATGGATAAGTTCTCACCTTTGAAGCAAATTCTTAGTTTCTCTCTGCCAGTCACAGATTTCGAATCAGATCTTGCTGCCACTTGTTGGATATGAAAACACAATTAAACAGTTGAACTAAAAGTCGTACAATGCCTGTGTGCCTGGAACAGCAAGCGGAAAGGATAACATATATCATGATGTTATGAAAACTACCTTCTATTGTTTTCAGCGAATTAATTCGCCTCCGGAGAACCCATTCTATATCGTTTTATAGCTTTGTTTATTCCTGCCATAAGTTGACGTAAAGCTAATAATGAAACTGAAGTTCGAAACACGTACACGGAACCATTATTCCCAAGTGCCAGTTTACATAATCTTCAGAGAGCGTAACCACGGTGAAGATAGGGACTCTTTATTTAAACACACTGTAAGTTTACTTTCTATATTTGCTTTGGTTTATTCATGCATTATATTTGTTGTCATTTATTCTCACTGTGGGGCCGTAACGTATCCAAATGTGAGATTAATACTGTGAATATCCAAGCCTTTATATAATTGAGAAACTGGGAATGTTTAGTGCTAACAAGTTGAAAACACTGTCATAGGTATGCCAGCATATGCTGATAGCACACCTGGCCTCCCGCTTCTGTGATCGAGAACGTTGTGTGGTCGATCCACAATCTTGCCACTGAAGTTTCCTTTCGAGTATTTGCCTGGGTCTGGGTGTCTATTTATTACTTTTCCCTTGTCAATTTCATGTAAGCATTATCCAGCATTATTCAAAATAGGGAGAAAAAATTACGTAAAATCAGAAAAATGGATGTACATATTAATGCTTACAATTCCTTGTAAAGTAAGTAGTTGGTCAGATTACTGCTTTCCTGATAGCACTCCTCAAATATAAATATATCATTCAAGTGTTTTTCTAAAATGAATATTTATATCAATTAAAATAAATTCACTAAACTAAGGACAATATCCTCTAATATCAAACACCGGAACAAATTTACATATAACGGGTACAATAAAACTTTATTCACAAGATCATCTTGAAGGGTATCACTAGAAGTTTCAAGTTTCTTTCTGTCATCCTTCTGTGGGCAAATTAAAAAATAGAACTACAAGAATGCCCAAAAATAAAAATGTTCAACTAAAAATTCCCCATTAAATACGTTTCATGAAATAATACGTATATTCAAATTTATTATATATAATTTGACAGGTAACAACATTTATAAATGCAATTATAAAAGAATATATTTAATAACTACAAGAAGGGTTACAAAATGTGAATAATGTAGTTTGCCTGACTGGGTTACTGTTCCGATTGCGTCATGAGAAGATTTATTGACAATGCAGAATGCATTTAGAATAATTGAAATGGCTGTGGAAGTAAATTTGACATTCGAACAAACCATTTCGTGTGTTTTAAAGATACAGGAACTACAGTATTAATTGGTGAGGAATTATGTCATTAAAAATACGTTGTAGAAGTTCATTGTTTTTTAACTAGGAAAACGTATACAGGCGCAGTTGATCAAAGAAAGTAAAATATGGAAATATTGAAGCAATCAAGTCTAACCATCCAAACTTATTTAAAACTTATGAACAGTAACACTGTAAGCACGTACAAGCGTAATTATATTGCTGAGAGCCCCAAACCTTACACGCCTAACCTACTCAGTAAACATATACAGTACAAGCGTGATGATAGAAATCGTTCTTCCCTAAAAGCGCAGTGAGTAATCAGAATAATTGTTCAGTATGCGATAAAAAGCATGTGTGTAGTACTCGTATGATTCGATTAATGGAGATGATACTGGGAATTTCATAAACGGATTCTGGGCCAGGTACTGAATATTTTATGGAATATACTCTGCATCCAAATCACTGCTGAAGGGCATGAATACATTCTTATGTACGCATGCTCGCTTTATTTTTTGGTTAAGGCATTGATATCAATGATTATATTACATCACGGATACATTTATATTTTTTTGTTTTTATTTATTTTATTAATAAACCTATGGACCACGCAAAGTTTGAAACTGAAAGAAAATACTTTCTTCAAACTTCTGTAACGCGTAATGCTTAAAATTTCTCCCTTAAGTCCTTTACAGCGAAATAAAATTTTAACTGGATTTCACTTAAATTATTTGGTCAGTCGGGCTGGCAACTCGCACAACAGAACAATTCTACGCGCAGCCAGATGGTATATGGAGATGAACCAGGGTGAATTGAATTAAAACAGGTTGATTCAAATCACTCTAAATAAATAATTTATAGAATAATGCATATAAGAAGTTTGTAGATATCAGAAATTATTTTGTTGAAAGTACATTACTCGTGATCATTCAATGGTGATTATTAGGTTCTAAGATAGGAAAATAAAGGAAATATTAAAGATGTACTGATTATGTGAAGCTCATACGAAAATAAATGTAAAGACAGCATTTCTCTTGATTTAAAATTCAATAATTTTATGGGCAAAAATAGCAAACATTTTGTGTAGAAAAGTATACAAAATACTAATCATGTTAAACCATAAATAGTAGCAAAATCATTAAACTGTAAATAAACATGACAACTGATATTTTTTGAACTATAATTAAGAAAACTCCTAAATTCATGTACAAAGACTATAAAAAATATTTAAGTTAATATTTTAAGTTACAATTACAGAGTACATCCAGTATGTTTTAGTTTCACTGAAAGAAGAGTTCTGAAATAATCATCAGTTTCATCAACAAACTCAACAAACATTTCCATAGTAGTTACAGTATCAGAAACAGAAAAAGGTATGTTCACGTATATTTTTTATTTCCTTTAACCAAACTGTTCAGATATTTTACAGGGTCAATTACTAGAAAAATAATAATAATAAAAACATATATCTATGTGCATGGTGCCAAAAACCATGCAATCAATTTTAAGCATGTCTTCTTTTTTAAAAAATGGATATAAATAAAAAAAATCCGATTTAAATTTTAAAAATCAACACAAAAGTTTTTTTTAATATAAAAATCATGCTTTTTATCCACCCTGAGATGAACACATGCAAACTATTAGCAATCACCAGCTTGAAATTTGAACATCATGATTTTTTCAATAGGAATTGTCATAAACAATGTACGTAGCACAAACCTACAAGAGCACTTGAGACCAGTTTTCATAGCTCCTTTCTAAACGTGCCTATTAACAGGAATTTCGATGCCAACAATTCGTATCATTCTACAGAATGATGGGATCGAACCAACCGCCCCCAATAGATAAATGGAAAATGTAGCTATTCACCATTCATCCTCTTTAATGATGAGACCACTTGTCCTCATGACAAGTTGGATGCTTGGCTGCGAGAGGTACAACTGAAATAGAATACCTAACTATACAACTAGAAATGGCAAATTGTCACTCGTTTGATTTTGTAAACCTTTGAACCTAAATCATGCATGTTATGGTTAGGATAATTACCTGTCTACACTTAGAAGAATGCTAATGAAACTGATCACGTAGAGTAAAATAAAACTAAGCCCTCTCTAGGCTTCGTAGGTAGTTCACCTAACTCAGGCAGACTGGTCTCCTTCTCTCCTTTCCAAAGTGCTTTTGCCTGTCTCTCATCCAAACCAAAAGTGAGTCCCTTGTCAGTCTCTCCGTCCCTCGCAACACCTCTCTCTGCAGACTTCCTATACGCTGATCAGTCAGTTTTAACCTTCATATTCTTGAAAGCTGTTTATTCCTTGTTTACTTGTTGTAAATCTTTCAGCCTCAGTATATCAGGAAGCGGAAGTCTGCTTAATACTCGCCCGACCCTGTGGCCGAGTGGTTAGCACATCGCACTGCGACGCCAAGGGTCCCGGGTTCGAATCCTGGTTGGGCTTGGTTGTTTGTGAATGTCCATTCATCATTTTCATCACTCATCCCCATCTTCGCAAATTAGCTAAGAGGCACAAAACGCGAAGTAAAATAAACTAAATCAATCAATCGATCTGCTTAATACTCGACTGTGAATAATTCAAATACCTGAGAGGACCGGACAGCTGGTGTAAAAAAGTGAATGAACGTAGGTGAAATGAAGCTTAAAGAAAGTTAAAATGAAAAATAAATAATAATCCTGTGGATTGATACGAATTCACAAAGAAACGGTCGCTGTACATTACACCCCACCGTTACCTGTCCATGGTCCTAACGAAGAGCAAAGTTTATTTGGAATTTATTTCACATTTTCTGTTTTGAACATTATCTGTAAAGGTAGATTGATTGATTGATTTGGTTTATTTTACTTCGCTTTGCTGCCATTTTATACTTTAATTTTTTTGTTATTTAGCATCGCTTTCCTCCATCTTCATGCTAATCTCGAAGATGAGGATGAGTGATGACACGATAAAATTGATGAAAGGACACTCACAATGAATACCCATGCCCAGGCCAATTAGAACTCGACACGCCTGGCGTGGTAGCAGGCTGTGCTAGCCATTCCGCCACGTAGGTCGGCCTGTCTTTAAAGAATATATTCAGAGAAAGGATCAGTACATTTTGTACTAAAACATCAAACGTTGTATAATGAGTATTCAGTTCCTGTATGCACAACAGAATTTGGAGAACCCTACCTGACCCATCGCCAACTGAAATACGACGTCATTCTTGCACTGATTTCTTCTGAAATCATTATCTCGAGAAAAATGAACAGATTGTAATGATTATTAATTTAAGATATTGCTAAAACATTTTTCTTTTATCAATTCGTCAGATTTAATAAAATAAAAATGTTCTATAATGTTTTTTGTTTTATAAATGGAAGGTATATAATTAGATATTTTTTATATTGCAAATTACCTTGATTTTTCAGAAAAGATTTGTTGAATAACATTTTAACCTTAACCTGGCTAGTCCCGTTTGTGAACAATGCCTGTAAGCTTCGTACCCTGCCTTGGCCTTTCTGGAACCAACGGTACGTGACTAAATTTTTCGTTGCTTCTCGGGAACAACTATTAATATTTCATTTGTGTTTACATTGGTATGGTTAAAATAAATTAAATCAATCAATATACGTATGACATATTTGAGTTTAAATGCAATGCAACTATTTGATCGCTTTTGCCAAACGCTGTGTTTTAAATCGATTTCAACTTTAAAGCACGAGCTTTTTAATTACGAAGATTTACACAAAAACACCAACGAATGAGAACTCTTTGTCGTAGAGTGTAAATGTTTGATTTGTTCTTGGCAAGGACAACATTTTAACATGTCACCTTTACACAAGCCCTATTATACGTGGTTGAACCATATTAACTCTTGACTAGTCAAATGAATATAGTCAGATAAAATTTAATTCATCTTTTTCTTTTTCTCCTAACTACGCTTGTTGCGAGAGAAGATGATAAGATTGCACTTGCTTCAAAATCTTCGTCTTTAACCAACAATTTTTTAATTTATTCGTGAGCATTTGGAAAGTAAACACAAAGTATTATATTTTTGTTTCAATAGAATTATAGACATATAAATGTGTGTAATTCTATCACATAGGCATCTGTGTGACTCTATCTTGACTAATTCGTTCAATATTTTAACATCCTTGCACGTATCTTCTATAATTTTTAGAATCTTTTATGTCAGTGGTGGCCCTGTGTATTATTAAATAAAAGTTACATTGAGGCCCATAAAGTTACCAGTACATTAATAATTTCCGACGCTCCTATCAGGGCCGCATTGAGAAAGTCGAAGCAGGAAATCCACGAATTTACAGAGATATAATATTTCTAATTGATATAGAAAAGAAACACATTAGAAATATAATACAATCTATCTCTTGTCAACTGAAAGGTTATTTATTTTTTGTGATGAATATTCTAATGACAATTAATACTTTCCCAGCAAATGTTGGTGCTTTTCACGCTCGTATCATGGAGCATGAAGATTCAATTTGACTCACCAGGCACCCGTGGGCGGAGTGGTTAACACATCGCGCAAAGACGCCAGGGGTGCCGGGTTCGAATCCTGGCCTGAGCATGGATGTTTGTGAGTGTCCATTCATGAATTTCATCATATCATCACTCATCCTCATCTTCGCAAATTAGCCAAAAGTGGCACAAGAAGAGAAGTCAAATAAAAAAATCAATCAGTCAATTATTTTGACTCAGCAGAATCCTTTTCCATAGCGCTTTTGTTCCGCTCCATAGTACTTATTCAATCTCAATGGCCAAGAGATCCTGCTACGACTATAGGTGGAAACCGTAGAGACTGGAAAATTGAATAGCTGCTTGACAAACAATATATATATATATATATATATATATATATATATATATATATATATATATAACGCTTGGGACGTGATTCGACAAGTAAAAACAAGGAGAAAAATACCATGTGAAAAAATGTCGAAATCGCCACCCTGCGAAAATCGCCTCACACCGTGTTTAAAGCAGGATAACTCAAGAAGGAAGAAATATATCAATGTCGGATTAAAAGAGTACAAAGAAAGTCGTACCTGACGAATACAATGCTGCAGCAATTGAGGCCTAGTGTAAATTGCGCAAGGGGACTCTCAAAGAAAGTGGGGAATCCCCTGATGGAAAATGCAGGAAATTTTAATACTATTTTCTACATAATGTTGAGATCGGAATGTAGCCAGTAAAAAATGACGACGTATTTCCACATGTCCCACTACTGCTGGGACACCGTCCCACACTCGGGAAATAGAAAATTCACCCGAAAATGACGCTATGCCGACAGATTACGCTGAGATTGATTTCAGCTAAGTGATACAGAAAAGCCCCACTAGAGGGGCTGGGAGTGTAGGTCACCTGTTACGTATTAGCGTTGGTGGATACTACGTAGAGAGTGTAGTTGACCGTTGTTCTTCCTGTCCGTTCTACGTGTCGCAGCGTGGAGTTTAATCCTGCATTGTGTGTGTGGTTGAATTGCGCCAAGGAGTATTGTACGTAGAGTACGTATTCCAGTGTTCTTTCTCGATTTGCAACAACTGCGTAGACACCTGTGTGATATTACGTAAGTGCTAATAACGGTAGTTCTGATCAGTCACTCGGAGGGAAAGTGCTGGTCAGTTCTCGAACAGGACAATGGCGGAGTACTCTACCCACGAGCTTGCTGATATGCATCTCATTTATGGAGAGGCAAACCGAAACAGCCGTGAAGCACGGCGTTCGTATCACGAACGTTTTCCCAATAGGCGGTTACCAACACATTCACTCTTTCAAAGACTTGATGCTCGACTGCGTGAAACTGGATCTCTACTAGGTGGGAAAGAGGGAGCGGGATTCGAACCCATGACCCTTGGCGTCGCACCGCAATGGGATAACCACTCGGCCACAGGGTCTGGCGCCTGTCACTCGAAAACGGTGCCGATTTCGAAATTTTTTCACATGGCATTTCTTCCTTGCTTTTACTTGTCGAATCACCTCACAAGCGTTGTAACAGGAATTTTGCAACACCCTGTATATATGTATATATGTATGTATGTATGTATGTATGTATGTATGTATGTATGTTTGTTCCGGCATAACTGTCGAACGCCTGATGCGATTTCAACCAAACTTGGTACATAACACTTGCAATCTGGAAAGAAATACTGTGGTGGTAAGACACCTCTGGCAGCCCTAGGGGTGGAGGTGGGAAGGGGTGACGTAAAAATAATCGAAAATGACTGATATTCATGTGGAATCTATAGTTTTCGGTGTCGCTAAGATGAATAGTGACACTCCCCATGCTGTTAAACTCCAAGACACCACTGGCACCCTTGGGGCGGAGGTGGGAAGTGGGTAACATGTAAAATTAATCGAAAACGGCCGATATTAGTATGGAATACACAGTTTTCGGGGTCGCTAAGATGAATAGTGACACTCCAAATGCCATTCAACTCCAAGACACCACTGGAACCCCTAGGGGTGGGGGTGGGAGGCTGGGAAAGGGGTGACATAAATCGACCGATATTAGCGTGGAATCCATAGTTTTCGGGGTCGCTAAGATGAACAGTGACACTCGCAATACCGTTCAACACCAAGACACCCCTGGCACCCCTAGGGAAGGGGTGAGAAAGGGGTGACATGTAAAAATACCGATATTAATGTTAGATCCATAGTTTTCGGGGTCGCTAAGATGAATAGTGACACTCCTAATGCCTTTCAACTCCAAGACAGCTCTCGTACCCCTAGGAGGTTGGGTGGGAAGGCGGTGACATGCAGAATGAATAATATTATTGTGGAATCCACAGTTTTCGGGGTCGCTAGGATGTATAGTAACACTTCGAATGCCTTTCAACTCCAAGACACTTCTGAAACACCCTGCACCCCTAGGGGTAAGAGTGGGAAAGTGATGACATATAAAACAACAGATATTAGTGTGGAATCCATAGTTTTCTGAGTCGCTAAGATGAATAGTGACATTCCCAATGCCGTTCAACTCCAAAACACCCCTGTCACCCATAGGGGAAAGGGTCTGAATGTGGTGACATATAAAAGGACCGATATTATTGTAAAATCCATCGTTTTCGGGGTCGCTAATATGAATAGTGACACTCTCAATTCCGTTCAACTCCAAGACAGCTCTCGGACCCCTAGGGATGTGGATTGGAAGGGGGTGACTTGTAAAATTGCCGATATTAGGGTGGAATCCATAGTTTTCGGGGTCGCTAGGATGAATAGTGACACTCCCAATGAGGTTCAACTCCAAGACACCGCTGGCACCTCTAGGAGTGGTGGGAAGAGGGTTAAATGTAAAACGACCGATATTAATGTGGAATCCATAGTTTTCGGGGTCACTAAGATGAATAGTAACACTCCCAATGCTATTCAACTCCAAGACACCTCTGGCACCTTTAGGGGTGGGTTTGGGAAAGGGGTGACATGTAACAAAAATCGAAAACGAGCGATATTAGTGTGGAATCCATAGTTTTCGGGGTCGCTAAGATGAATAGTGACACTCTTAATGCCGTTGAACTCCAAGTTAATTTTACACTTTAATTAGAATTAATTATTTTCATGTCTAATAGAAGATTGGGATAAATAAGTACCCAGGTAACGCCGGGCAATAAGTTAGTTATCATATCATCTGCTGTTAAAATTCTTCACACTTTATTTTACTCTTCTCCTTCAACTGATCTCGGCTTTTCATATTTATTTCCTCCATGCACTCGCTTCCAGTCTCACGCGCTCATTGGTCGAGCCCTCTCGTGTCACCACTGGCTCAGATACTTATTTTCATTCGCTTGCTCAAGATATTCCTCAGATATTGTATATAACTATAGGTCTTTGCTACTCTTACGGCGTGCGGCCCTCATGTTAGCAAGGGAAGTGGGGAACAGGAATTACGCCGCAGACCATCCAGGCAACAGCAGTATCCGCACCTTGTTCTACAGGCTGCTGCGTTTTTCATCTCGCTGGTTTGGTCGCTTCCTTGCTTCCCCACTTCCCTTTCCAGCATATAGTGAGCTTGCCGTAAGAGTAGAAAATACCTATAGCTATTAATTTCATACATTTGCATTACACGCGTACTTAAACAACGGCATTAGGAATTTTCTTTTCATTTTTCATAACCCTCCACTGACTATACTCTAATTTTCAAATATTATGAGAGCATATTTTAATTATAATTACACAGTTAAGTATGCTTATAATAACTGTAATTTCTGTTTCATAGCTGTGGACTAAGTAGATTTTTTTATATAAATCGGAACGTTTCGGTAAATATTAAATAACATCTGATCATAAACGTAACATTGCACAAGTTTCACGGTACGTAACTGTGTAATTATAATTAAAATGGTCTAAGACCCTATCACTTGTAGTAGCCTAGTTACATGGGATATTGCAATAATATAAGAAGAAATACAAGAATATTCCTGTAATCCTATTTTATATTCCAGGAAAGGCAAATGCAATAGTGTTTATACAGAATACCAATCGAACGGTCTATTACGTGTGAACGTTAAATCCAATATTTATATCTGTTATCTGCTTTTGCTGTATCTAAAGAAGGCAAACTGTGCACGTGAGTTGCACAGATGTTAAAATGAGGAATGAGGAATGCTATACTAAACATTACATAATGACTAGTAGCCTATTATGGGCGTCCGCAGGATTTTTTCCAGAAAGGGGCACGCAAGGTATTTTTTTTCCAGGGGAACAAAGGCATACTTTTACCCCATAATAATGATGCTCTCTCGGAAAACACTGCTTCAGTCCGAAATTATCAATGAACTTTCAACGCCTTTGTAATAATTAACAGAAATTACTGTGACTGAAATGAAATTATATGTGGAATATGTACTTTTTTAGGTAGACATTCAAGGGGGCTGTGGCCTCCCTTGACCCCCTCTTCCGGATGTCCATGTAGCCAATTAAGATTTTTCAACTGACTTCATCTCTCATTCTGAAGTGTCCTCATGAGAATAATATTTTGTATTTATTTCTTCTTTAGTTGCTTGTGGTAGTTGTTACCTACTCGATTTTAATATGCACTTTAAGAATATAAGAAAAGTAACAACATAACCACTATTTTGGTGTTATGGTTCTGGATCCAAAGAAAATATATACAGGGTGTCCGGCTTAGACCTTTAACATTACAAAACAGTATAACTTTTGTTACATTCAATTTCAAATGAAACTTATTGCTTGTATGGGACTGACAACTGTGGCCATTTGCGAGAATCACCAGTACTTCGAGTTGACGTGACGCGCATGCGCGTGTAACGCAAAAGTTCCAAGATGGCGGAGTTGGCGGTTCAGCAGAAAGTGTTCTGCGTTCTGTCACTGGCAGAAAACAAATCTGTGAAGCTTGTTCAACGTGCTTTTCGGCGTGAATTCAATCTTCAACGTCACGTCAATGTTCCTTCCTATTTGAGTATTGCTAAGTGTGAAAAACAACTAAGAAAAACTGGAAGTGTTGTGTCAGTGGGCGTGAAGTACGCGAAGCGGAAGATATCAGAGGAAAACATTGAATGATTCGCACTGCATTCACAAGAAGTCCAAGGAAATCAATAAGACGTGCAAGTTTAGAGCTCAATATTCCTCGGTTTACTATCCATGACGTTGTGCACGAGAGGTTACTTCTACGGGTGTACAAGATCCAGTTACATCAAGGAATTTATCCTGATGATAAGCCTAAAAGACAGACGTTTTCGGGCAAAATGTTAACCGAAATTGACAACAACAATGCTTTTCTGGACAAGGTGTGCTTTTCTGATGAAGCTGCATTCTACACGTGTGGCAAAGTTAACAAGCAAAATTGCCGTATTTGGAGAAGTGACAATCCTCATGAGTTTCGTGAAATTATGATAGATTCGCCAAAATTTAATGTGTGGTGTGGTTTAATGAAAGAGAAGATAATAGGCCCGTTCTTCTTTGCTGAAGAAACAGTGAGAGGAACGAATTATTTAGACATGCTTCAGCATTACGCTGTGCCTCAAATGCCTCCAGAAACCATTTTCCAGCCCCGGCACATTTTGCTATCATTGTACGAGGACTCCTCGATGACCATTTTCCTAGAAGATGGATACGAAGAGGTTCTAAACCACTTACTTGGCCTCCGCGCTCGCCGGATCTCCATCCCCCCCTATACTTTTCCTTCTGGGGGTTCAAGGACCAAGTGTACAGTGTGCCCGTCGAGAACTTGGAAGATCCGCATAACAGAATTCGTCAGGCGATTAACAATGTGATCCCTCAAATGCTAGTGAATACCTGGGCGGAATTGGAATATCGGTTCGGCCACAGGGGGGGCTCATATCGAGGTTGTGTAAAGTGCTGGTGCTGGGACAAAAAAAATGCATGAGTTTTTCTACCAAAATGTAAATTTTGGTAATAAAATTGGGTTTCTCTGCAAAATTATTCTCTTTTGTAATGTTAAAGGTCTAAGCCGGACACCCTGTATAATTACAACCGTAACTTTATGTCTTTATGTTTAAAGAAGGGGCCATTTCTTTCAGATTCCTTTTTATTAAATCTTCGAAAATCCTTCATCAAATGCCCAATTAAAATTTACTTCGGTTCATAATTTTCAATATTTAGGAAATGTAATCAATGCAGTAGAATATTTGAAGAGCTTGTTTCCAAAGTTTCGTATCTACGATTTTAAAATTTTTAAGCTGACTACGACATCATGTGCTATGATGACTCTTTGTCATCATTTTGGTTATTTGTAATACGTATATTGTAAATCTCTCTGAACACAGTTTGATAAAACTGACTTTATTCCTAGCGTCGCATCATCATGCCTCAAACAGTTGTATTTCTATGCCTCCGAAAAGGGAAGTACACCTTTATATCATTCGATTCCTTGTCTAACTTATCCCTTACGCGTTCACGGTTTTTAGCTTTCGATCGCACGTTTGGAAATGTTGGAAAGGCTGAACGTTTCCCTCTTACAGATAATTAAAATAATAATATGCAAGTAAGGCAAGTGCATATTCCCTTTAATGATTAGCTACTGAATGGTTGGGATGGTGCCTTTATCCATGAATTAAATTATGTTAGATTTAAAAATTTGTGAAACATTGTTCAGAACACCAGTCATGTGTGAAGAACAATATTTGGAATGTGCAAATAACCTTTGTTAAAACTGTGAAAAGGTAGTCCTGCATTGTGGCCAGAAAGCAATAATTAAATAATGCATATTCGATACCTTAGATTGTGTATACCACGATACACTTCTAAGTAAATTATCTTCTTACAACCTCTCCAAAGCCGCACTTAATTTCTTTTCTTCCTATCTAAGAGACCCTAAAAAGGGAATATTAAAGAAGGAGTACACAATTTTCTCAGTCTTCTGCCAGGGCTCGAATCACAGCCCTCTGTTACTTTTAGTTTTAATCAATGACTTACCATACTACCTAAGTAAGTTATTCAGACTCTCAAGCGAAGACGACTTAAAATTCGGTAGAACTCTGCACAATATTGACGACTGCAAATTGTTGCAAGAAGAAATTTAGACAGTAACCAAGTGGTGCAGAGTAAATCATTCTAATTTAGGAAAATGCTGCGCTATGGCATACTCGCGTAACCAAAAGCAGACTGAATTCAATTTTGAAATAAATAACACAAAATTGAAAGGGCAACCGAGATTAAAAATCTTGGAGTTACATTCGATTCGAAACTTACATTTGCAACACACATTCAAATAATAGTAAACGAGGTACACAGAAACCTAGGGTATGCAATTAGAATGATTGATTGATTTTTTGATTATTTGATTTGCTTTATTCTACATGGCATTTTGTGCCACTTTTGGTTAATTAGCGATGATGCGGATGAGTGATGATATGATGAAATTGATGAATGGACACTCACAAACATCCATGCCCAGGCCAGGATTCGAACCCGGGACCCTTGACGTCGTAGCGCGATATGCTAACCACTCTTTTTTTATTTCCCTTTTAAATCAAACAATTACAGTAAATTTTACAAAAGTTTACAAATGTGTTATTCAAATGTTACATTTAAGAAGTTAGCATAATGTAATTTTCTATAATCTTGAGACATTTGTTCATATTCTTATCTTAGAGTTAGTCCAAAG
Organism: Lepisma saccharinum; assembly: GCF_977018435.1. Classification (NCBI taxonomy): domain Eukaryota; kingdom Metazoa; phylum Arthropoda; class Insecta; order Zygentoma; family Lepismatidae; genus Lepisma; species Lepisma saccharinum. The sequence continues at coordinate 135,174,725 of NC_139230.1, forward strand.
TCCAAGTAATTATAATTTTTTGCACAGAAAATAAAAACATTAGGTACTGTGCTATTAACAATTGAACTGATTTTAGCTTTGCACTTGGAAAAAAATGAAACTCTGGTAGGATTATGTCTTTTGCTGATACTTGCTTTGGTGAAGTACGACAAATTCTACTAAGCATTGTTCTTAATTTTGGTCACGCTATGGCTGCTTTTTTACATTCTGTTCTCTTGTGGGTAATCGAATCTGGAACATGACAATTATAATAATTTGTAAAATTACTAAAGCCGTATTTATAACATCTGTCTGACGTTACAATTACTTGTTGTATCACCTTGTCATACCATAAAGCCTTATTCGTTAGATGTTTTGCCATTACATTATTACACCACTCCGCCACTGGGGCCAGCGCAATTAGAACGAATAAGGATATATATTTTATCTTTCTTGGCGACAATATTCAAACAGGTGTTCTGGGGTTATTAGGCAGGTTAATTTGATGTTAGTGTCCAACGTTTCGAGCGCATGCATTGATCTCATCATCGGCGAAACCACACTTTGCTCGGTTAGGTTTGGAAGCCATAGTTGGTCCTGATGATGAGAGCAATGTATGCACTCGAAACGTTGGACACTAACATCAAACTAACCCGGCTCATAATTAGAGAAGACATGCTTGAACGAGTAACGAGTTCATGAACAAAGAAGCAATTAAAATAATTTTATTAATGCTTTGTCCGAACCAAAGTTAAAAATGCACCAGAAACATTGGCACGTCAAGACAAGAAATATAAGCGGAAAAGAGAAATGCCCAAGTCTAAATTCGTAATGCATGCCACCTACAAAGAAACAGGCACATATCCCCGATATGAATCATGCACTTCCCTCTGTAAATGTCACATAAAGGAAGACACAATTGCTAACTTTCATGTATAATATTATGAACATTAGCATTCAGGTAGAACATATAGTAAAACAAATACACGTACGTGTTCCTATCTTCAAGACACACCCCAAAGGTGGTCTCTTTTACTGTTGCAACAGGAATAAAACATTATAAATAAATCGCCAATCTGCAGAACGTTTGATGCTCAGAAAAGGAGCAAAAATTTGAACCAAAGTATGGAAGAATCAGCTGTTGCATCTGCAGTTAGTTGAAGCGCTAGTAGGAACCACATATGATAATGTTAAGCATACTGTAAAACATCCTAATACAACTTTAAGATTTCTTGTTTTTTTTAATTTAATTAAGACGTGAAACTCTTTCAAAGTGACTTAATTACAGTCCTAAAATTGCAGATTCTCTGATTTCATTCCTTCAGAATTCTATCGTATTATACTCATATATTTATATACACAAACAAATTTACAAACAAAAAATCAATTTCTCGGAATTCAAGCTTTGTTCATTTTTTTGGTTTTCTGAAATTTAGCGTTTGATAAAAATACATCACTTTGCAAATAAGCTTTTCATTTGTAATGAGTAGTTGACAATTATTCAAATTTGTTAATTAGGAATGACAAAGTGTTTTCTTTCCATTATTCACAGTATAAAAATTCGTACTTTAGTGCACGAAAGTAAAAATTTACCAAATAATTTCGTATTAATATGTTTCTTATTTCCATCTGTAAAATATTAATGTAATATTTCACAAATAATAAATATATCAACACTTTTTTGATATTTATAAACAGTTAATTTTACGCAATACTATTACAGAAAATATGAAAGAAATAAGATTATAAAGTGAAATCATACATTAGTCAGTGACGATTTTCAGCCAGTGTATGTGTATATTAACTTAATTTTACATTGATATATAGTTATAACCTAGCATGTGATGTAAAGGAGTAGAGGCGATTGTCATACGTATTTTTCATTATTTATTATGTAATGCAAAGTGGTTAAATAACTAATACGTTCGATTGGCTCTATTGTTGTCAAGGCGGCACATACCAATTGTCTCATCTGTGGTCGTACTGGAACATCGAGGTGCGTTACTAGCTCCGTATAATGAACGAAGTCCCCCAAGTAATAAATAATAAGGAGGAAATAGACAGACAAGGTAAAATTAGTATTTTCTAATTTCATTTCTTTTAAAATCAACTCTTACATATATCGTATACGACCAAATTGAATTACATTTAGGAAAAAGGATTCTAAATTTAAAAGTTATTTTTTTATTTTTAAGTAATAGGATCACGAAATACCATGCATTCGTATATAACACTGTGATGGACGAGACAAAATGAAAAGCGAAAGCCAATGGAAAAATGATAAGGCAGTGATAGCAAGATGTTTCACAGAAGAATTACTAACACCACATACGCTGCCCAAGGAAATGAAGTTGTTCGCTTAGTCAACGAAACATATTGCATGTCATGGGGGGATGGGAACTTCTATCATAGTGAGGCATGCTGCTGTTTGTAGAATATAAATATTGTGATACATGTCGTTTTTGTCCCTTCCTACAGTTGTTCAGCATACAAATGTATTCGAAGGGATCGTATATTCCACTAGTATTCTGCCTACTTAAAGACAAGAAGAAGCAGACGTACGCTGATGCTTTGAGGATCTCGAATGACGAATGTGAGAAGAAGCAACTTCGATTACAACCGAAAAACGTTGTGATCGATTTCGAGCAAGCTATTCATGAGAGCACCATATCTGTGTTTTCACGCACCAATCTAGTGAGCTGTCCATTTCATTTGGCGCAGGCATGGTAAGTGGAAAAGAACTAATTTTCTATTTGATTACGATAACTGCATTGATATTTTTCAATCTGTATCCATATTCTACATATTCTAATCATAATAAAAGTCACAAATGTATATATTGTTTAATGTATTAATGTACATAATTATAAATATATTATTTTTTGCAGGTGGAGGAAAATTCAGAGGCTCGGTTTGTCTGCAACAAGCAAGCACAAGGACTCCGAGAAAGGGCAGTGGCTCCACTACTGCTTTGGTCTAACGTTCTTAAAACCCGAAGATGTTGAGGGCACATTCTGCGATTTAATTTGGATACAACAAGATAAAAAATTCACTGGTTTTGCAGATTATCTTCTAGAAAATGATATCGACCAAGTCAAGCACGCTACTTTCCCACGACGCATTTGGTCAATGCTTCGTGGAGGACGACAAATGCATGAGAGAGCTTTCACTCCAGATTCAATGCTTCATGCAATTCTTTACCCGAACATATATAACTTCTTGAGGAGCTTGAAGTCAACCCAGACAGACACTTAACTTCCGTGTTAATAGTGTGCGAGAAGGAAATTTTCCACAGACTGACAAGAAAAGAAGCAACAAAAAAAACAAAAAAAAAAAACAAGCGGCATTCATCGAAAATAAATTAGCACAGCTTAGAAATAAGTGAAAATATTGATTGTTTGAGTTCTGTGAAATGCGTATCTTACAAGGTGTCTTGTTAACTAGAAGTGAGTTGTTTAATCATAATAAAATTTTTAATGTCTATATTAAAATGAAATTGTTAAGTACATGTGACTCCTTTGGATGTCTATATTAAAATGTAATTTGGTATATGATTACTGACAATTTTGCCCAAATCTCAAATAAAATTCTTATTCTTATTCTTAGTTTATTAATTCTTACATGCTTTGAACTTGTTTCATTTGTGTCTACTTGTTCCATTTATGTATGTATTTCCAGCAAACTTGGTGCGCAATTCATGCTCGGTGGAATGGGGCGATCTTCGTCCGGTGCGCAATTCGGGTTCGGTGAGACACCTGCCCCACTGTAGATGTGCAATTCGTGCGAGCCCGTTTCGAACACGCAGACTGTAACAATTTATTTGGAAATTATTCCTTGGCATGTAGCGTAATTCATAATCGAGTCCGTCACATAATGCGGGAGCAAGCCCGTAAAATGATGATGATGGCTCTTGCAATAAAATGAATAACGTCGTTTAAATATAAATTAATTCAGAAATAATTAACAGTGATTGGATTTGATTGATCTGGTGCTTTAAGTCCACTTTATGCACAGTAAGGATAATCGGGACTGGGCCTACAGTTTAAAGTGGGATCCGAACCACTATGTGCCTCCCCCGGGATGAATACGATGTGAATACGATGTTTCCTTCAACAGAATGATGCTATAATGCAGTCATTTTAGGCGATTTTTTAGAAATAAAGGAACTAATTCATAACAAGCTGAAATTTGGTAGGTAGCGTTTTTTTTAGCATTAATAACAACATACCAAAAGTCCCCCGGCGATCACCCTTACGCTAATTCCGCCATATTGGAAAATGGCCCACAATGAAAGTTTTTACGAAATAAGGGAACTATAATTCATAAGAAGCTGCAATTTGGTATGTAACATCCCAAAAACATTAGTAACATCATAACAAAAGTCCCCGGCGATCACCCTTACGCTAAGTTCGCCATATTGGAAAATGTCACCAAACGAATACGGGGATAGTTACCTTAAATTAATGCCCTGGCTGCATTTATGAAAAAGAAATTATCAAAAGTTGATCATCGTAGCATCTCTGAAGAATTCCTTGTGTTCACATCGATTTCTACAAACCTAAACTATATTTGTTACCTCAATCACCTTGCATGTTTTTCCTGATCCACACGGGAGAGACTAAGACTTACTTCAGAAAACGAATAGCAACATTGGAAATATAATCATTTCAATCCTAAACAAATGTTTATAAATTGTCATCAATATTAAGTCAAAATGTCCGTCTTTCAGTTGTTGAAAACGTTATGCAGAATGAACAAAGACTTTATTTGTTCGATAAGGCCAGCCGCACACCAGTTCCGACATGACACAACGAGATGGCGTACTAAGAAAGGGGGCTGATGGGGCTAGAACCGCTCCGTAAATTTTGAGAAAATCAACATTTTCAAATAAAAGCAGTGAATACAATTCAGGAAAACAGAGTGATAAATGCAATTCCCCATTAAAATGACAGCCGGTTGCCTTTTTTTAGAGTGAAAATATCTTATTGTATGTACATGCCGCCTAGAAACCAGCAATGTATTATCTACTATTACAATTTCAGCCCCTCCCGAAATAAATCCTGCGTGCACGACGCGACGAGTCATTTGTGTTGCAAACCGTCTCTGTGTGGGAAGGCTCTTATGCGCGGTCGCACACCGAACGAAATATTTGACTCGAGTCAAATTGCAAATGTTTGCTACAAAACAATAAAAGCCCCTGAAATTATGTCTGGCAAGGAGCTACTTGCGACTAACGATCTGCACATGCGCAAATCCTTTGTCTGCAGCGCACCGCCAGCGTGTGATTCACTACTGTATCGTTTGACAGCACTGATTATATATAAGCTGGAGCTGGAGACAGGCTCTGCCTGTAGCTTGCGGTTTATATTCTTTCTTTCACTAATCCCAATGAAAGTTAATTATGCTTAATCTCGTAAAATTAAGGAATTTGTCCTTATCCACGTAGTTCGATTTTAAAAAAAACGCGTAGTTTCTTTGTTCATTTTGGCCTAGTATCCGTTAAAAAATATCGTCGAAGATAACAAAAATGAAGAAGTTGAGAACTGACCCGGCCTGTATCCAGGGAGGGTCATGTCCCTTCGAACTGTGAAATAATTTAATATGAGCCCACAAATACTTACCAAAATAACATTGACGAGTCTTCATATTTTGAAAGAATTGCGATTTCGCCCTTACATTAATTAATGGGCTAGTTGTGGAAGAGGCAAACTCCAGAAATCTGCAGTATGCGATATTCAGAAATATTATTTTAATTTAACCACTGATGCAAGGCTACCAGACATCCTTATTTATAGTAGCAACAGTCCATTTTCTAAATCCCTGTACTGACGCTTTTTGAACTGTAGTCGTGACGTGAAAATATTTATTTGTTAACTCATATTTCAATATGTTCTTTATTTTAAAAATCATTGATAATACATATAATTTAATTTTATACATAGCCTAAATTATTTTTAAACACAGAATTATCATGCTTGTTCAACGGTGCTGTATTATAAGAACATTAAAGGAAATTTGAAATCATTGTAATTTTCCGGAACATATACTTTTCGAATACTTATGAGAAATGAACGTAAACAATAAGCACAAAGCTGTACGCAATGTGACAGATTGTCTGTGAGTGACTTTGTTCTTGATTGTCGTGTCGCTGAGAAGGGGAGCGAGATCTATCGCACAGTTGATTTTTTCCCGTTTCTTTGAACCCCATAGTATTTCAACTCTATCATTCCACGATTAGCTCTAGCTGCAGTACTGCCATACATTGGTGGTCATATCTAATACTCTAACAACATTACGCCAACGACCATGGTGGAATGGTTATTACAGCGAGCTACGACGCCAAGGGCCCCTGGTTCGAATCCCTACCTAAGCATTGGTGGTCTTTCACTTCATCAATTTCCTCATATTATCACTCAATCTTATCGTCACGATTAGCCCAAAGTGGCAGAAAAGCGATGTAAAGTAACCTACTCCAATCAATCGAACAGCATTTCGGAATTACCCTTTGAAAGAATCTTGAGTACGGGCCTAGAGCTGACTAGTAAGAATACGTGAACCCGCTGGGCAAGCTAGAGTACATGAGGTTCTTTTGCCATCAAAATGCATCAAATAATATGCACATACTTCAATTGCTTCTTCATGAGTCGCCATGTTGACTGCGAACACAAGAAGCCCGCTTTCATTTGCTTCGTTTTGAAGGAAAAACAAGATCCTGTGAGTAGTTGGCCTATGTGTTTAAAAACTTAACAAATAATACATTAATTTTAACCAGACATTCACGCTTACATTTGCCACTTGTAAAAACCTTATAAGTTAAGAAAAATGTTCGTTAATCTTCAACGAATAGACAGCACTTATTTCAATAATAACTCAGGATTAAAAATTATATATTCAAGTTCAATATTTGCCATTTTCAGACGCCCTTTCTATCAGTCACCGAATGTTCAAAATGCAGTAATTAGCCTTCTTTCTTTTAGAGGAAGAAAATGGGATGTAACACAAGCTTAAACCCAGCTCACATTAATTTCACTGTTGTATGCATGAAAGAGCGTGATTAGAATGCATCGTTGCAGCTTCTTGAAAGTTGTGCCAATAACAGACAAAGCGAAAGAAGTGAAATAATATATATGAGACAAAATGGGGAAGAGAGGAAATTATAGAGAAAATATAGACGAGAAAATCAGTTTAGAATTTGAATTCAAGAAGAGAGAGGAAGAGAGATAGAGAGAGAGATGTAACATAATGAGAAAGGTAGGGACAAATAAGATGGCACGAAGGAAAAAAGAGGGAAATAAGAAATGATAAGTGAATAGATGTAAGAGGAATATCAAGATTGAAAGAGAGAAGGAGGGAAGGAGAGAAGGGTAGCACATATTTGTAAAACTCACATAACGTCTCTCATATATCCTAATTTGTCAATATACAGCTTCTGCCAACCCCTTCCAAAATCTCTAGCTCAGCTCCTGATGAAAGGAAACGAAAACTCAAGGACATGTAGTAAGCACGAAACGAGAGATTGTACCGTGTATAGACAACAATAGATGGTGTTTTTCTTTTCTAGAATACCATATTTAGAAAAATAAGTCACCAAGAAGACCAGGATTTGAAACGTTGGTTGAAGAAATTTGGAAAGTGTTATGAATTGAAACTGACTGAAAATTTAAGTGCTTGTCCAAAACTGCTACACTAAGTTACCCACGAAATTTCAAGTAATCGAAGTTTGTTTTAAGTTTACTTTATGCACAGAGAGGATAATCGGTAACGTTAACGTGGGATCCGAATCACTATGTGCCTGCACCGGGTATTGCACCCAGGACCGTTCACTTGATTAAGAGGTAACGACGTTACCACTGTGCTATGGGTGAGCCAATAGCGCAGTATGTATAATTTCTATCAAGACTCCATAAATGATGAGTAACAATTACAATTTGACAAGTAACGAATAATATATAGAGCATATCTTTACACAAACGTAGTATATAAATTTTATGGTGTAGGAATGTTTCATCGAATAACGTTCATTGAAGAAATATCAATAACTTTGATTAGAAGTTCACCGTGCAAATAATTAGTTATGTTGATCAAACATTTAATGTTAACACTACCAATATAAATGTATCCTCTTAATTGTATACAGTCCTTGCTGATTTCCACTTGTAACTAAAGACAAGCATAACAAGCAAGAACATCACCTAATTTTTGCAGAATTTCTCAGGCCAAAAGCTGATATTTGCATTGCCTTTTACCTTGGAAACAATTGTTTGTGAAAATAGCCTACCTCCGTCGCGGAGTGGATAACACAGTACTCTAAGACACCAGAGATTCCTGGTTCAAACCCCAGCCTGGGCATGGGTGTTCTTTGTGGGTCTAAATTCATCAATTTCATCACATCATTCATTACTCATCCAGGCTGGAGCACCCAGACAGTCAGGAGGCAGTATGTTGCTGAACAGGGTCGTCTGAAAGTGCACCATGGAGAACACACAATTGCGAATGATTTTTCTTTACGAATTCAAACTGGGACATTCTGCTCAGCAAGCCGCCAAAACATTAACAGTGCATTTGGGCCAGGAATGGCAAATGAACGCACCAGTAGAATGACAGCATTTTGTTCCTACGCGTCAGCAAAAATTTGATGCGCCTGGTGTTACGTTACATCCGGTTGTAGCGGGCCACGAGTGATTTTATTGTTGAGTCAGCAGAACGTGTCTGATCACCTTGAAGACATCGGAAGCGGTGGGGGGAGGGGGGTCAATGGGTTTGTCACGTTGTTTCTTGATGTATGCTAAACTAACACGTGCGTATGTTTGTGTGTGTGTGGAGGAAATGCGCGCGCAACCATTGCGTATGATTCAAAGACATGAAGAAATGATTTAAAGATGGCGCCGAAGGTGCTTTACCCCCGAAAGTTTAGCGGCTAAGGTTATTGCTCTGTAAAACAAGAGGCGTCGAGGGTTCGATTCCTGGTAGAGTCAATATTGATTGGTTGATAGATTGAGTTAGTTTTTTTAAGTCTGTTTTATGCACGGCAAAACTAATCAGGATTGGAGCTACAGTTGAAAAGTGGTGATTCGGACCACTATGTGCCTCCACCGAGTATCGAACCTGGGACCCGTTGATTACAAGGCGACGATGTCAATATTGAATGGTCTCGATTAGCCTGTGTGTAAATAAAGGCAACAAAATGGTTGAGTTCGAAAATCGAGTTGGGTTAGTGGTTAATGTTGTTACCTGGCAATGAAGAGGTCGCGGGTTCGATTCTCTAGGTAGTTAAATTAGGCCAATTGTTTTGCCCCGCCATTATAGGTCCCGATTAGTCCATCTGTGCATAAATAGTATTTGAATAAAATCAAAATGGCGGCCGCGTTTTGTGTTTAGCGGCGGCGGCGACCGGGGCGCGGCGCGGCGCGGGGCGGCGCGGCGCGGGGGGTGTTTTTTATTCCGCGAGATGTTTTAACCAAGTGGTTGAGGGTTCGATTCCCAATGTTGGTGAAAATTGGATATTCAATTGTATTTGTTTAAAAGTTCCGATTAGCTTTTTGTGCACAAAGAGAAAATGAACTAATTGGAAATAGGATGTTTATGCTGTAATGAAAAGGTCCCCGGGTTCGATTCACAATGTCAAATTGGCAGATAATGATGTTGTTTAAAAAAAAAAAAAGAAGTGTGTTGAGTCCCCATTAGTATTTAGGCAGGAACAGATATTAAAAATCAAAACAAAATGCCTTTTGATTACAACGCAAAGACTTTACCGCTAATGTATAAAGATAAATTAGAATCTGTTGTTTTGCCGTGTGGGGCCCCAGTACCGATTAGCTTAAATGCATAAAGAGTAGGTAAAATAACCAAGATGGCCGTCACTATTGTTTTGTGATCAAAGAGGAGTCACAGGTTCGATTCAATCAAAGGAGGCAAGATTCTATGTTTCAATTCCATGTAAAAGTCTAAAGTTATGTTTCGATTAACCTCAATGCATAAAGAGGAATTAAACAAAAACAAGCAAAATGGCGACAGATGTGATAAAAGAAAAATTGAATTAGTTTTTTATAGTGACAAGAAAAAATAGCGAATCATTGTTAGAAATAGAATGAAAATAAAGATACTTGCCTTTGCGTGTCCAGCGCTGTGCAGAAAAGCTCTCATGCTTTATCTCCGACAAGTCCACAATACACATTTTTTTTATTGTATAGTTAATTATTAATGTTGTTATTAACACAGATTCTTACCAGTGTGAAGAAAAGCTCTCATGCTTTATCTCCGACAAATCCACAATACACACTTTTTCATTATATAGTTAATTATTAATGTTGTTATTAACACCGAGTTTTACCAGTGTGAAGAAAAGCTCTCATGCTTTATCTTCGACAAGTCCACAATACACACTTTTTCATTATATAGTTAATTATTAATGTTGTTATTAACGATTGTTACCAGTAAAAATATAAACCATGAGGATTTTTAAAGGGGGTTCTAAGTGAAAAAAAAGCCAAGACATATATTTTATCCCTGTTTATTACCAATATTTACAAAATTCAAAAGAGCCGCACACACACACACACACACATACATATGTAAAATGTTTATATTGTGTCACCAGTTTATCAGCATGTTATTTAACAAGTTTTTATTCTTCAAGTTTGTTCACTCACCCACATAAGGAATTGTGTCACTATCATATCCATTTTCTGCTGCAACCACTGAATTAAAATGTTTCACTAGTTTTTCCACAAGCATGTTCTCGCAAAAAACAAACACTTCTTTGGAAAGTCTTTTTCCGTCGATGTTTTGTATAGACAAAGGCTCAGGTTTTGTACATCCATGTAGATGGGAAAGCACAAACTTCTCCTTATGACATGCATGGACAGGGGAAATATCTGTGCAACCGAAACATTGTTCGCGAAGGTCGAGAATGCAAGATTCCACACAGTTTCCAAAATATGATTTCAGATACGGCGACACTGTTTCACACATAACTTTCGCATGCTCGATGCACACAAATATCTTCATAAAGTTCCGCCACGAACTTTCTGCGATGAACACTATCTCCAGGGAACCGTAAGCTGGTTTCTTCCTTATAATGATCTGACGGCGATTGTACAGTGTGGTTATCAGCAATCCATGTTGCTCACTTAGTGGGTAGGAAACACGAGGCTGCTCACCTGGAATAGCGATGTAATTGTCGATTACTGGAAACAATTCCTGAAGAGCGTGCCACTCCTGCAACTGTAGTTCAACACCGGCCGCCCCGCTTCTGTGTAGCCTGACCACAGGTTGGAAATCCAGATGAGAGGAAAGTCCGATTGAGATAACTTTTGTTTTCGAAGCATTCAAATAGTAGACGTGATCAAATAATAGCGACTGGCGTATAAGACTAGTTACTTGTTTTTGTTCTTCAGGTAAATGCTGATCGCTCTCTTTCTGAAGAACCCCCTTGAAATTAGTGTACGGTTGAAATCTTTTTTTCAGCGGCATCGAAATAGAGGATTCCATGACTAAGAACTGCGAGATACTGCATGTCGCAGCGTGCAGGTATACATTTGAAGAAATGCGTGGGTGTGTTTTTGAGACGCATGCGCGCGTAGCAAACCAAGCATGTGCTGGACAAAAAAGGTGGAGGGGGCGGGGCATTACAAAGATCAATGGTGAGAGAAAAATCAGCAGAATATCATAAACGTCATATTGAGAAAATATTGGATAACAAATATTAATTAATTTAATTAAAACATCAACCGCATTGTCGATCTGAAATTAGGTTTATAGACAGGGGGCAAAATGGAAAATATCGACGATGTTCTAGTATTGGATTGTTTCTGTATTTCCATCGGTATAATCCTCCACCACATTTGAAGCATACTGTTTTATCCTCTTTTTGAATGTAAAATAATCCTGCTTCGGACAGAGCTTCTACAAACGGGAATTCTTTTGATTGCCAGTTTCTGAAAGAGGACAATCTAGCATTGAAAGATCCCATCTCTGGATATTGCGTCATTGTTCTGTAAAGACACAAAACAAGATAAATATTATAAGTAAGCTGTTGTAAACTGTAACGCTACAAAATTATTAATATACTATTAGGACTATATGTAACTTGTATAAAATTTCAAACAGTATTTACTGTCAATATTTTCTAGTATACGTACCGAGTATTATAAATTTAATTTACGAGTCAGCAAATAAGTTGATATAATATTGTCGTTTTTTATCGGTACTGGGAATAAAATTTGAAATTTATGCATGGGTTTACCAGAGACTCTATGGAATAAATACAGAAAACAGTAATGCCCACAGTACACAGACCCGTAACTTTGTATCTGATGAGTGTTGTACGTATAGAATTTAGAGTTTTTTTCCAAAAATCGCAAATGGTTATGCACATGTGGAGGTTTTCCGTAACTATCAAAAAATTCCCCCCGGGAGTTACTGTCTATGTAAATTGCTACCCAGTGCTTCCCGGGGCTATCTTTGGGATCTGTATTTACAATCAACGCTGCTGGTAGTTCCACATGTACAGGTAATTCATTAGCTGCGAAAACACCAACATGATGATTGTCAAAGGCTCTATTTGATATTAACCCGTGAAGCAAATTTAAAGTCGACAGCATTGCTGGACACTAAATAGTAATATTGTGCAACTCACCTTTTTATACTTCAAAGTAGACGGTACACGTCACAGTAGATTCCAGAACCAATTTGATCTGTGTCACCAAGCTGTTTATCGTTGTTGAAACAATGGAGAGGGAGAGCTATCTAACACAACGCAGATGCTCGGAATATGTAGGCGGGGTTTACAAACGCGCATGCGTACAATGCTATCTGGCATTTGATGTGCTGTTGTAAAATGAATTTTGTACTATAAGAAAATTGTCTGTATGTGTGTGTGTGTATATATATATATATATATATATATATATATATATATATATATATATATATATATATATACAGACACACACGCATATTTATTTATTGATGAAGTGTGTGTATATATATATATATATATATATATATATATAATACAATACAATATAATATATATATGTAATTTGAAATTTTATAAAAGATGCATATTACAATGCCACCGCTGAACCCCATGGATATTTGCTGTTTGATCTGAAGCAGAACACTCCGGAAGAAGTACGTTTTCGGTCGCGGATATTTCCCGACGATGATATCAATTATGTATATATTCCTACAAAAAAAGCAAGCATAATCACTAGTCGTTTATTCTGTCATCATGGCTCCAAGAGTGAAACACGCTAAAGTGCTCCAAGTTTTGTCGGATGCTAAACCAGCTCTTCGCACAGCTATATTACAAGCTGCTGATTCTTCCTTAGTTAATTCAATCTGTGAGTGTTGTTACAATGTTCTAAAAGGGAATGTTCCTCTTTCAACACCTCAGAAAACAAGATTGAGCCGGTACAAGAAGGTGATACGTAATCTCTCTGCCAAAGGACACTCTACAAAGCAGAAGAAACAGATACTAGTGCAACACGGAGGATTTCTACCTGCGTTATTAGCCCCTTTAATAGGAGGTGTGTTATCAAGTTTATTTAAGTGAAAAAAAATCTGAACATGGAGCATGCCAAAAAAATGGTTATAATACCTCAAGAATTTATGGATAACATGAGACATCCTGTTATGTCTGCACCGTCTACATCCTTATCGCAATTGGATCAGGATATGCAAGTAATTTTGAATCTCAAAGGTCTTTCGGATGATGAAAAATGGAATCGTTACAGTATTGTGCTCCAAAAATTTCTGTCTATTACTCGAAAACAAAGAGAACCTGTGTCGCTACCGATTACAGAATCTACTGAGAAGTTGACTGATATGAAAGAAGAAATTCTAGCTGCTACACCTAGCATGTATCGTAGAAAAGCCGAACTGTTGTATGAACGTCTTTTACATAATAGTAATATTGATTGGGATAAATATGGGGCAGTTTTTATTAACAATAATAAAATTGAAGGCTCAAATATTGTCGATCTAGTATCGGATATAATTCGACCACGAAAAACAAGCAATCCTGTTGGGTGGCAACTATTCAATAGAGCTCTGGCGTTATCTAATATCCCTCAAGAATATATTGGAAACCCCCGGAGACAGGAGTTTATTCAACAAATTGTTTTTGGCAACCCCGGACGCCATGTTCCGCTGTCCGGAGCTAACCAAGAAGAGGCACAAGAATTAACAGAAGCAGAAGAAGAAGAAGAAGAAAAGGAACCAATTTCTTTTGTATCATCATTTCCAGGGCACAAACGTAAACGTACTGTTCCAGTTTGGTCAAGATACAAACCATGAGCGAAAAAATATTACAGAATATCTGGTACAATCCATCTCATCCAGCATCCTATTCTACAGCTTCAACACTATGGAAAGCTGTAAAAAAATCCATACCATTGTCAACAATCAAACATTGGCTGACAAAGCAAACTGCATACACTTTGCATAGACCTGTAAAGCGTCGATTTCCGAGAAACTTTTATTTTGTGCATAATATCGATGACCAATGGCAGGCTGACTTGAATGACATGCAGAGTTTGCGGAATCACAACAAAGGGTACAGATATATACTCACAGTTATCGATATTTTTAGCAGGCATGCTTGGGCTGTCCCTGTAAAAAATAAAACTGGTGTATGTATAAAAAAGGCTTTCCAGCAAATTTTCAAACAAAGCAAAAGAAAACCTTTGCAATTACAAACTGACAAAGGCCGTGAGTTTACCAACAGTATTGTGCAGGAATATCTCAAAAAACAAAATGTAATTTATTTTACAACAAAGAATCCTGATATTAAAGCTAGTATTGTTGAAAGATTCAACAGAACTTTAAAGGAACGCATGTGGAAGTATTTTACTAAGCAAAGAACCAGCTGTTATGTTAATGTACTCCCAAAGCTTTTGAAAGCTTATAATCATAAAATTCACTCGAGTATTAAAATGGCACCAGCAGATGTTACTCCTGAGAAGGTTTTGAAAGTATGGCACAATATGTATGACAAAAAACTCAAATCTGATTCATCTCCACTATTGTCATTGAAGATGCCATTCAAAATAGGAGATACAGTGAGAATAACAAAAACCAAAAAACGCTTTGACAAAGGTTACATGGAAAATTGGACAAGAGAAATATTTGTGGTGGAACGTATTTTGAAAAGAAATCCTCAAGTGTATGAATTAAAAGATCTACAAGGACATAAAATCGATGGAACATTTTATACGGAAGAGTTGCAATTGGTCCGCTTACTGGATATGCATGAAATTGATAAAATCCTTGCGACCAAAGGTAAAGGAGCCAGTAAAAAGTTGTTAGTTCATTGGAAAGGTTACTCCAGATTATTTGACAGTTGGATTAGCGCATCGTTTTTGGAGTCAAAAAAAGAGAGAGAGAGGCATAATTTTTTGTAGGTATTCTCATCAGTGGTACAAATAACCTTCATAACACATCATGAGAAAAGCAAACGCTTTCTACCTTACTTTGCCTAGTAACAGTTCCATGAAATATTTCCCAAGTAATACTCTAACTAATTACACCACAAAGCTTCAGAACCGTGTGGAGTTGGACACCAACAAATGGGAGATGGCATTGGTAGAAGTGCATTATCCTTATTCAATACTAAACATTACAAGATTTAACAACTATATTCAATATAAATCTATGGATGATGTCAAATGGAACGAACTTCGAATATCCGAAGGCTATTACGCATCTATAAACAGCATTGTTGCAGAAATCAATAAATATTCTGAAACATTAAATTTTAGTCTCCGAAATCATCCTGCGTACAAACATGTGACTGTTGATATATCTACCAAGCAGAGAAACATAAATGTACGATTGTCACCTCAACTGGCTCGGATATTAGGTTTTAAACCGACCGATGATCTATCAGAAGTAAAAATTGGACGCTCGCCTCCAAATGTTGTGAGAGAAATTCCTTCCCAGATGTATATTTACACAGATATTGCGGAATCACATATGGTGGGAGATGCTGTCGCCCCTCTATTACGTATTATAAACATTAATCCTATGGAACATACTTTTGGAAGTGATGGTGTGCAAATTTTCGATTCACCACATTACATCCCAGTGCAGAAACATAATTTCGAACAAATAGAAATTGACTTAAGGGATAGCACTGGTGCACACATCCCATTCTCCTTCGGACTAGTGTGTTTGAAACTTCATTTTAGACGTTGTGGTGAAAAGCTCTGATTATGAATGACCCATATTTTCAATACTACCATCAACAAGCTGGATCTGGTGTGGGTAACATATATTACGGTGCTGCCTATCAAAAAGGACATGGCATTGGAAGTTTTCTTGGAGGACTTTTTCGGTCAGCTTTGCCTCTTATCAAAAAAGGAGCGAAAGCTGTAGGGAAAGAAATGTTAAAAACAGGGGTAAATGTGTTAGGTGATGTTGTAGACAAAACACCCCTAAAACAGTCACTACAATCCAGAATTTCGGATGCCAGATCAAATATTAAAAGAAAAGCTGAAACAAAGCTAAAGGAAATGATTGGTTCAGGTTATCAGGGGCATAAACATTTCAAAAGGAATCACTCTGCTTCGGGACAGCGAACTGGAAGCATCGCTCAGAGAAAGAAGAGATCCAGTGCCAATACAAACACCAAGAAAACAACCAAGCGCAACCGTAAAAAAATTCAAATAACATCAGATATTTTTGATTAGATATGGCGCAAATTAGGGAGAAATCATGTGAGTGTTTTAAAAGTGAATTGGATATTTTCTCGGTAAAACCTACTCAGACAAGCATCTTAGAACACCACACCATCGGATACAAACCTGTTAGTTCTCTGGCAGATAATGCCCCCACCGAGTTTGTAATACCTGGACATGGTGATGATTATATGGATTTAGCACACACAATGTTGAATATAGATGCCAGAATTGTAAAAGCGAATGGTCAGTTATTGCTACCCACAGATAAAACAATTGGACCTGTCAATGATTTTCTCAATGCAATGTTCAGCGAAGTACAAATCTACTTAAATAACAAACTCATCTCGTTTCCATCTCACATGCACCCATACAGGTCTTATTTTGAAAAAGCACTGAACTATGACATATCTGCAAAATCATCTCATCTCCAAAGTGCATTGTGGTACAAAGATACAGCAGGCGCTTTTGATAACGTTTCGGAAAACAACAAAGGCTTTACAAAACGTAACCAACTAACAAAACAGAGTAAAACATTTGATATGTTTGGTTACTTGCATTCTGATATTTTCAATCAAGAGAAATTTTTGATCAATGGAGTGGAAATGCGAATAAAACTGATTCCTTCGAAAAACACTTTCTGCTTGATGGGATTAGATGACAGTGAAGGCAAAGTGGAAATTCTGGATGCTACACTATATGTGAGAAAAGTATCGGTCAGTTCATCCATCAAACTTAGTCACAATCGCATATTGCAAAAACATACAGCAAAATACCCTCTAACAAGAGTACAACTTAAAGCTGTAACTATTCCAAAAGATATTGTTTCAAAAACAATTGACAATGTGATACTTGGACGTCTTCCGAAACGATTAGTTGTGGGGTTTGTTACCAACGATGCATTCAACGGCACTCTGTCTACAAACCCATTCAATTTTCAACATTTCAATTACAACTTCTTTACTTTATATGTTGATGGAGTCCAAATTCCCGGCAAACCACTTCAACCAGACTTTGAAAACAACAAGTACATAACAGCATATCACACATTATTCTCTGGAACAGGGATACACTATATGGATGAAGGAAACAATATATCGCGTGAAGAATACCCCCAGGGATACGCATTACTTGTTTTCGATATAACACCAGACGCAGCTGCAAGTGCCATATCCCACTGCAGTCTTCAACGGCAAGGGGCTGTTAGCTTGGAAGTCCACTTCAAATCGGCTTTGGAATCTACTGTGACTTGTGTTATCTACTCTGAATTTGACGCTCTCATGGAAATTAATAATCAAAGAGATATTCATCTGGATTAATTGTATAACAAGGTGAGTTGCGGAATATTACTATTTAGTGTCCAGCAATGCTGTCGACTTTAAATTTGCTCCACGGGTTAATATCAAATAGAGCCTTTGACAATCATCATGTTGGTGTTTTCGCAGCTAATGAATTACCTGTACATGTGGAACTACCAGCAGCGTTGATTGTAAATACAGATCCCAAAGATAGCCCCGGGAAGCACTGGGTAGCAATTTACATAGACAGTAACTCCCGGGGGGAATTTTTTGATAGTTACGGAAAACCTCCACATGTGCATAACCATTTGCGATTTTTGGAAAAAAACTCTAAATTCTATACGTACAACACTCATCAGATACAAAGTTACGGGTCTGTGTACTGTGGGCATTACTGTTTTCTGTATTTATTCCATAGAGTCTCTGGTAAACCCATGCATAAATTTCAAATTTTATTCCCAGTACCGATAAAAAACGACAATATTATATCAACTTATTTGCTGACTCGTAAATTAAATTTATAATACTCGGTACGTATACTAGAAAATATTGACAGTAAATACTGTTTGAAATTTTATACAAGTTACATATAGTCCTAATAGTATATTAATAATTTTGTAGCGTTACAGTTTACAACAGCTTACTTATAATATTTATCTTGTTTTGTGTCTTTACAGAACAATGACGCAATATCCAGAGATGGGATCTTTCAATGCTAGATTGTCCTCTTTCAGAAACTGGCAATCAAAAGAATTCCCGTTTGTAGAAGCTCTGTCCGAAGCAGGATTATTTTACATTCAAAAAGAGGATAAAACAGTATGCTTCAAATGTGGTGGAGGATTATACCGATGGAAATACAGAAACAATCCAATACTAGAACATCGTCGATATTTTCCATTTTGCCCCCTGTCTATAAACCTAATTTCAGATCGACAATGCGGTTGATGTTTTAATTAAATTAATTAATATTTGTTATCCAATATTTTCTCAATATGACGTTTATGATATTCTGCTGATTTTTCTCTCACCATTGATCTTTGTAATGCCCCGCCCCCTCCACCTTTTTTGTCCAGCACATGCTTGGTTTGCTACGCGCGCATGCGTCTCAAAAACACACCCACGCATTTCTTCAAATGTATACCTGCACGCTGCGACATGCAGTATCTCGCAGTTCTTAGTCATGGAATCCTCTATTTCGATGCCGCTGAAAAAAAGATTTCAACCGTACACTAATTTCAAGGGGGTTCTTCAGAAAGAGAGCGATCAGCATTTACCTGAAGAACAAAAACAAGTAACTAGTCTTATACGCCAGTCGCTATTATTTGATCACGTCTACTATTTGAATGCTTCGAAAACAAAAGTTATCTCAATCGGACTTTCCTCTCATCTGGATTTCCAACCTGTGGTCAGGCTACACAGAAGCGGGGCGGCCGGTGTTGAACTACAGTTGCAGGAGTGGCACGCTCTTCAGGAATTGTTTCCAGTAATCGACAATTACATCGCTATTCCAGGTGAGCAGCCTCGTGTTTCCTACCCACTAAGTGAGCAACATGAATTGCTGATAACCACACTGTACAATCGCCGTCAGATCATTATAAGGAAGAAACCAGCTTACGGTTCCCTGGAGATAGTGTTCATCGCAGAAAGTTCGTGGCGGAACTTTATGAAGATATTTGTGTGCATCGAGCATGCGAAAGTTATGTGTGAAACAGTGTCGCCGTATCTGAAATCATATTTTGGAAACTGTGTGGAATCTTGCATTCTCGACCTTCGCGAACAATGTTTCGGTTGCACAGATATTTCCCCTGTCCATGCATGTCATAAGGAGAAGTTTGTGCTTTCCCATCTACATGGATGTACAAAACCTGAGCCTTTGTCTATACAAAACATCGACGGAAAAAGACTTTCCAAAGAAGTGTTTGTTTTTTGCGAGAACATGCTTGTGGAAAAAATAGTGAAACATTTTAATTCAGTGGTTGCAGCAGAAAATGGATATGATAGTGACACAATTCCTTATGTGGGTGAGTGAACAAACTTGAAGAATAAAAACTTGTTAAATAACATGCTGATAAACTGGTGACACAATATAAACATTTTACATATGTATGTGTGTGTGTGTGTGTGTGCGGCTCTTTTGAATTTTGTAAATATTGGTAATAAACAGGGATAAAATATATGTCTTGGCTTTTTTTTCACTTAGCACCCCCTTTAAAAATCCTCATGGTTTATATTTTTACTGGTAACAATCGTTAATAACAACATTAATAATTAACTATATAATGAAAAAGTGTGTATTGTGGACTTGTCGAAGATAAAGCATGAGAGCTTTTCTTCACACTGGTAAAACTCGGTGTTAATAACAACATTAATAATTAACTATATAATGAAAAAGTGTGTATTGTGGATTTGTCGGAGATAAAGCATGAGAGCTTTTCTTCACACTGGTAAGAATCTGTGTTAATAACAACATTAATAATTAACTATACAATAAAAAAAATGTGTATTGTGGACTTGTCGGAGATAAAGCATGAGAGCTTTTCTGCACAGCGCTGGACACGCAAAGGCAAGTATCTTTATTTTCATTCTATTTCTAACAATGATTCGCTATTTTTTCTTGTCACTATAAAAAACTAATTCAATTTTTCTTTTATCACATCTGTCGCCATTTTGCTTGTTTTTGTTTAATTCCTCTTTATGCATTGAGGTTAATCGAAACATAACTTTAGACTTTTACATGGAATTGAAACATAGAATCTTGCCTCCTTTGATTGAATCGAACCTGTGACTCCTCTTTGATCACAAAACAATAGTGACGGCCATCTTGGTTATTTTACCTACTCTTTATGCATTTAAGCTAATCGGTACTGGGGCCCCACACGGCAAAACAACAGATTCTAATTTATCTTTATACATTAGCGGTAAAGTCTTTGCGTTGTAATCAAAAGGCATTTTGTTTTGATTTTTAATATCTGTTCCTGCCTAAATACTAATGGGGACTCAACACACTTCTTTTTTTTTTTTAAACAACATCATTATCTGCCAATTTGACATTGTGAATCGAACCCGGGGACCTTTTCATTACAGCATAAACATCCTATTTCCAATTAGTTCATTTTCTCTTTGTGCACAAAAAGCTAATCGGAACTTTTAAACAAATACAATTGAATATCCAATTTTCACCAACATTGGGAATCGAACCCTCAACCACTTGGTTAAAACATCTCGCGGAATAAAAAACACCCCCCGTGCCGCGCCGCCCCGCGCCGCGCCGCGCCCCGGTCGCCGCCGCCGCTAAACACAAAACGCGGCCGCCATTTTGATTTTATTCAAATACTATTTATGCACAGATGGACTAATCGGGACCTATAATGGCGGGGCAAAACAATTGGCCTAATTTAACTACCTAGAGAATCGAACCCGCGACCTCTTCATTGCCAGGTAACAACATTAACCACTAACCCAACTCGATTTTCGAACTCAACCATTTTGTTGCCTTTATTTACACACAGGCTAATCGAGACCATTCAATATTGACATCGTCGCCTTGTAATCAACGGGTCCCAGGTTCGATACTCGGTGGAGGCACATAGTGGTCCGAATCACCACTTTTCAACTGTAGCTCCAATCCTGATTAGTTTTGCCGTGCATAAAACAGACTTAAAAAAACTAACTCAATCTATCAACCAATCAATATTGACTCTACCAGGAATCGAACCCTCGACGCCTCTTGTTTTACAGAGCAATAACCTTAGCCGCTAAACTTTCGGGGGTAAAGCACCTTCGGCGCCATCTTTAAATCATTTCTTCATGTCTTTGAATCATACGCAATGGTTGCGCGCGCATTTCCTCCACACACACACAAACATACGCACGTGTTAGTTTAGCATACATCAAGAAACAACGTGACAAACCCATTGACCCCCCTCCCCCCACCGCTTCCGATGTCTTCAAGGTGATCAGACACGTTCTGCTGACTCAACAATAAAATCACTCGTGGCCCGCTACAACCGGATGTAACGTAACACCAGGCGCATCAAATTTTTGCTGACGCGTAGGAACAAAATGCTGTCATTCTACTGCACCATTCGCCGCTGGGTTGTCAAATTTCGTTCCGGTGACACAGCATTGCAAAATAAGCCCCGTGGCCATCGACCAACATCATGTTCGGATGAGCTCCTCAGGAACGCCGTGGAAGCGGACCTTCGGAAAAGTGTTCGTGCCATTGCAGACGAGTTAGGCATACACCATACCACTGTCGTTCGGCGGCTCCATGCGATCGGTAAAGTGAAAAAGTTGGACTCATGGGTACCACATGATTTGACACCGGCCAACAAGACCCGCCGTCTGGAGGTGTGCAGTTCTCTGAGTGCAAGGAATAATCGGGATGGTTTCCTGCATCGGATTGTTACTTCGATGAAAAATGGATCTGCTATGACAATCGTAAACGATCAGGACAATGGTTGGATCGTGATCAACGTCCAGGACGGTTTCCGACACCACCTCTCCACCCACGGAAGGTGTTGTTGCTGGTATGGTGTCTATGGTGGGTGTGATCCATCATGTCTTTCTCAGGCGAATTGAAACCATCAATGCAGATCGTTACAGTGCTGAACTCCATGAAATGCACCGCAAACTTCTGCGCAAGCATACAGGAATGGTCCACAGACATGGTGTTTTCATGTTGCATGGCAATGCTCGCCCACATGTCGCGCAAAGGACGGTAAAGGCTCTCCATTAGTTGCAATATGAAACCCTTCCTCATCCAGCATATTCTCCCGACCTCTCTCCCACTGACTACCATCTCTTTCGGCATCTCGATCACTTCCTGACAGGGAAGACCTTCGCTGATAATCGGGCGGTGCAACATGCCGTGGAGGAGTTCTTTGCGTCGCAGACTCCAGACTTCTTCCGCCTTGGAATCCAATTGTTGGCTGAGCGATGGTAAAAGTGTCTGGCTGTAGACGGTGACTATTTTGATTAACCACGCATTGTAGTTTTGATTTTTTTGGCCTTTGGCAATGACGCACCTGGGCCGGACATTTCATTCGCACCAACCCAATATTTAAATTGGAACAGTTAACGTTATGTGTTTCATCAACATAGCAAGTGATTTGCACGGAGTAACATTTAATGAAAGTTATTGATATTTCTTTGATAATATTATTCGATTAAATATCTATACCATAAACATTATATGCTGCGTATATGTACACACATGTTTTATATACAGGGTGGTTCAATAAGTTACTTAACACCCCCAGTACAAGGCTACTGCGGCATGGAACGTGAAAATGGCGATGACCAATCGTAGCCTGGCCAAGTGTGAACCACATTGACATCACCCACATGGTCGGCAGCCATCTTGATGTCCGCCATCTTGAAATCAACTTCAGAAATTAAAATGGGAAGCGGGTCGTGCGACATATCAAAATGGGCTAGAATTTCACCAGGAAAACAACTGTGACATTTGTTTTCACCTAACTTTAAATTTTAGGGCGATTCCCGCATGGGAGAGTGACACGTCCTTTCCTTTTTGCTTAAATGTTTATTGTTCAAATTATTATTAGTACGTGATTATGTGGTATTTATTGTTTAGACCAATCACTGAAAGTGTCTGGATATTGACTTACCGGTATGTACATATTTTTTTTATTTTTTCTAAACACTAAAGAAAAAAGTCTTTTTAACTAAAAGTTATTTTATTGTTTTCGGTTTTCAGATTCCCACTAGGCTATTTTTGGTTCTGTATTTCTATATTAGGATATTACAAAGTTCTAAGGTGTGTATAATATTTCAAAGTATTTTCAGGGTGTATTTGGATGATAACTATTAGGTTTTTGGATGAACTAATGTTAAGAATATTTCAACCAATCAGAAAACGTGTCGGTTTTATTTCAACCAATCAGAAAACGCGTCGGTTTTATTTCAACCAATTAGAAAACGCGTCGTTTTTATTTCAACCAATAAGAGAAGGCATCAGTTTTGCTTATGAGGTAGAAAAACTGGTAAAAGCAAGCAGAAGCTATTTGAGAAGTATTTGTGAAGCATTGTGTCAGAGAAGACGTCAAGTTGTGATTATTGTCCGAGAGTTTCAGACAATGAACTCAAGAGAAGCTATAATTAAGGTAAGTTATTTTTATTATGTAGTGTGTTTTAAATAATGCGTAAATCCTAATATTGAAACGAAGAAAAAGTCAATGCAAATCAAAAAGAATATTCGTAATGTGAACAAGTACTACAGCTATGTTTTTTTTATTTTTCAGGTGCATCTAATTTTGTATGTGTGTCTGGAAGGAACGTTTCGTGAAAGATGGCGTTTTAAGCTCTATAATCATGACTAACCACACTGCGGTGAGTATTTTGCAAGATATTTTACCTCTGGAATGTATATTTCTCCAACAGTTTTTTTTAAATAATATATAAATCTAGAAAACAAAGAAACGAAGAAAAATTAAATACCAAAATGAATATGCGTAATGTATTTTGATTTGAATTTGAATTTAAAATTTAGGGCGCGTCAGAACTAAGGCAATTTTGCACCCGTCACATTCTACGGGGTCCAGCCCCTTATCGTTACAAATAACAACTCTATCGTTACAGAACTAAAATCATAAAATATTAAAATCTTCTGACTTTCGTTAAAAGCTGAGGCTGTAAAGGGGCACTCAGCACACATAAGGACAAAAGAACAGGACAATAAAAACAAAATTATACTGGCCATGGGACCAGTCGCCAGAGCATCTTTAGTCTTCAGTCCAGGGTGTACTAACGTGGAAGTGAGGTTGACATTTGGGTGTTCCCGATTATTTCAAAGAGAACAAAGAATCTCGCTGGATTAAAGACAATCTCCATGCATTAATGTATGATATTCCTTGTGGATGTGAAATGTGCTATGTCCGGAGGGCAGTTAGGAACTTGAACTGTCAGGGTGGTACATTTTTCTGCAAAGGAAAATCCCAAATTATCAAAGATTCGTTTAATATTGATAAAATTGTTGATTTACAAACTGCAAACTGTCCATCCCTTAAGCATTTGTATATGTTTCAAGGAGGATTGTGCAAGTATCATTCTGATACTTCTCCCCCAGCTGAACAAGGTTGCGCATTCAGAAATGTTCAAAGACTTATATGTTGGTACAATAATAAAAATATTAATGTGTAATGTATTTTAGTGCAAATAATAAAGATTTGTGAAAAAGAATGTTTTCTATGTTGTTATTTAGTTTTAAAGCCTTTATTCAAGGTATTTTCAAGTATTACAGGTTTTCTTGAATGATTGACTTAATACCAGGAATTATACAAGCCTTAATTTTACTACAAGCATTATATGTCTATGAGGACTAAAATCCACTGATTGAAGCTTAAAGCTTAGGCTTACCATGTATATTGATTAATCACAGAACAACACGAACCTTACAGAGGATTGTAGGAGGCATAGGCCCTCACGCCAGAACCTTATAAGCCTGCAAAAAAGCATTTATATGGGGAAAATGTTGTTGTCTTGTGACTGTTTAGCAATAATATTTTAAAATTTTAAATCATTCAAATTTCTGTCGGCCAAAAAGAAAGAAGTGTTACGCAACAGCAAGGAACTGAAAGGAAGCCGTGTGTATTTGGAGCAGGACTACTGTGCAAAGGTTCGAGAAGAACGGAAGAAGCTGCAGTACCACATGATCGAGGCCAGGAAACAAGGAAAGTATGTGTACCTGCTGTTTCGGTATCTGTTCATCGACGGGAGGTGTTACACACTCGGCGACCTGGAGAGTATGCAACCGGACGAAGTACTTGTCTCTCATGAACGTGACAAAGGAATTCCACCTACCCCTTCCGCGCCTCCGTCGGAGGCCGCGACGGCAGCTGGAGCAGCAGGAGGGCAGGGACTGAAGCAACGTTCGCCATCCACATCCACCCTCTTCTCACATCGGGACCCGAGGGTAAGGAATAACAATAGAGAGAGAGGTCATTCACCCAATGATGGACAGGCAGTCTACGGTCATCTCTAGAAAAAGGGAAAGAGGCGGTGAGTAAAGCATTATTTAATCTAGCATTTCAAAATACCCGAGGACTCCTTACGAAAATCAGGACTTTCTGTCAAAGCGTTTTGCCTACAACTATGCTGCAGTGGCTGTAGTCGACAGCTGGCTGGTACCTGGCACCAGGGACAGTGAACTGTGTGATGAAAGATATGCCGTAATTAGATGTGACCCGAAAATGAAAACCTTGGGAAAAAAGGATGGAGGGGAGGTTATTTTAGTATTACAAAACAAATTCAGATCAACCAGCATAGAATTAATTGCCTGTTCTATCAATTGAATGTGTTCTCGGAAAAATTGTAATTAACAATATTATGTATCTGGTTATATGCATAGTATATTTCCCACCATTGTGTACTATTTCAATTTATGAAGCGTTTTATGAAGCTATTTATTCTGTATGTCTTCCCAGTTCACGCATACTCCTCGTAGGTGATTTTAACTTGCCGGAAGTAACAATTTCTAATTATGATTTCAGCAAAGGCTCGCAAAAATCTAAAACTCTCTCCAACTTCATGTCTTACTATAATTTAAGTAGTGTAAAAAATGTGTTAAACACCAACAACAAAACACTAGATTTAGTACTGACTAACATCCAAAACGTGTCAGTCTGTAAAGATGAAACGTTAGTACGTACCAGAGGATGAATATCACCCCCAACTTAGCATCGAATTCTTTGTTTCAAAACACGTTTAAGCAAATAAAGATAAAACAATTAGCATACGTAATTTCCAAAAAGCTAACTTTCAGGTAATGAACCGTGAAATTGCTACAATCAACTTGGAAGAAATATCCAATCAAAAGAATGGAAATGACGCGCTTGATATTTTTTACGAAAATCTTGATAAAGTTTTCGAAGTCACCGTCCCGTACAGAAACAAATCTATAACATCACGCTATCCTAGATGGTTCACCAGTGGCATAATTAAAAATATTAAAAGCAAATCCCACCATTATAATTGGTAATATCAACTTTCATTGTGTACAGTTTGAAACTCTCCGCAAGATAACCAAAAGGTAAATTGAAAAAGCTTACAGGAATTACATAGCAGAAACAGACAATTATATAAAACTCGAAAAGAAAAGAAAATACGTCCATGCCCCTCAAATACAATGACACTACACTAGACGATGACGAGGCAATTGCGAACGCCTTTGTTCAGCATTTCCTTTCCACCTATAAGAGCACGCCCGCGAATTACGACTGCAATTTAATCGAAGACCACGAAAGGATAGTTGTAGGTGAAGCATTTGTACTAAACGCAGTCAGTATTCAAGATGTTGAAAAGGCAATAAAAAAGTTATAACCAAAGATATCCTGTGACCCTGACGGCAATCCGCCCTACGCGTTAAAAGGTTGTGCAAGCTTATTAGTCCTATTCTTCATGAAAATACTCAATCTTTCCCTAGCTACGTCTGTCTTTCCCACGAAATGGAAAACATCTACAGAGTCACTTACCCAAAAATAGTGGCACCGGTAACACTGAAGAGCATAGGCCCATAGCTTTTTTGTCTGCGCCCGCAAAAGTTTTCGAATGTCTTATTTATCAAAGATTATTGTCGCACATATCCCCAGTAATATCTGAAAACCAAAACGGCTTCGTCCCGGGTACATCCACTGTTACGAACCTATCCCTCCTAAGTCATTTCGTTGCAACTAATCTAGAAGAAAGAAAGCAAGAAGGTGTCATCTATACAGATATATCCAAGGCCTTCGATAGATTAAACCACGATATTTTGTTGAGTAAACTCTCATGTTGCGACCTCTCCAAAACAGCACTACATTTATTTGCTTCTTATCTAAAAGACCGTAAGCAGAACATATCTCATAATGGAATTGTAACAGAAGAGTTCGCAGTTTTCTCAGGAGTCGCCCCGGGTTCGAGTCTCGGACCTCTGTTGTTTTGAATTCTAATCAATGACTTAACAAAGTACCTGTGTGACTCATTCAGACTCTTATACGGATGACTTAAAATTCGGTAGGATTATTTGTAATATTGATGACTGCAAATCGTTACAAAATTAAATCAATACAGGAACAAAATGGAGCAGAATAAATTATCTTAATCTGAACATAGAAAAATGCTGTGCTATGACATACTCGCGCAAGAGAAAATAAATTGAATTCAATTACAAAATAAATAACACAAAAATTAAAAGGGTTAACGAGATGAGAGATCTAGGAGTTACATTTGATTCAAAACTTACATTTGCAACACATGTTGAAAGGGTCGTAAATGAGGCACACAGGAACCTAGGGTACGCAATTAGAATGAGTAAAGAGTTTATGAACAAAGATATAATGAATAATAATAGTCCGAAGCAAAGTAGAATATGCAGCAGAAAT
This sequence comes from Lepisma saccharinum, assembly GCF_977018435.1. Lineage (NCBI taxonomy): Eukaryota > Metazoa > Arthropoda > Insecta > Zygentoma > Lepismatidae > Lepisma > Lepisma saccharinum. Next base: position 135,203,063 of record NC_139230.1, read on the forward strand.
ATGGGCTCCTCAGGACAAAAAGTACACGCATAAAATAGAAATGCTACAGTTTAAATTGGTAAGGTACGCCACTTATAAAGAAACATGCATATATCCCCGATACGAATCATACACTTCCCTCTGTAAACACCACAACCTGCCTTCTCTCAGCAAAAGAAGGAAGATGCAATTGCTCTGTTTCTTATACAAAATCATGAACAATAATGTTCAAGTGCAACATCTTCTAGAACAAATACACATACGTGTTCCTATCTCCAAGACACGATCCAAAGTAGTAACAGAAGATCGAACATTATAAATAAATCACCGATCAGGAGAATGTGTGAACTATACAACAGATGTTCCGAAAGGGAAACAAAATTAGATATATTTCACATGCCTATTGGGACATTCAAAAGAGTTATTCAAGACATGGAAGAATAAATGTCAACAATGTAAACATAAACGCAATTTTTGTAAATATATATTTATTTCGTAGTATATACTCAATTACATATATGTACGTACTTTCTAGAGTGTCAATTATTTACAGGTCCTTTATTACACACATAATTAATGTATTTCTTCAAAGTAAATAACTTCTATCCTTGATTTATACTGTGAATATTTTATTTCCATACTTTATGTAATTTATAATATATTAGTATATCCTTATATATATATATATATATATATATATATATATATATATATATATGTGTGGTGGTAAAGATCTGAAATACTGAGTTTAAAGATAAATACGTTGTGCATTGTACTTAATAATTGAAACATTGTATTCATGTAGGCTAATTTTGTAGATAATAGTTAGATATTTTATTCCACTCTCTTCAATTATCATGTATTATTTAAACTCGGTTTCTTAGCTGTTGTATACAAATATAATTTAGCGTTGACTCATTTTATGTTTATTTACATTTATGCACAATAATATTTCTTATCAAACTGTAAATTTACAAACTCAAAGCAAGAAATATAGATCACGGTAATTGGACATTCGCCTGTTGTCTTAAATAATAAATAAATAAATAAAAGAGATTAACTACAGGTACAACATTAGTAACACCTCTGAACTGGGAATTCCAACTCGAAGTCAAACGGGAACAAATGAGAAACGCTGCAGTAGCAGACTGAGAAACAAGGACTTAGCAAAGCACACTCAGAGAAATGTGATTGGGGAATCAGGAGAAACAGAGCTTCAATTCTACGAACAGGGACCAACAGCTTTAAATAGGAGGAATATTATATAAGGTCCTTACGAAGCAGTAAGGAAACAGTGCTGTGAAGTGTAGTGTAGTGTAGTGAATTCGAGGTGTTCAATCGAATAAAATATGATTCTGAGTAATATGTACACTATATAGCCAAAAGTCACTGGACACTCAGTGCTGTTCATTTCAAAGACACCAGCCAGGTAACTAATAAGGCGTCGGGTCTCCCTTCGCTATTATCACAGCATTTACTCTTCGGGGCAGGCTTTCCACTAAGTTCTGGTATATTGCAGGTGGATTTTTTCCCATTCGTCCTGTAACCTGGTACGAACCCGACGTTCCAGTTCATCCCAAATATGTTCAATGGGGTTCCAGCCGGGGCTTTGAGAGGGACAGCTAACCACATTCACCTGATTGTCCTCAAACCACGATGCAATGAACCCTGCTTTATGATCAGGGCCATTATCGTGCTGATAGAGGAAAGGGACCATTTCAAATTGTTGCTACAGTGTGGGCAGCATGCTATTGTCTGAAATATTCTCATAAACACCACAGTTCATGTTGCTATTGACAGAAACTATTGGCCACTGCCCAAACCAGGAAAGATAGCCCCATACTCTGACAATACCGTCATGTTCACTTGGATGTCCGGTGACTTTTGGTTACATAGTGTATATTGAGATAGCCGCAGGGTGGCAGAAACCACAAGAAATTAGAAGAAGATGAAAGAAGAAGCAGCAGAAGATAAAAGAAGACAGAAAATCAGAAAGAAGATAGAAGGTTGAAGAAGAAGCTAGAGATTCTCCTATTCGGGGTAATTTTACAAGTTGGTAATTCCCGTTATATTGGGTAGCCAAAGTCTAAGGGGCCTCCCCGATGGCGCAGTGGTAGTGTCGTCGCCTTGTAATCTAGGTGTCCTAGGTTCGATACCCGGTGGAGGGACATAGTGGTTCGGATCCTACCTTAAACTGTATGTTCAGTCCCGATTAACATTACTGTGCATAAAGTGGAATTAAAAGACCAAATCAATCAACCAAGATATAAGGACCACACAGATTCAAATAAATTAATTTCGTCCTTAAATTTACATGTCTACGGATCTGGGTTTCATGGGCAACACAAAATAAAATTAAAATCTAATTATAATACATCATTATAATAATAATAATAATTATTATTACTATTTACACCACTACCGATCCTCATTCATTGTCCCGCAAAGTTGGTAATTCTGTTATTCGAAAGTAAAGGTTTAAGGACGAAAAGAGACTAACAAAAACTAAGCTCTTCTCCAAACCTCCAGATTTACGGATCTGACATAGGATAGCCAAAGTATATGCATTGAACAATTGTTTGCATTATCGGTATAGTGATCTTTAATTCCTCAGTTGTGTTTTATAATTATATTTATTCAATTTATTCAATTATCATTTATAATATTTTATATTTTTTATTGTATCTTTATTCTTTCTAGTAATCAAATTAAATTTTAAACTTTGGTAATCAAATTAGAGTTCATAATCCTTGGTTTTAATTTTTAGGCACAATGGCAGCTTTTCCTTTGCTCTTCAATATTCCTGAACTCCTAACCAAATAAATGATCATTATCCGAAGAGGGGCACAACTGCTCCCATCTAAAACGGCAAACAAGAAATGCCATCAACGGGAACTATGCTGGGAGATGGTTTTATTGAGTGCAAGGAGAGAGGAGGTTGGTGGACCTCGTCTTCTGTGCACCCTTAAAAAAAGTTTTGTTTGTATTACTTCAATGTTTCCCCCCCCCCCTAGAATTGACTTCCGTCCAAGGGGACCTCTGCGCCAAAACTTCATTATATCTATGGAGGAAGAAAAACAGGAATAATCTATTTTGACTTCTTCCTATTCCACGTCACATATACAGATGAGAAATTAGAAATATACCTATACACTTAATTAGGGCCTCATTGATGTTATGTATAACCCTATCTATCCTGTCCCACCTATCTCTTGAGCAGGCGAACGAAAATAATTCTCTGCGCAAGTAGTGACGCTCTACCAATAAACACCAGAGAGGTGTTTGCTCTGCCAAATCGATTTCCTCCCCTTCTCTGACGATATGCACGGCCTTGCTCCAGAGTTAGCCGGGACAGGGTAGACGTACAACATGGCAAGTTATGTTGTCTCAAATAAACATCATTACATTATTATTTCTAATATATAGAAACTGGGGGTATTTACCCACACAGTAGATGTTTGGCACTCATTTTACCAGATGTTGTCGAATTGTGTTTTGAATTGTAACCAACTGAAAGTTTTCTTCCTACAGATGTCTATCGTATCAAGTAAGTATCTTTTACAGTCACTAACAGCCGGCCCCCGTGGCGGAGTGGTTAGTACACTGCGCTACGACGCCAGGGGTCTCGGTTTCGAATCCCGGCCTGGGCATGAATATTTGTGAGTGTCCATTCATCAATTTCATCATATCGTCACTCATCCCCATCTTCGCAGATTAGCCAAAAGTGGCACAAAAAAAGTAAAATCTAGCAAATCAATCAATCAACTGCGTCACTAACAACTATTCTATTACATTTGCCCTCAGTGTTCACACACTTCTGATAAGAGTCTTATTCCATTACGAATTAAAAAATTAGACACATAATATTTTTTTCTTTCTTCATACATTTACTTGTTCTGAATCGAAGAGATTTTGGACGTGTGTGTGATCCACCCCCTCTCTCTCTTTCTCTCTCTCTCTCTCTCACACACAGGGATGTTTGTGTTCATTTGAGTGTGAGTGTGAGTGTGAGTGAGTGTGGAAGGTATTGACCACCGATATAAAAAGTTATACATTCATTTATTGTAAACTTTTTTAAATGAATATATTATTGCTACAGTTACAACCATTGTTTTCTTAGATTTTAATACAGTAATATATGCAACTTCAGATTTTCAATCGACCCAAAACAATTTATGACTGTTCCTTATATTAAATTTTCGTTGCAAATTGTGGCAGTTAAGATTGTGCATTTCTTTATCATTATTAAATCGTTGTTTACCTTAATTAATTTGTTTATTTCTTTCTATCATTTAGATGACGTTGGTGCCCTATTAACATACGTAGAAGAAATACTTAGATTCGCTGCTGAGAAAGTAGGATTAATCATCCTCAACGTCATCATTGTTGTGGTTATAGCCCAATGGGAAAATATATCACAAAGTATGCACGCCATGTTTTCTAACCATCGAGAAAATGAAGTATTTCCTGTGAGTATAACGAATATTCTAATGTTTCTATATTTACTTACGTTATCAACACAAACTCCCACATATACACTAAAAATCAGACTAGTAAAATTTTATGTCTTTACTTTCACTTGATGCCAGTCGTTTACTTACTTACCATTAAGATAATTCAAAACGTTATTACTTATTATTATTATTAATATTATTAATACATGTATACAAAAATGTATAAACACAAAAAAACTTTCAGAGCTTGTCCAGAACATCTAAAAAGGGAAATCCCCGGAAGATGTTTCTATTATTCTTTGCTCTTCTACAGAGGATTATACCTCTAATTACAGAAGGTGTAGACTGCGTTTATTTGATAAAGTATAAATTACATGCGAATATGCAAACACATTTTCATGCACTCAAACGGACACATATAAAACATGAGAACATGTATTTATGTACAAAATTATACATTTAGGCAAGAAGTTTATACCTAATTATTAAGTATTGCACATTTTAAATGCATCACAAGAAATGCATGTATTAACATTGCAATTTAACAATCTACGTTCTATCATAATTTCGTTTCTTCATAATATTGAGTTTATTATTATTTTATATCTGTCAAGTGTAAATGAAAAATCTACATGTTGATGGCTTCCAACAGGAGGATTTCAATTGCACTGGTGGATAACAGCTTTCTAGGGAGGTGAGATACACAATGAGAGATTTTCTATATTTAGACATTTCTACTCTCAAAAATGATAACTGTGGGATATTTTATTGGGGGGTTGCATTTACCACTCTGTTTTCTTTCGAGTTTTTCGCCCGATCCTGTGGCCGAGTGGTTGATCTAGCTCAGGAACAAATATTTTTACAACAAGTTCCCGAAATATTTTCTGTTAATGACAACTTGCGGATTGAAAAGAGCTTTACAGCTGCTGAGGTGTACGAAGCGATTCTAGGAATGAAGAATAACTCATCGCCAGGAATAGATGGTATTCCCATAGAATTTTATAAAATATTTTGGTCATTTGTAGGTAATATTGTGACAGACTGGATAAATGCAGTATATAATCAACACTGCTTGGGAAGGACGAGCAATACAGGTGTAATCGTCCTGGTTCCCAAAGTTCCTAACCCTACGATAGTAAAACACTATAGACCTATATCTTTGTTGTGCACGGATTATAAAATTTTTGCAAGATGTTTACTTCGTCGTCTTTTGCCCTATATGGAAAGAATGATCGGTGTCCATCAATACTGTTATGGTAATAATAGATCGATCTTTACTGTTTTACAGACAATTCGTGATGTCATAACTAGTTATAGACATACGACCATACAAGGTCACCATGGTATAGTGGCATTGGATTTTCAAAATGCTTTTGATACTGTACAGCACGAATTATTATATGCTGTATTTTTAAGGATGGGTTGTAGTCCAAAATTTGTAAATGCGATTAAGAGTTTATATACTGATGTCAAATCGTGTGTAAAAATCAATGGTTTTTTAACTAAGACATTTCCTTTACAAAGGGGTGTCAGACAAGGTGATCCCATGTCAATGATAAGTTTTTGTGTAGCGTTAATGCCATTTTTAAAGGTACTTGAAATGCAATTGCAGGGGTTAAATATTCACTCAACAACGATAAAATTATTAGGTTATGCTGATGATGTCACTGTGTTTGTGAAATTGCCGACAGATATGGAAATACTTGAAAACGTGATAGAAAAATACAGCTCGGTAGCTGGCCTAAAGCTTAACTATAATAAAACTCATTGGATGCACTTAGATGCTACAAACCACTCGTATCAAAACGATAAAATTCAAAAAGTAAATGCACTGAAAATACTTGGAATAATTTTTACCCACTCTTTACAAGAAATGATTGCTCAAAATTATTCAACATATATTACTGGCCTGAAAAGTGTGCTTAAACAAAACAAACTTCGTGCCCTTAGCTTGGTTGCCAGGGTAGCCTTTGTAAATATTTATGCGAGTTCAAAGCTCTGGTTTGTGGCACGAGTGCTTCCGATGAGGAAATTGGATTTTGTACAGATAAGGAGTGCGATAAACTGGTTTCTTTGGGCACACCAAATGCTGCGGGTGAGTCACGAGAATGTGTGTCTACCGGTACGGTACGGAGGACTTGGCCTGACTCATGTGGAGTTAAAAATCCAAGCTTTCCGCGTACAAGCAGATATGTCAATGTTAATAAACTTCCCAGACAGTTTAACGGGTGTGATACTTAAGCAGATTTTGGACACCATACCATTGCAGTCTCCGATCGCTATAGCAACGGTGCCACCGCATTATAAATATTTACAAGAATCAGTGCTAGAAATTTGTTATATACTACTTTCAGCGAAACCTCTTGAAATACCAAAAGTATCTCAATTATACAAGTCACGTCGTTTGGCAACACTGCCTAGCTGCAAGATAATGATTAAACAACAAACCCATCCCTGGCACACAATATGGAACAATGTTCACGCACCACATTTATCGCCCTTGGTAAAATCTGCGTGGTACTGTGTGGTACAGGATATAGTGGTGACGGAAGAGAAATTACATAAATTAAAACTGTTACAAGAACCACTATGTGGTAGGTGTAAACAAAAATGGTTCGATTTCACACTGGCTAAGTGAATGCATACGGACACGTGAAACATGGAAATATCTATGTGTGTTATTAGGAAAAATTTGTCGCACCCATCCCAATGCGTTTACTGTGCATAACATAATGTTACCTTCGTTTTCGTGTTTTCCATACGAAATTGCGTAGTGTACAATGGTTGGTTGGACATTATATATTGTTTGTCTGCATATATAAAGGTATAGATTTTCATGTATGTTAAACAGGAATATCATAAAGTGTCTCAAGATAAAAGAAAAATATTATTCGCACATTTTTAAAGGTGCTGATGGAATGTTAAAAGAAATATTGTTATCCAAAATCTGTAAAATTTCGCTGCGGGACGGCGTAGGTTCGAATCCGGCTCTGGTCGGAATTTAGTCGGCCTACGAATAGGGCCGGTGGCAACCCACCATCGTGAGGAAATTGGGAAGCTCCGAGTGAGTGAGCGTAACCTGGTCAAGAAGACCTACAACAACGGCTGGGGGTTCGTCGGGCTGATCACCCGTCACCCCAATACTGGTCTGAGACCTCCACGCTATAACAGGTGACGGAGGAACAGTGTGGGAGGGAGACCAGCAGTCGGGCTTGGTTGTTTGTGAATGTCTATTCATCAATTTCATAATTTCATCACTCATCCCCATCTTCGCAAATTAGCCAAGAGGCACAAAACACGAAGTAAAATAAACTAAATCAATCAATCTCTCGAGTTTTTCACTGCTTTTATTTGAAAATGTTGATTTTTCTCAACATGTCAGAGGGAGCTGTAGCCCCATTAGCCCCTCCCCTCTGCGTACGCCAGTGATTTACAAAAAGGATATTATAACTATGACTCATTGGTGAGTTCTTGTAATACCTCTGAGCTTTTAAAATCTTAGAAGTCAGAATTTTTCTATTGCGCAGGTTATTTTTCTTACATTGAATTGAATTTGATCGAATAAGGAGCTCTTATCTAAGATTAATTGTTTCATAGATGTGTACGTGTTCTAATAATTTTCTACTCTTACACCCACATATTTCAAGCAGATTATTATAATTCACGTTATTCTGTCGTGAAGACATATATTTTGTGGAAAAGTTTTCTCAGAAACCCTTTCTGTATTCTTTTTACGCCGTTTTCGTAAGATCTGTACATAAGACACCAAATAATGGATGTGTATTCGAGTTCACCAGTCACTATGCAGTTAAGGTAGACCGGAGAAAATTGAGTCACGGGAAAATTCTTGTTCTTTTGAATTTAGGCGCTTGTAACTGGCAAACTAAACGGGAATAATTCATTTCACTTTCAACATTATTTCCCCACCTCCATAGAGAAATGAACACTTCATGCTACGAGCCCAGTAAGAATGTCAGTTGAGGTTGGTCTGCCATTTTTGTTGGTAACATTTTCTAACAGTTTGCGAAAAACCTGTCAATGAATGTTTTATGTGTTCAAACTTAAGCTTTTTACTGCACTTGTAACAGTATACAAAATTAAGTAAGATTATTGTACATACTTGTTCTTCTTCTCACATTTGTTGAACAATTTAATTTTGAATAATTTGAGTCTCTTTTCTTGGGGTAAATTAGGTCATTCATTTTCTTCACTTCAGAGTTAATTTCTTCATTATTCTAGTCCTACATGGACACATTAATATGAACACCCATATGAAAGTCGGTCGTATTTCGTCCTTGCAGAGTCACGCCACCTGGCACAGAAGTCTGCCACCTAGTGGCAGGGAAGGTAGAGGTATAAATTTATCAGCAGTAGTCATACCATGTGCATATTCTGTTACCAGTCAAATGCTGTTATGTCCGACCTCTCAGACTTCCAACGAAGCATGCTAATTGAAGCGCTCCAAGCTGAGTCTTAGTGATGAAATCAACCAACTTGGTGGTTGTTGCAAGGAGCATGTTATCAACTGTTATGGCAGCCTACAACAAAGGAGGTAAAACGTTATCTTCCAAACAGAACAGTGGACAAAAGTCGAAGCTCACTGACAGGGATAGGTTAGTGTTGAATCGGATAGTAGCCCAAACACGCAAGACAATGGTGCCAGATAACATCCGAGATAAACTCCCATTTCGAATACTCTGCGTCAACCAAAACTACACAAAGAGAACTGCATACTGCGAACATTAATGGCAGAACGACTATTCCAAGCCATTGGTAATACTGCGCAACACTGTGTAGCATCAAAAATGTTGCCAGGAGCACACAGGCTGGTCATAACAACAGTGGGGACAGGTTAACTGGTTAGACGATTCTGCATTCACATTTTTCCACACCCCAGAGCATGATTGGTTGTACAGAACGCCTGCAGAAGCCTTTCATGTTGACTGTATTTTTCCTACTGTTAATCATTGTTATTGATTGTTATTGATTTGGTGTTTTAAGTCCACTTTATGCACAGAAAGGCTAATCGGAACTGGACCTACAGTTTAAAGTGGGATCCGAAACCACTGTGCCAAGTGCCTCCACCGGGTATCGAACCCGGGGCCCCTTCATTACAATTCTGTTAATCATGGAGGGTGTTCTGAGCTTGTGTGGTCTTTGACTACTTGTATTCCTCTCACAGGTGAGGAATATGGCAGCATTATTGGGTGAACATCTCCATTCAATAACTCAGACTTTTCCTGGCGAGCCATCTGTGTCAATATGACAATGCCCCCCCCCCCAACCCTTTAAACTTATCGGTGCATCAATTTGAATTTGATTTTAAAATTGTGGGAGCGTCAGCACTTAGGCTATTTTGCTCCCGTCACATTATACGGGGGCCAGCCCCTTTTAATTACAAAGAACAACTCGAACGTTGCATAATGAAAAATCTTAAAATGTTCTGACTTCTGTTAAAAGCTGAGGCTGTAAAGCGGCACTCAGCACACATAAGGACAAAAGGACAATACAAACACAATTATACTGGCCATGAGGCCAGTCGCCAGAGCCTCGTTAGTCTTCAGTCCAGGGTGTACTAACGTGGAAGTGAGGTTGACATTTGGGTGTACTACGTGGAAAGTCACCCCTTACACCCCTTATCGGTGCATCAAATCATGGTTCTTTCAGCACGAAGATGAAGTGGATCAACGTCTACTCTGGCCTTCTCAGTCGACAGATCTTAATATAATTGAACAATTGTAGGGAATTTTGGAGGTCAAAGTGCTGCTACATTTTAACTTCCAGCCACGCTTTCTGAAATAAAGACCGCTATTCACAAGGAATGGGCATGTATTCCCTTAAACATTGTGCATGATCTGTATTTGTCCACCCCACGTCAAATACAGGCTGTAATTTCATTCATGGATGAGCCAACATCAGGGTGTCCATATTTCTGTGTCTTTCATCCGTATATTAGTACTTCACTTTTCCACAAGAACTGAAGAATATGTGCTAGATCTGACTCATGGCGAGAAGATATAGGTGGTCACCGAAGTGTTTTGAAATTTTTTGTGAGTCAATTTTTAACACGTAATATTGTTTTAAATAAAAATTGTTCAATAATACCTGGAAGGTTTTGCATTAACTTCAACCCCTCGTCGTTCTAGTTAATGAGGGACAGTACCTCTACCTGCAATGTCGCTAACACGAAAAAATCTTTGGGATGAAAAGTGTGAAATAAATAATTATAATTTGTGAATGGCAAAATGTGTAAGAATGTTATACTTTTCACAGTAATTTTATTCTACGTTAAAGAATTGGCAAAACTGGGTAATAAACAGTGAAGCAGCAGATGAAGGGACCAAAAAACAGAAGAATGAAGAACAATCACTTTGTAACTAATGCAAAATGTCATACAGTGATCAAAGGAGTCAGAAGGCAGTTGACTACATTCAAAGCCAGGAATGTAGAATGTGGTGTTCCGAACGTATTATGTTACATGTAATATATTATTTTGGCGCAATTGAAAGCAGGAAAATATATTAATAATGACGTTTGTTACATTGCAATATATCAATTATTTCCCATGTAATTGTAACGTGAAGCTGACGCTTGAAACAAAGATCTCAGAAGTTAATTCGTTTGTTATAACAAATATGTTTTCCCGTTGACTGGTCATTTTTGTATCGAAACAAAAATGTTTCTCCTTTTGACATTACTTGTGTGTCGTAACAAACATGTTTTCCATTTTTAGCGTCATTCGTATGTCGTAACAAACATGTTTCCCTTTTAGACTGGTCATTCGTGTGACGTAACAAACTTGTTTCCCATTTTCACGGTTCCTTCGTGTGTCCTTTGAACTGTACCAATGGTATGTTCGTTAAGTGTCTCATCCGCTGTATGTAGCGCTTGTGATTGTTACTGATCTGCATATTCATTGAGCTTAGGAAAGTACACTGATTAACAAGACGTCTGTGATAGTTTGAGTTTGAGTCTTGGTTTCAGTCCACTTTATGCACAGGAAGGCTAATCGGGACTGGACCTACAGTTTAAAGTGGCACCCGAACCACATGTGCCTCCACCGGATACGAACGCCAGAATTATCGCTGAGAAAACGGTATTTTCAAAATATGAAAAGCCAAGATGTTATGGATTTATAGCGAGCATAAGAAAAATGTAGCACAAGTGTACAGGGTGTATGCCTAAAGTATCCGTACAGGAGTCATCCATCGCGCCACACAATTGTAAACCTCCACACAGTTGTCGGAAACAGATAGTGCAAAAACACGTAAACGAGTCTGTTACAAACGCGTTGCAGAAGTAGCTGGTAAAGTTGGTGTTAGTTGCTATTGCCGTGAACCCACATATTAGTTCACGTGAAATTTCTACAGGCAGTTGAATCAAACACACTAGTGTAATTCGCATACTTCGACTTCACATATTTCATAACTAACTAACTAACTCTCTGGTCTTCTTAACCCGAAGGTACATGGCTGCAGCAACACAGGCCTTCCATCTGTCCCTATCCGGAGCAAGATATTTATACTCTTTTCCATCCCTATCGATTTCCTTTAGGTCCATCTCAAGGTTATCCCTCCATCTTCGTCTTGGTCTTCCTACTGGTCTCTTACCATCAGGTTTCGCAATAAGAATCCTGTAAACTCCTCTTTCCCCTCCCATTCGTGCCACATGGCCTGCCCACCAAAGTATTCTTGATTTAATCATTCTAATAATATCTGGACATGAATACAAATTATGTAGTTCTAAATGATGTAACCTTCTCCACTCACCTGTCTCCTCATCCCTTTTAGGTCCAAATATGTTTCTAACGATGTTATTTTCAAATACTCTCAATATATGTTCCTCTTTCAATGTAAGGGACCAAGTTTCACACCCATATAATACTACAGGCAAAATTACTGTTTTGTATATTTTAACTTCTAATTTCTTAGATATTAAACGACAAGACAAAAGTTTATGAAGAGAAAAGTAACTTCCATTTCCTGAATTAAGCCTACTTTATATTTCCTCTTTAATATAATTTTCATTTGTTAATATTACTCCTAAGTATTTGAATTTGGAAACTGGTTCAAACGAGTTGTTATCAATAATTAAATTTTGATTATTACCTAACATTTGGTTTCGGCCTGTAAGCATATACAGGGTGGTGCAAAATTCCGTTTACAATGCGGAGGAGGTGAATCACCAAGTGAAATGAAGACGAAAATGTAAATGGAATTTTGTCGTATCACGCACCGTCTCAGAGCTAGAGGATACCGAAATCGTGTGAAAATGAACTTCACACCTCCATATGCCGACAAATAGTACTCATAAAGAAGATGCGGCACGATATCCCCAAAGAAAACACACCTAGGCTAGCGAATGATGCACAAATCGCGTGTCGAAAATGAATGCGGCAGGGATTCCTCACAAGAAGTGAGGGATTCCCGGTAATATGTCCGACATGGAACGCAGGTATCAAATGGGGGTACAAAGGGAAATGACGGAGGTCACAGCACATGAAGAACATTTCGCCAGGAAGTGTCCGAAAAGCAGGCTGCAGAAGGGGATTCCCCAGAGAAGAGGGGACACAGACAACATGTGCAAGAGGTGTGATGACACACACGTACGCAAGTAGTATTCTTTATTGGCTGTGGAAATGACATACGATACATATCACAGACGTTGTTGAAAATGTCCACCAACCACATCTACACACAGACGGCATCGGCGTAGCAGGGACGCTCTGGTATGCACAAATACGTTGGGCATGTCAGTGATCATCCCAGCAGCGACGGTAACTCGAGCAACGAGGTCCTCCACACTTTCCACCGGGGTTTCGTAGACCAGCCTCTTCATTTCGCCCCAGAAGAAGAAATCTAGCATTGTGAGGTCGGGTGACCGAGGTGGCCACAGTACAGGTCCACGCCTACCAATCCATCTATCACCGTATGCATTGTTGAGTACAGCTCTGGCTCGGCGGTCAAAATGTGCAGGGGCACCGTCATGTTGATACCATACATCTTGCCTAATTGCAAGGGGCACATTTTCCAACAGTTCAGGTAGAACTTCCCGTAGGAACACACAATAGTTCCCACCGGACAAAGTATTGGGCAACACGTACGGACCTATCAGGTTGTCCCCGACAATGCCACACCACACATTCACTGCGAACCGTCGCTGAAAATGACGCTCAATGATTGCATGCGGGTTTTGCACATCCCACACGTGACTATTATGGGTATTGAAGACGCCTTCTCTGGTGAATAGTGCCTCGTCGGTCCACAACACTGTTTTGGAAAATTGGGGTTTGCAAGAGTTTGTTGCAAATACCACTGACAAAAATCAAGGCGTAGGGGAAAGTCCGTCGGCTGCAGGTGTTGCACCCTCTGCACTTTGTATGGGTGCATACCCTCATCGTGCAGCACGCGTAATACATTGGTATGGTGCGTGTGTCGCACATGGGCAATGGCACGGGTGCTGGTGCCTGGCGTCTCCCGTATCCTGTCCAACACTTCCTCCTCAAATTGGACACTGCGCACACTGCGCGGTCTGCCACGATCCCACACCCTAGGTCGTACAGATCCAGTTTCACGTAAACGAGCATCCACCTGTTGAAACAGGACATGTGATGGTAGGCGCCGATTTGGAAATCGTTCGCGATACACACGCCTTGCCTGATGGCTGTTTTGGTGTGTCTCACCGTAAACGAGATGCATATCGGCAAGCTCGTTGGTGGTGTATGTCGCCATTGTCAGGCTCACAAAGGAGCACACGAATACGTACGAAACTAACTTGTGGTGTACCGTTCACGACTACAGCACTGAACATTCCACACAGGTGTCCACCACGTACAGACAACACAGATGGTACGCACTACGTACAGTCACTTTAGCAATGTGCTCAATTTCACCACACGCCTCAGGATGAACACCTTGCGACAACACGCGCAACTGACAGGCAGATCGCTAGTTGCGTACACTGACGCGTTGTTTGTATATACGTATACCAGCGATAGCGGGCAGGGGCAGGTAGCATCCCGCTGAGCGCCTCTACCGGAGCTTTATGTACTACTACGTCTTCCGTCGTAGTATTTGCAGCCGATATCAGTACGTGCTGGTCGTTCTATCACGTGTACGTACGTATTTCATTTCTACGTACAGCCTTAGATAATACTTGTGTACGTGTGTGTCATCATAGTACACCTCTTGCACATGTTGTCTGTGTCCCCTCTTCTCTGGGGAATCCCCTTCTGCAGCCTGCTTTTCGGACACTTCCTGGCGAAATGTTCTTCATGTGCTGTGACCTCCGTCATTTCCCTTTGTACCCCCATTCGATACCTGCGTTCCATGTCGGACATATTACCGGGAATCCCTCACTTCTTGTGGGGAATCCCTGCCGCATTCATTTTCGACACGCGATTTGTGCATCATTCGCTAGCCTAGGTGTGTTTTCTTTGGGGATATCGTGCCGCATCTTCTTTATGAGTACTATTTGTTGGCATATGGAGGTGTGAAGTCCATTTTCACACGATTTCGGCATCCTCTAGCTCTGACACGGTGCGTGATACGACAAAATTCCATTTACATTTTCGTCTTCATTTCACTTGGCGATTCATCTCCTCCGCGTTGTAAACGAAATTTTGCACCACCCTGTATTTAGTTTTCTCATTGTTAACTTCCAAACCTATCTCTTTAGCAGTTTTCGAAAAATATCTTAGCATTATTCTTAATTGTATTTATATCATCCCCTAATAAGTCTACATCATCTGCATATGCTAACAACTGAGTCATACCATTTAATTTTAGTCCTTCGTTAGTTTCTTTTACCTTCCTAACAGCATATTCTAAGGCAAAATTAAACAGCAATGGAGATAATGCATCTCCTTGTTTTAACCCATCATGAATTGTAAGTTTGTCAACACCCACACGAATTTTACTATCTGTTTCACTGGTGCATTCTGGTGCATATTTCATCCTTATAATATTTTATCCTCATCATTATATGAAATTTACTTTGAGAATGTAGTGAATTTTTGTGAATGCATTGGAGTCCTACCTGTTCTCGATGAACAGCTATTCACAAACCATGAGAGAATGAACCTACGAAACATACATTACTGGTCCGTAGAAAATCATCGTAGGCTTCGACAGGAAGAGCGACGGCGACCTTGGAGTGTCAACGTATGGTGCGTAATAATTGGCGACCATCTCCTTGGACCTTACTTCATGGATGTCACCCAAACAAATGCAAACTATGTTGAATTCCTTCCTACAAAATGATCTGCAACCTTCGCAAGAAAATGTAAACTGGATGGTTGTCCAGCGAACTCTGAAAATGACACTATTATGACGCTTGATCGAATGTGCGATGTAGGTTTTATCAGACATGGCGGGCGAACGAATTGTCCAACCCGGTCTCCCGAACTGAGACATTTAGACTTCTTTTTGTAGGGTGGTTTAAAGGAAGAAGTCTTTTGCAATGCAACTACAAGCTCAGAGAACATGAAACATCTCACTGAGGCAGCCTGCGGCAGAATTACACAGGACATGCAACGGTGATTACAGCATGTCGGTTGGAAGTGTGTGTGGCAAATAATGAGGAACATTTATTCTCCTAAAATTCTTTCGTTTTCTATAATTGAATGCGTACAATTCCTTGGTAAAGAGAATCCATACTGTAGAAGAACAATTACTAATAAAGTTTTGTGTGATTTAAATTCCTTCCTAAACCGTTTATAGTTCTACATAATAAAAGTACTATTTTATCTCTCTTCCTCTTTCATTCTTGATGTTGTCCTTCGATAGACACTTGAATGAACTGCTCGGTCGTTGTATCTCACGCTCAACTTCACGTTACAATAACTTAGAAAGTAATTAAGATATTACAGTGTAACAAATGCATTGGCAATGTCTTTCATTCTATAGCGTCGTCGCCTTGCAATCAAGGGATCCCGGGTCCGATACCCTGTGGAGTCACATAGTTGTTCGGATCTCACTTTAAACTGTAGGTCCAGTTCCGATTATCCTCACTTTGCATAAAGTGGACTTAAAACACCAAATCAATCAATCAATTAGTCAACCTTTCATTCTACTTTCAATTATGCTAAAAATAATATGGGGTCTTAACGTTTCGCAAAATATTTTGAAGAGAATGAATTTTTCCCTCCGCTAGGAAATTTTATGTGTAAACAAACAGAATACTTATTAAAAAGTTACACTATATGGTGAAAGATACTTAGATTGATTGATTGATTTGCTTTATTTTACTTCGCCTTTTGTGCAACTTTTGCCTAATTTACGAAGATGGGAATGAAACGAATGGGATGAAATTAATAAATTGACACTCACAAACATCCATGCCCAGGCCGGAATTCGAACCCGGTACTCCTGGCGTCATAGCACGATGTGCTAACCAATCTTCTTTTTCATTTTAAGCCCTTAAACGGTAACTTCCCCCGTCACTCTCTTCTTTCCCTATTTTCACGCATATCACTTTTCTCTAAATCGCCAATTTGACTTATTTAGGACACACACAAATATCCATGTCTTACCCGGGATTCGAACCCGGAACCCCTGGTGTCGTAGCGCGATGTGCTATCCACTCCGCTACGGAGGCCGATAAACAATTCGGAACGAGGGCCGGCGAGAGACACTTAGAGAAAGAAGGTATTTATAGATGTGGATCAGGAGAAAGCATTAGATAAGAGTGAATTGGATGAAACGTAAGTAGATAATATGGATTTCTTCACCGGAATTATGGTACGAGGGTAGATTAATATCAGGGCCTATTTTGGCTTAAATTGACTAAAATTATGCTATATTTTTATATCTTCGGGTGGATTTTAGCTAATCTATAAGTGTAACAAAGTGACGGATCATTGTACGAAATTGATACTAAGATGATTAACCCAAGTGCCAAGCTGGCTTGGAATGCCCTGATCCCCTGTTAATTGGTTGGGTGTGTATATAATATTAGTATAGCCCCCTACCCCCTCTCTCAGATTTTTAGAATAGGATTTTATATTTCTAAGTGAATGTTTCGAGAATTAAGCTGGCTCGGGAATGTCCGTTAGTGGCTCTGGTGGGAATTCCGAGAAATTAAGCTGGCTCGGGAAAATCCCGTCAGGACATTGATTGGTTGAGAGTGTGTGTATATATATATAGGTTCCGCTCGAGCATTGTTATCAGTTCTCAAAAACCAGTTGTTATTGAGAGTAATTATATGCAAATTTTTGTGAGAGCAATTGTGAGACATATATATAATTACTTAACATACTAAGGCATAGACCAGTATCTCCAGTAATATAAATAAAATACTAGTAGGCTACCCAAAATATTTTGCTATTTTGATACACTTTGGCATAGACTTGTGTCTCCAGCAAAATCTATATATAATAACTATTACCCAAAATGAGTTACAATTATTGATATATTTAAACATGGATTAGTTTATATTCAATTTTTAAAAAATTGTTTGTGCCATACATATTATCTCCAAGTAAGATTGAAGTATCGATACCCTCTAGAGTTGTAGTATATCCAGAGAAATTTATATCAATACCAAATAAAAAACAATGGTTAAAATTGAATGCCCCAATTGTGCTAAATTTATATTTAAAACACATTTGTCAAAACATTTGGCAATATGCACTGGTCAACCAAAAATTCCTAAATTACTAACTGTTATTAGCATACCTAATATGAGCAGACATAAGAAGAGTTGGGAATCTCAACCATCAACCAGCCAGACTAATTCTAGAAAAAAAAAAGCAGATATAGCTCCAACTGATGGTTTGAAATCAAAACAAAGTAGATTTTTGGCTACACCTATTTCAACAGCTTTTGGTGGTTGTCCCAATAATTACTCCTTCAAATCAGAGCCACACTGTGATATAAAAATTTCATGAAGAACATAACATCTTCAATAATAGAACTCCTGAGAAAGGAACTTAAAAATAAATCTATCAAGTTTAATACTATTTTGTCCTCTGAATATGAGAAACCTGATGAGACATATAAATTTTGTCATTGTTCCAAGACTCAGACTATATATTTGAGTGATATAGATAATTTGGAACAAATCTATGCCCAACATATGGACACATTACTTAGAAAACATGAAGAATGTGAAGCTTAAAGATCTAGATGGAAATTATGTGTGATATTTTTTTATATCATATCCTATAATAAACAATCAATACTAAAATACCTGTGACAGATAAAACTGGCGAACATGTTCGATCGCACTTCGACAATATAATCGACCCATTCCATTAATACTAGGCACGTGTGGACATCGACCCATTCCATCAATACTGGGAGCGCGTGTGGATATCGATCCATTCCATTAATACCGGGCGCGCGTGTGTTGACCTCGAGGCATTGACCTATTGGGAATGTCTCTTTAGTAACTCTGGTGAGAATTCTGAGAGCTCGAGAATGTCCCGTCAGGATATTGATTGGTTGAGAGTGTATATATATATAGGTTTCGCTTGGGCATTACCATCAGTTGTTAAAAAGCAGTTCTCATTGAGAGTGGTTGTAAGCAAATTTTTGTGAGAGCAATTGTGATACATATGTATAGTTACTAAATATACCAAGGTATAGACTTGTCTTTCTAGTAATATAAATAAAAACTACTAATACTCAAAATATTTTGGTATTTTGATATACTTAGGCATAGACTTGTGTCTCCAGCAAAATCTATATATAATAACTATTACCCAAAATAATTTACTATTTTTGATACATTTAAGCATAGATTAGTTTATATTCAATTTTTTAAATTATTTGTGGCAAATATATTATGTCGAAGTGAGATTGAAATATCGACACCCTCTAGAGTTGAAGTATATCCAGGAAAAGTTATATAAATACAAAATAAAACACAATGGTTAAAACTGAATGCCCCAATTGTGCTAAATTCATATCCAAAACAAATATGTCAAAACATTTGGCAATATGCACTGGTCAACGAAATAATTCTATATTACCAACCCAATACTGTTCCTATTGTGGTAATTCTATTAGCATTTGAAATCTAAACAGACATAAGAAGAGTTGCGAATATCAACCATCAACTAGCCAGACCAATCCTAGAAAAAGACAAGCAGATATAGCCGTAACTGATAGCCCTCAACAGAAACAAATTAGATCTTGCACCACACCTAATATAACAGCTTTTGGTGGTCGACTCAATGATTACTCCTTTGAATCGAAGCCACGCTGTGATATTGATAATTTATTGAAGAACATAAAATCTTCAATAATGGACAATAATGAAAAATAAACCTAAAAATAAATCTATTAAGTTCTATACTGTCTTATTCTCTGAATATGAAAAACTAGATGAAACACGTCATATACAACACTATTACTCCACGACTCAGACTCTATATTTGTGTGATATAGATAATTTGGAACAAATCTATGCCTGGCTTATGGACACATTGCTCACAGAACACGATGAATTTGAGCCCAAATGATCTGGTTGGAAATGTGTGGGGATCCACATAAACTGGAACTGAAAATAAGTGAATTCTCCCCCCTCTCTGCTTCTACCTATGTCCCCTTCCAGTGAATATTCAGAATAAGAAAGCAGTGCTCAATATACAAAATAATGATAAGTGTTTTCTGTGGTGTGTCTTGGCGAAACTTCACCCAGTTTATTGGAAAACAAATCCAGAGCAGGTTCGTTATTTTACGTAATATGAGGTAGAGTTTGAGTATGCTATGTCGGATATCGAGTATCCTGTTGCTATATCCCATATAGCAAAATTTGAAAATCGGGTGCGAGATCCCTTGGCAATCAATGTGTATACCTATAGCTTCAGAAATAATTTTGTATATCCCCTAAGAATAAGCACCATCGATGATGATCATATAACTGTCATCGATTTGTTACTTATTTCAGATGACAATATTTTCCATTACCGTCTTATTTGCAATCTTTCTCGTCTGATTAGAAGCCAAATAACTAAATATCGTGGGGAAATTAAAATTTGTCATAGGTGTTTGACTACATTCGATAATCGTATTCAACAGAATTATGACAAATTCAATAATCCAGAAATTGCTAACCAAAAATCTTGAAGAGCACAAAAAATATTGTGGTTAGAACAAACCTGTGCGTATGATTATGCCCAAACCAGGAGAGGTTGAGAAATTTAAACAACACAAGGCCCTGTTGGAGCATCCAGCAATAATAATAGCAGATTTTGAGGAATTTCTCAAATTATTCACTATTCATACCCTGATCCTGAAATCTCTTCGACTACACCTTATCAGCTCCATAAGGTTTGTAGTTATGGTTATGTAGTTGTGTGGTGCAATTCATCAAAACCCATTGAGCTTTATGTATACCGAGGACCCGATGCCATCAACCATTTTTTCCAAAAAAAAAAAAAATTAAGTGATGGAATTGGTAGTGTGTTATCTGTGTCAAAGCCAAGGGTACCATTATCTGCTGCCGAAGAGCAATTATGTGATGCTACTAAGATTTGCCCAGAGTGCAATTCATATTTTACAGATGATAATAGAAAAATTTATCACCATTGCCAGTTTACGGGAAAAAAATTAGGAGTTTTGTGTAATATCTGTAATCTCAAAATACAGAGAGAAAAATTTGTCCCCATACTTTTTTCATAAAGGCAGCGGATATGATTTTTACTATTTGGTTAGACATCTCAGTTATGATATGAATAACATAGAAGTCCTAGCAGAGAATCAGGAGAGATATATCTGTCTCAGCAAAAGAGTGAAGATTCCTGGTGGTGACATTATTAAATGAAATTCTTGGACTCCATGCTATTTCTCTCAGCTGGCCTGGATGCCCTTGCTAGCAAACTATCTAATGACCAGTTCTAAATCACAACCAATAGTTTTTCTGGCAGAACAACTGAAAGAATTAAATAATCAAACAAGCAGTATTCGTACAGAACTACATGCTATTATTCAGAGTATTAAAACTAAAGAAGATTATGATAGTATAATTGCTGATTTGCGTGAGCAGTTTCAATCATTTGAGATTCCTACATTGCAAAATATAAAAATTGAACTACAAACAGATGAGATGCACACTGCCATAACTGAAGTCCAAGCCAAACTTCAAATATTTAAAGATATTATCAAAAATCTACCCTCCTCCAGCGAACTTAATGCCATTGCTCGTAATGTTACTAACATCAAACTCCAGCTTGAGACTTTCGAGGATATTGGGAAAATTCAAAGTACCATAGCCCACATTGAGGATACTTTGGCAACAATGAAAAATGAACTAATGAGTTTCCAGGAAATACTAGAATCAAAATTACCTGGTATTACAGAAACTCTGAGTATAGTCAAACAACAAATTACTAAGCTGGAAAATCTGAACACTGAATTATCTAATTTTCATCATTTGATAGATGACATACAAAACAAATCAGAAACACTACAGCAATCAACACCTACACAAAATGACATAACACAACTCCAAGATGCCCTGAGTGCTGTAGCTGATGCCACTGAATTAGATGCTGTAAAGAAAGCCCTGACAACACTCCAGAATACTGTAGCTACCTTACCTACTTCTCAGGAACTTAGAGGTGTGAAAAGAGTAGTAAATCGAATACTCAAATCTGAGGATATCGAAAACATCCAGGTGGAAATTGCACAAATTCAAGAAACTATTGTCACTTGGCCCACCAACCAGTTCGTTGGTGAACTTCACTCATTATTTATAGAAATCAGAAATATGATTTCAAATATTAAGCTTCAAATTGTGACTATAAAAACAAATCAACAATCAGCCTTATCAAGTTTCACCACACAGCTTCATGATTTAAAAGAACAATTTATACAACTGTATGTTGATTTGAAAATCAAACCCAGCTATGATGAGATTGATCGTACTATAGGAGAACACTTGGAACCATTGTTGAGGAGATTGGATGAAGTAGAATCTAGTCATTTATTCTCTTTGTTGAGATTGTCAAACTTTATAGTATTCCAAATACTAGAGCGCACTGGACATATGTTAAGGCTAGCAATATTTACAAATTATATCCTTACTCACAGACTCATGAATTTTTCTTCAATGGTACTATTTAATTTCTGAAGTTTGGATATTTGAAAAATGGAAAACAATTTGAAGTGGCACTTTTCACTATACAAAGAAAAGATGTTGTGTTAAGGGCACTTCAAATACCAATTACATCTTGGGATAATACTACCAATAAATATAAAAGACATGAAGATAAACAATTGTCTGTTTTGATGTTGAAACTGGTGATCAATTATTATTTGGAGTTAAACAATTGTATCCTGAGGATAATCTCTTTTATGTAATATTTTCTTACCAAACTCAATGTCTAGAAAATATATAGTTAATTAACTACACAGACCAGCTCGTCGTAACTACAAACGACTATCGACTATCTGTGGTAACAAAAGGAATTGATGACTTGTAGCATACTGATTTAATGAAAATAAACACAGGGAATTTGAAAAATCTGAATAAGATAAATCATGGTTTTAAATATTTGCTTACTGCCTAAGACATTTTAGTAAATATGCTTGGGCTGTTCCTCTAAAATCTAAAACAGGAGCTTGTGTCATTGAGGCTTGTGTCATTGAGACCACCTACTAAGGCCACAAGAGATTCAGAAAAAAATGAGTTAGGTCCCTTGGCAAGAGATTACCTGAGTACTGGGAAATTTGACAAAGATGAAGTGTTTGGAATATATACAACCCTGGAGCCGAATGAGGGAGTAGTTTGGAAAATTGGAAATTCTAGAGTTACATTTCAAGATGACGTAATAGTCAATTTGGGTGGTGCAAATAGCTGGTCTAGATATCCTTGCACTGTGGGACTGTGGGAACTCATCACCAAGAAACATCCCAGAGATTATACAGATCAAGATTACCAGAGTTACTCAGAAATTTTAAAACTGTCTGATGCACTATACCAAAACAATGATGCTAGTCAGAATAGAGTTAAATCTAGCAGTGAGGACAAATACAAAAATCTGATTAAACCTATATGGAACCAACTTAAATCTGGTAGTGGCATTAAACACTACAATACTGTACCCAAAGAGTTTGTGTGGGTGGATGATGTGAGGAAACTCATAGATAGATTGTTGGTCATACCAGGAGAAGAAAATGCAGGACATTATAATTTCTATAATGATAAAATAGGCATTGTAGATATGATTAGTACTAATCTAGCCAATTTTATTGTAAATGGCAGCAAAGGCATAGGATAGTTAATTAAAATTATTAATACTCTACCTCCCAAAATCTGGAAGGGTCAGGGTAAAGTTAATGACATTATTAACAAACTTTATTTCTAAATGCACTTACCTGGTTACCAATACTGTGGTCCAGGGACCAAACTAGAACAGCGACTGGAGAAAGGAGACAGAGGAATCAATCCTTTGGATACAGCTTGTAAAAACCATGACATTGCCTACAATACGCAGACGGATCTTGGTGCCCGTCATGAAGCTGATCAAAAATTGGAGCAAGCAGCATTTGGAAGACTGATCAGCAGTGATGCTTCATTATGTAAAAACAATAGCAACATTAGGTACAACCATTGTCATGAATACAAATGAAAATGGAGTGGGGACTCTAATCTTAATATATATATAAATGTCCATTATGATGAAACCTAAAGGTATTGTATACCACGTACCTTATTCAGATCTAAAATCTCTAGGATCCTTAGACAATCTCCTCACTAAAGAACAACAGAAGAAGAAAAAATCTTGTTTGGGTAGAGGTCATGGAATGAAATTAACACTTAGTACACCTCAGTTGAAAAGATTGCAAAGTTCTAGAAAAAAGAAACACACTGTTGGTTTCATATTCAGTATTCCAGCTTTCTTAGCAGCTCTGGGTGCTGTGGGGAGTCTAGCAGGAGGTAGTGCAGCTATAGCAAAAACCGTAATTGACGCAAAGAAGAACCAAGCTGAACTAGATGAGCAAAAATGTCATAATCTAGCAATGGAGAAGAAATGCAAGGGTATTAATGCTTTGAGAAAATATATTAAAAAAATACAACCATTATCTAAGTATAATATTGGAAATATAATGAAGTTACTGAAAATTAAATACTTCAGAGGTGTTTTCATGTCAGATTCTCTACCTATCAAGGGATCATATAAAATAGTGTGTAGTAGTTAATTTGGATTGTTTCAAAAATCAAGTAACCCACTGGATTTGTTATTACAAACAAGCTAAGATAGCTTTTGTTTTTGGTTCTTTTGGTGGAATACCACCATCAGGCTTGGTTACTTATCGTAATACTTCTAATCTTTATTATAGTGACGAGCGTTTCCAGGGTTTAGATGATGTAAATTGTGGCCACCTATTTGTTTCTATGCTGGCCTTCCTATCTCAAATGAATAAACCAACAATTGAAGATTACCAGAAAGCAATGTGGCATCTAAAGCATCATGGGAGTATTCCATTTTACTAGTGACAGTTTAGTATTGAAACTTAGCTTACACAATAATACTATCTATCCTAAATCCATAGCTCTACGTGCTATCTACAGTATGTATCTTATTCTTAATATCACAGAACACAATAATAGGGTTGTAGTAGGAAAGGAAAAAATATTATTACTCCTGGTCAGTATAATCTATCAAAATTACAAGCTCATCAGCTTATCACAAAATTCTGTTACACACATAGTATATAACGGTCAAATATTGAGTGACAAGTATTTAATCTAATTGCCCGTTAGTAGGAATTAATTGCAATTGGTAATATTAAAATCCGTCGCGAATACAGGTGTCCAGCGAACTGTCTTAGCCAGCACTAGCTTGCTCAACCACCGTTTTTCGCCCGAATTCGGATTTACATGCATTCTTATGGGAATATCAAGAGAAATGCAACTTCTAAACCAATGGACCGAATTTGATGAGATTTCAACCAGCGGAAGACCACATCATGAAAGTACTGATTCCAAGATTTGAGCCTAATCAGAACAGAAATACGGGAGTTATGAATTATTAAAGATTCATCGCTGGATTGAAAGGGAGAAGCTACCCTACTGAGTTGTCCTTGCTTTTCGTGACTGAAAACAATGGAGGAAGAGTTAGCCTAATCTCTGCGCGAGGGGCTGCTACCAGGGGTTAAGGACCGGAGTGAGCATTGACCAGGATAGGAGGACAACGGTCAAAGCACCAGAAACAATAAACAAGCACCTGATCATAGAGGGTACAGCGTCACTACGTTCAAATCTGGAATAAAAGGGATGATTTGGAATAGCGAGACACAGTTTTGCACAGTTTTGCCTACAATCGCCACCGGAGTGTGAGCTAGGCGCGACCGAGCTGCGAGTTGCAAGCAGACTCGTGGTCTGGATTTGTTTTTCCTCGAGTGAGTGTTTCAGAGCCATGGAGTAGAGCAGAATAGAACCAGGGGGTCCTTCTCCCCCTCGCCGTCTACGCATTCGTGCACATACGTGTGGTTATGTGAGAATAACGCCAGACACGTCCACCTGTGTCAATCGTCCGAAACAACGTCCAAAGTAGTGAAAGTTAATAACATTTGATATCCATGTGAAACCGCGAATGGCTCATCGCGTATGTTCGTCTCATCGCCCAAGTCACGTATCTGTACTTACGAGTGACCGCGAAGAACTTACCTATTATTGCGCAAGTTGTCGTATGGAGTCGACAGTGTGCGTGTACCGTCCTGGACGTCCCTGCGAAGTGCACGAGTGAAGCCAGGATCCGATGAGGCCATATGGAGCTGCCGACTGATCCACTTTCGCCAACCAGGATAACCGCGAGGTGCAACAATGGAGCGTGGAGGCCTTCCAAAACTGTAGGACCACTTTCACCCAACCCAGGTCAGAGGGAATGCAGCGAAGGTAAGATCCAACCATGTGCGTGTGTGAGAAAGATGACGACTATCTACCGCGAATCTGCGTAAATCAAATCATTGCATAACTTAAATCAGTGCTATGGCATCCCTAGGCATCTGTTTTCCGGCGGAAAAGATGTTAAAGATCAGAGTTTATGTTAGCCGCAAACGATAGTTCATGAAATATATTTATACCTTCAGAAAAGATAGAAGAGGTTCGCACAAGGAACAATTATTCACTTTATACTTAAAATCCTAAACGATAAATTGTAAAAGGCAATGTAGCCAAGACATAGCAAGAGTATGGTCAAAGTAGTAAATAATCTAACCTTTGTATTTGTCATATTGTCGCAATATGCCATAGAATGAGAGAATGAATGTGAGATCGAGTGAAAGAGGGCAAGATGTACTGTGTATTTATCTGTGCTTTAATATATATGTATATTCAGAAACACCGTAGTATTATGTAACGTCATTTCAGGTATTTAAAATCAAATCCTCCTAGGTTTATTCTTGGTAACTCCGACTGTTAGGCACTTATCCTGACCGTATTATATTTCATGTAATGTTTAATTCGCCCAGCAGGTGAGGCGAGCGATTCTTCGTTGTTGCGTTGCTAAGCTCAGTTCAGTTGAGTTAATTGAGTTAATTAGTTAGTTATTAAATTAGCAGCCTGTAACAAGTAGAATTAGTTTCTGCAACTAAAACAGTAAATCTAGGTACACTTGGTAACCTACTAGGTTTAGAGAACAACACAAAACTTGAGCCTGCCATCATACACATAGGTGGCATTGGCCATAGAGACATTGAACATCCATTGTAATGTGGCAGAAGGAATGTTTACCAATTCTGATGGCAACATAGGTAGTCATAAACAAACTGGAATAATAGGAAATTTCAAACCAAATTCTGAGTTCATGGAACCTATCATCTACACACCCTCCTTACCTATCTATTTTCCAGTATCTCACAATCGTATAGACCACATAGAGTTAGTGGTAACCAATGAAAAAGGAGAAGTAGTAGATTTTGCTGGTGCTTCTACAACAGCAATCATAGAAATTAATATATAAAATAACCATTAACATGGACCATATTGAAAGTTTTGAATTACAATATTTTCCTCCCAAATCGTCATACATTTACTAATCTCAATTAACCCAATCGTGACATTGAATTTGACGTGTACGTGGGTGACAGTTTTGTACATCCTCACAGGGCCGACTTGTATGTTAAATTTGAAACAGTAAAAAATTAATATAATGAGGCATTTCCCCCTTGTGCAAACATAAAACTAGTAGATAATTTTGTACCACACTTGTTCTCTCAAGTAGAAATTAGAAAACATGGTACTGTGATAGATAGAGTAGACTCTCCTGGCATGAATTCTACCACCATAGGAACACTTAAATTTTCCAAAGTAAATATAATATATTACCAGACAGGGTGATTTGAATCATGAACCAAAATTCTGACAATAAACCACACAGTACGATTTCCCCATGCGTCTGCTGCCAGGTTTGTTCTCAGACTACAAAGACATCATATGGAAATTTAGTCTAGTAAGGATCACTTTTCGCTCAGCAGCTAATAACAACAATGCACTAATGCGTTATAGTACTTTAAATCCTGATGGTACAACATTACCCAACACCTTACCTGAAACAGCCAAGTGTATCATCAAAACCATGGAGCAAAGAATACCAGTAGTGAAATATGAAACTAATTATGCCCTCAAATACAAAGCAAATATTCTAAAAAAAATCCACAAGTTCCTATTGGATTTTACACTTACCAGTGTATTCAAAAACCAGCCTCTGGTGGATATTACGAATTTGACGCAACTCATCAATTCAGTAGTATAGAGTATGATATGCCAGATTTTGTAATTGTGTTGATCCAGACTGGGAGAGAGAACAGTGAAGAAAAAGATTCTAGCAAATTTGATGATTGCAAGATTAAAAATATTTATCTTAAAAATGGACGCAATGTGATTTTCCCCCGTGAAAATTATAATCTGGACATAGCACAAGATAATTTTCTTAAATTGTATGAGGCTTATTCTGCTTAAAAAAGAGTAACAGAAGGCGACATAGATGTATACTACACTTCCAGTGAATTCAAGGCACACAGACCAACGTTTGTCATCAACACATCAAAAAGAAAAGAAGTGGTAGTCAATGATAGAACAAATATCAAAATTGTATGCGAATTCCATGAGCCAATGCCCGACAACACTTTATGTAGTTTTATTCTTATTGCATATAAAACTTTTGTTTACGATGTGAAAAATGAGAGAGTCGCAGAACAATTTTAGTTATCCAAAAATCTATTAACACTGCTTGTCTGTAAACAATTTTAATACAGGGTATCCGGGAATCAAACTAGGAGCTTTCAATTTACTAGACAACACTAGCACAATTTATTACTTAAGCCAATAATTTTCACAAACCCTGTATATGCTTAGACAACAGAGTCCTTATTGCATCGTCTTGGCCAAATATATACCATACAATACAGGGCTAGCATAAATGATTCATTCGTTTTGAAAAGGCTATATTTTCAAAAGTATTACACGTACACACATGTAAGATATATGAACAGAACCACAAACTCACCAAGTTTGTATTGTGTATTACAGGTGGCAGCACGAGGTTAGCGCCTGTCGAAAATGGAGGGAAAGCAAGAAAAGAGTTTTTGTGTGCTTGAATATGCCAGATGTTCGTCTGTTATAGCTGTGCAACGCACTTTCTGAAGAGAGTATGGAAAAAAAAACCGCCACGTAAACAAAGCATTTTGTGGTGGTATCGGCAATTCAAGGACACGGGTTGCTTGTGTAAAGGGAAAAACACCGGTCGACCAAAAGTGCCAGAAGAAACAGTGGAGAGAGTGAGGGATAGTTTCGTGCGTAGTCCAAAAAACTCAAATGCCCGAGCAAGCCGTGAACTTGGATTACCACAAAAAAGTGTGTGGAAGATTTTGCGTGAACGGTTGCATTTCAAACTGTACCGTGTTCAGCTTCTGCAACAATTAAAGCCGGAGGATTACGCCCGTCGACTAGAATTTTGCGTCAACATGCAGGAAGCATTGGAGGACGAGGATTTCGCCGCCAAGTTTATATTCAGCGATGAAACAACGTTCCACTTATCCGGGAACGTGAATCTGTGCGATTCTGGGGCACGAAGAATCCAAGTGCAGTCGTGACAGTTGAAAGAGATTCGCCAAAGGTGAATGTTTTCTGTGCAGTGTCACAAACAAAGATGTATGGGCCGTTTTTCTTCGCTGAGCAAACTGTGACCGGTAAATGTTACCTGGATATGTTGCAGTTGTGGTTGTTCCCGCAACTCAGTGCTAACTTCAGCGATTTTGTCTTCCAACAAGACGGGGCACCCCCTCATTAGAACATCCCAGTTCGTGATTTCCTAAACGATTAATTTCCGTATCTCTGGAAGGGGCGTATTTGTGAGGATGACCTAGCTTTGTTCCCCTGGTCTCCCAGATCTCCTGATTTAACGCCCTGCGACTTCTTCCTGTGGGGGTACGTTAAGGACCTTGTTTACGTACCACCACTACCGCAATCCTTAGTCGCGCTCAAAGAACGAACCAGTGCTACAGTGTAGACCATTGACAGGACTATGCTACAAAATGTATGGAATGAGCTCGAGTATCGCATGGACGTGTGTCGTGTAAACAAAGGGGCACATATCGAACATTTGTAGATGGTGTATAAACTTGGTGAGTTTGTGGTTCGTTACATATATCTTTCATGTGTGTACGTGTAATACTTTTGAAAATATAGCCTTTTCAAAACGAATAAATCATTTATGCTAGCCCTGTATATCATAACGCACCATGACACATTGTAACACACTAAGATGGAATATTACACAAGATGACTGCCTCCCCGATGGCACAGTAGTAGCATCGTTGCCTTGTAATCAAGGGGTCCCGGGTTCGATACCCTGGCACAGTGGTTCGGATCCAATTATAAACTGTAGGTCCATACCCGATTAGCCTTCTTGTGCATAAAATGGACTAAAAACACCAAATCAATCAATCAACACAAGATGACACAATATAACAAATAATAACATAGTTGAACACACCATAACACATTTTTGACGCATTAGGATGTCATATAACACAATATGACACAATATGACACACTATTAAAAAGATGCATACTGGGAGAGAAGGGGAAATAGCATCAAAACAGCAACTAAAGGCTATGAGGTAGATGTGATTCATCTGGAAGACCTGGGGTTCATCTGGATAGCCAAAAATTAACAAAGTTAGCTTCTCAAAAACTGATAACTTCGGGACTGGGGTAAATGCCTATGAGAAGATGTTGTGGGAGCACAAGAAACTTGTACCATTGCTGCCCACCTCTTCATACTGCCTACTAATCGAGTACAATTCTTCTGCAATGCGCCACTAACCAACCAACCGGTAGATACCGTGACCCCACATGGTAGCTAGGCTTTGCATGACGATATATCAACCCATCAATCTCCTGGCAATATTGAAAACATAATTATCATTTGTTAGATCTCTCCACTTAAACACGACATGTCAGAACAGAGATACATATGATAGACAATTACAGCTTTTCTGAGGGCAAATAATCGCTGTGACAGATCTCCCTATCTAATATTTATACAATAGCATATAAGCCATATTAACTATTCTAGTTTAACTGCTGGCCTTTTTGCACACGCAGTCACTGTATTAAGCAATCGATTGACCCAGTTTTAGCTACTCGATATATCGAGTGTCTCTGCCAGCTTAGTTCTCGGGAAATTCCCGAATTTTACTTACAAGTATAAATTCCTATTCTGAGAATCTGAGAGAGGGGGTAGGGGGGGTTACTAATATTATATGCAAACAACACGAATTAACCCTGGGTCAGTCTGGTGAAAAGAAAATACATCATTAGTCTGGTGGGGTGTGAGGCACCCCAATTCTTATTTTTATTTTAACTAGTTTATTTTTTATTACAAATACCTTACATTTGCCGAAAAAGCTTTTCTATTGTTACAAATAATTTCTGAAAGCAAAAATTAAAAAAGAAAAGACCTCAAAGTTCAGTGACATTCAGTCAGGTTCACCGTTGTTTGCTTGTCCGTAACATTCTTTACAAAGAGAGAGTGCGTGTTCCAAACATAGAAATTTTGCACACTTTGCACAAGTGAACCTAGTCTTTCGATCTTTTGAACGTGGACAGATTACACATCGTCCTTGAGAACACTTTGGACCTGGAGCTGGAACGTCCTCTTCTGTATCATGTCTTCTTTTCAGCTTCAGTTGTAGTTCCCTCGGAAGATTGCTGCTAGAAGCACCCCGAAGATTGCGATGTTCTTCGATCAATTCAAACGCCAACTTTTTTAGAAACTTACGTCTTTGTATTTGCTGGTTGGTGTTACTCACAAATATAACCTGAGAATTGATGCCACTGATATTCAGTACAGCATAAAATACCGTCAAAGGCCAACGTCTAGAGTTTCTAGAAACGTCGTACGTGGCACACATTTGATCCACTGTGTCAACACCACCCTTACACAAATTGTACGTGGTGATCATTTCTGGTTTTTGAAGATCGGCTGTTGTTTCATCAATCCTGTCGTCATGATGCATAGTAGAAACGACAAGCACAATCTTATTTTTTTTGGGATAGTAGGAAACTAACGTTATATCTTTGGTGAAAGCAAAGATACTACTGTTCACTGTTCTTTTTGTGCCTTCAGTTAGCTCAGGTGGTATCTCTCTCTTGTTTTTCCTGATTGTACCAAGTAAGGTTAGGTTGTGATCTTTCAATAGTTTATTGGCCAGTGGTATGCTGGTGAACCAATTATCTACCGTAACGTTTCTTCCAGAACCTGTTATTGGTGGCACCATTAGCTCTACTACAGATTCCGGAGAATTGCTGATCTTGAACGGTCCATCAGGTTGTTTACCAGCATATATTTCCAGGGTTTGTGAATAGAAGACTCTTGAATCTACAAGAGCAAAAATTTTAATGCCATACTTGCCTGGCTTGTTGGGTAAGTATTGTCGAAAGGGACACCTACCTCTGAACTTTTCGAGTTGCTCGTCTATTGTTACATTTGCTCCAACAGAGTAATGTACTTTACACTGCTCAACGAAAGTTTCAAAAAAATCTCTTATCGGTGCAAGTTTATCAAATTGAGATCGCTCAGCTCTCGTAGATTTGTCGTCGAAAAGGAGACAAGTGAGTAAGAATCGGAAGCGTTGCAACGTCATTGTACTCCAAAATATATCCATACCAGTACCATCTCTCGCCCACAAATCATCTAAATTTACTCTGTTGGCTTTGTAAACACCTGCCATGTACAAAAGTCCAATTACAGCTTTTATTTCTACTAATGACGTATTTTTTACTTTATATTTCTCATGTTCACCATACTTTTGGGACGCATTGTCTATGAATTTGTTTGTGTTACTTACAATTTTCTGCAGTGTGTCGTCACTAAGAAATAACTGAAAGCATTCTGAAGGACTTTTGCAGTTCTTAGCCACACCTCGTACACATGGGAGACGTGTTCTGATAATATTACTCGCTCTTGTTCTTGTATTCGTACGTGGTGCTGACTTGCTCCACTTTGTGGTACCGTCCTTACCTACGTAAAAATTCTCATTTACACTATCGGTATTGTCTAAATCCGCATCTTCTTCAGAATCTGTGTTATGTTCATTTTCACTAGCATGGTCCGACCAACACTCACTACCCTCACCTCCCTCCACATCCGATTCCACTTCTTCGCATTCTTGTAACAATCGCCTAATACGTTCCACTTCAGAACCCATTGTTTGCAGAATACACAGACACTAAAAAAACAATAACAAATAAACTATTGGCTCTTTTTTGTATTTAGTCCGTACATAAAAACAGAACCGTGACTAGTCTGGCGGGGTATGTCAAACCCCAAAGCCAACAAATACGTGACAACAACTTAACAGCTCCAGCACCTACAATTGCAAATACACTACAAACATCCACGATAAATACTTGCCAGGTACACGGAACAACAAAGTTCAGTGTTGCTAAATCGTTGAGAAATAAACTAATATAGTACGACTGGGGTTTGTCACACCCTAACAGACTAACGCAGGGTTAACAGGGGTCAAGGTATTCCCGATCTAGCTTAATTTCTCGGAATTCCCACTAGAGTTACTGACGGGAAATTCCCGAGACAGCTAAATTTTTCAGAATTTTCTCGAGCCAGCTAAATTTCTCGGAATTGACACCACAGTCATTGACGGGAAATTCCCGATCCAGCTTAATTTTTCACAATTCTCACCAGAGTCACTGACGGGACATTCCCGATCCAGCTTAATTTCTCCGAATTTTCCCGAGCCAGCTTAATTTCTCGGAATTCCCACCAGAGCTTCTGACGGGACATTCCCGAGCCGCTTAATTCTCGAAATATTCACTTCCAAATATAAAATCGTATTCTAAAGATCTGAGAGAGGGAGTAGGGAGGCTATACTAATATTATATACACACCCAACAAATTAACAGGGGATCAGGGCATTCCAAGCTAGCTTGGCACTTGGGTTAATCATCTTAGTATAAATTTCGTACAATGATCCGTCAATTTGTTACACTTATAGATTAGCTAAAATTTACCAGAAAATATAAAAATATAGCATAATTTTAGTCAATTTAAGCCAAAATAGGCCCTGATATTAATCGACCCTCCTATGAAGGAATCAATATTATCTACTAACGTATAGAGATAATGAAGGGATTGGTGTAGATCGTAAAGAGGGGAGACTCATCAATTGTATATGATTGAATGAGTTAAACTATGAGCATGATAAGAAATGACAGAGGGAAGTGAAATTGGATTACAAAGATGCTGCCGACCATCTGCAATGTTCAACCTTTTTTTAAAAAAAAAAATGGTTTAGAACTTTGTCCAGAATATGGGGTGTGGGGGTGGGAGGAAAATAATACAAAAATAATAATAAAATGTATAAGATTTGCGGACTACATTACTTTACTAGCAGATCACGAGAGGAAGATAAATACTTCAAAACTCACTGTGAGCATTAAGAATGAAATTAAATGTAAACAAAAGAGAGGGTATGATTATTGGGGAGAAAGCAAGGAAAATTAATGCGAAAATTCAAGGCCAAAATAGAAAAAGAGTTAACCCGGGATGTATCATAAGCATTGACATGAGCTTCCGTCAGAAAGTGAAATGAGAAAAGCAGAGTCAAAATTTGACTTTAATAATAATAAAAATAGAAATGTGGAGATTAGCGTGCAGAAACCTGGGGGCTGCGAAGAAGTAATGAAAAGTGTAGTGTTTGCCGTGCTCGCCGGAGCATGAGATAAGCGAGGTATAGCGGTGTGGGACGGAGGACGCTCTGCCCCAGGCACTGGCATAGTGCAGCTTTGATTGCCTAGGTGGCAGCACCTTACACAACACCCCTCTTCTTTATTGAAGCTATATGTTTGTTTGCATATGCTACATAAATCTTACATCTTATTACAAAACATTTTCAACAAAGTTTCTGACTCTTAATTCAAATTGAAAACAATAATATATTAACCAAAACATGAAAATTGCACATTTAACTATTTTATCCATATCCACCATACCCATTAACAAAAACAAATATTATCTTAACCTACGTAATCCTTCATCCATCCTGGAGGGTTTCTTTCCCTTCGAGGATGAATATACGCCAAACTCTCAGCATATTCTAACTTACTTTCTTTATTAGTTTCTCGTCCTGGTGTAGTTGGAGTTACTCTGGGCTGAGCCCTTTCAGGAAATGTAATATCATCCCTGCTCATTATCTGAGGAGCAGGGTTGACAAGCCATCTGTTTCGACGATAAGTGCCTGTATTCGTTTGTAATAAGTATGATCTAGGATATTTTAATTTAGTTTTAACTGTATCATATTGTTTTAAATCCTTGACCCAGATCCTCTCACCTACCTTTAGGTCTCTTAAATATCTAACTCTGTGCCTGTTGTTGTAATTGTCAGCTTGTTTGTTCTCCAATTCTTATTCTTGTACAAAATTTGGCTACGATTCAACACTTTAGGTAGTAATTTTACAGGTAACATCGGTAAATCTGATCTTAATTTCCTGTTCAGAAATAATTCTGCAGGAGAATAACCATTCGCTAATGGAGTATTTCTATAGGCAAGCAAACCTTTATGTATGTCATTATTTTTCATTAACAAATGTTTAAAAATTTTAACAGTAGCTTCTACTTGTCCTTGAGACTGACTATGATATGGCAAACCTGTGTGGTGAATAAAGTTATACTCCTTAGCAAAACAGCGAAAATTGTACTGAAACTGCTGTCGATTATCAGATCTAATTACATTACAAAACCATATCTAGCAAACATTTGCTTCATTTTTGTGATTATCACATCATCTCACATTTGTTTCAACGGAAATATCTCAAAAAACTTTGAATAGTAATCTTTGGCAATAGGGCACCATACACCTTTACATTTAAACAAATCTACTCCAACCTGTTGCCATGGTCCATCAAGTAAACTTTCCATTAAAAATTGTTCTTTAGAGTTACCTCTCATTTCTATACATTGAGAGCAGTTTTTCACTAAAGCATCAAGTTGTGAACTAAGTCCTATCCACCATACTGACATCTGTGCTCGACGTCTACATTTCGTTATACCCTGATGACCTTGGTGTATGAATTTTAAAACCTCCTGTTGCAGTAAACCTGGTATTACAATAAGAGAAACTTTTAACAATATATCATGTATTATTGAGAAATCTAATTTATATTGATAGTAAGGTAACAGTTCAACTGCAATTTTACTTTTCACAGGCCAACCATTCAAAGTATAGTACTTAAGTTTATTGCATATGTTATCATTTACTTGACACTCTTTATTTTTGTCTAAGTAATAAGCTTTCACTAGACAGTGTTGAATAACAAAATTTACAAAAGCATGAACTTCTTCACCTAATTCCTCTCTCTCCCAGCTATCAATAGTATTTATGGACAGAAAATCTGCTAATATAAGTTCACGGCCTGGTACATAATTAACTGTATAGTCATACCTCATTAAACTTATTCTAAATCTTTGCAATCTAGGAGTTAATTCATCAATGTTCTTAGAACCTAAAATCTGAATTATGGTTTATGATCAGTTCCAAATTCACTTTCAGACCTGAAATATATTCTGATTTTTTTTCCATAGCCCACGTTAAAGCTAAAGCTTCCTTTTCAATCTGTGCATACCTTTGTTCTGTAGGTGTTAATTTTCTAGAAACATAAGCAGCGATTTCTCTTTTTGCACCTTCAATTTGAAAACACACAGCACCTATACCATATGAAGATGAATCTGCACTAACAATGCACTCGTTACTAGGATCAAAATATGCTAATGTTCGGGTTGTAGTTGGAGCTTGCTGTAGCATTTTGTAACTACATTCTTGTTCCGCAAGCCAAGTAAATTCTACACCATCTTTAAGCAAACCAGTTAAAGGTGCTAAAATATCTGATTTATTTGGAATAAATTTTCCTGCATAGTTAACCATACCCAAGTATGTTTGAAGCTCTGATTTCCAAGTAGGCCTTTCTATGTTTACAATAGGCTTTACTCTCTCCGGGTCTATCGAAATACCTTTCTCAGACAAGATATGACCCAATTACTTAACTTTAGTTACACCAAAAATACTTTTGCTTTTGTTAATAGTAATACCTTCTGCTTTCAGTTTATTTAAGACTCTTTTAAGAGCTTCATCATGTTCTTCTATAGTACTCCCAAACCACAATATGTCATCTACATGAAATATTACATTTTTTCACCTTGCAATAACATGGAAATTTGTGTTGTGAAACACTCCGGAGCAAAAGATATCCCAAATGGCATGCGCAAAAATTTGAATCTTCCAAATGGACAAATTAAGGTAGTTAATAGTTGACTGTTTTCATCTAATTTTACTTGATAAAATGAAGTATTTAAATCAATTCTACTGAAATACCTTGCTCCCTTTAATTGTGCAAAAGTTGATTCTGCTCTTGGCATACGGAAATGTGGCCTTAACACCCATTCATTTAATTTTGTATAACCACAACATAGCTGGCGTAGTGGTGCAGGGGTTCTGGGTTCGAGTCCCGGGTAAGGCATGGGTATTTGTGTTCGTCCAGTTGATAAGAAAGAAAGAAAAATGTAAGAATTGAAAAGTGTAAAAGTGAGAAAAAGAATGAATGGTGAGGGATACCTCCGTGTAGGGGGTATTTCCTTTTTTTAAAACAAATAGTGGTAGCGTCGTTGCCTTGTAATCAAGGGGTCCCGGGTTCGATACCCGGTGGAGGCACATAGTGGTTCGGATCCCACTTTAAACTGTAGGTCCAGTCCCGATTAGCCACTCTTTGCATAAAGTAGACTTAAATCACAAATCAACCAACCAACATAGTCTAACCTCATTACCTTTAGGCACAGACCCAATAAGACTAACGCAGTCTTTTTTTCTTCTACTGGTTAAATTATTTTCATTTTTTTTTCAAATGGTTAATATCTACTTCTAGTTTTTTCACCATTGGTATGGTTACTACTCTTGGAACAACCTGTACATATGGTTTTGCATGAGGTTTCATAGCAATAGAAACCGTTTTCTTAAATTCTCCAATATTTTGAAACAATTTACAATATTCTGGTGAATTAATATCAACTTTTGTGAAAGATCGTTGGTCTTTATGCAGATTATTTACATTTAGCATTTCTAAAGCAGTGACTGCATTTCGACCAAGCAATGGTTTTTGCAACCCTTATACTATATATACCCTTGTACAAAAATCTCTGCCTTTAAAGCATAATGTAAAATTCGTAGTACCTAACACCTTTAATTGTGTACCGTAGGGTCCTTTCAGGCCTGATTTCTTTGCATTTAAATTACTCAACCTGTTGGAAATCACAATCAGCACCTGTATAGATCAAAAATTAACATTAGCGCCAAGTTCCTTAATGAAAAGTGAACGATACCAACTGAATTCTGAATTACAATTAGGTCCTTTAATATTTCCTACAAAATTACATCCACACTCGATTTTTCGTTAGTGTTTTGTTCAGTCACATTACCAAATTCAAAATGATTCATTGTTTTCGTGTTCTTCTTCCTACAAACTCGAGCAAAATGTCGTACTATTTTACGGTACCTGCACGCCACTGTTCTAGCTGGGCAATCCTTCAATTTTGGGTGAAATGGTCCTTCACAGAAGGGACAATACTTCGGTTTACCTAAGTTTGTGTTGTACTTACTCCGAGCTGTTGGTCGAGAATTCCCTCCCCTGTTCGTTGCACTTCCGGTCCCGGTTCTACTAGCGTAGTCCTTCCCGGTCGTCTGTTCGCGTCGTCTGGTCGCTTGTTGTACCTGTCCTTGGTCGGCCATTTCATGTGAATTCTTCTGTAGTTGTTCGTACTGCTTAACCCAATTAACTGCCTCCGCAAGCGTCAATTCTCGCTGCATCTGTTGTTTGTCGGACACACGTTTATCAGCTACTGCCACGACGATCCTGTCCCGAATCATGTCGTCCTTGAGATTACCAAACTCGCAATGTTCAGCCAGTCTATGCAGATCCGTGATAAACACGTCAGCTTGTTCCCCCACATTTTACACTCTGGTATTAAACTTATATCGATCAAAACTTACGTTACGATGTGTCAGAAACACAGAATCGAACTTGTTCATCAAGTCACTCACTGAACGTGGTTCCGGGAAACGCAACAAATATTCCTCACTTTGTGAACCCATTACGTATAGAAGTAGGTTAATTTTTTCGTCCTCAGTTTTGTTAATCAAGCCCGAAATACTTAAATAACGTTCGAACATTTTTCTCCATAATGGCCACAGTTCTGGTCGAACAAAGTCAAATTGTTCAGGAGGATTCACATTCACTAGCGAATGCAAAACCTTGCCTGTTACCGACGAATCACTATTGTTAGGCATGTTTAACACACACGAACCTTGTTTTCTGTTCTCAAAAAAAGTCTAGTAGAGCCACGATATTGGGATCCCATGTTCGCTATTCCATTCCTTCGTTCGATAGAACGCGGATCCCATTTCTGCCACCATGTAGTGTTTGCCGTGCTAGCCGGAGCAAGAGATAAGCGATGTATACCGGTGAGGTTGATTGGTTGATTTGGTGTTTTAAGTCCACTTTATGCACAGTAAGGCTAATCGGGACTGGACCTACTGTTTAAAGTGGAATCCGAACCACTATGTGCCTCCACCAGGCATCGAACCCAGGACCCCTTGATTAGAAGGCGATGACGCTACCACTGCGCCATCGGGGAAGCCCCGATATATATACCGGTGAGGGTCGGAGGACGTACTGCCCCAGGCACTGGTATAGTGCAGCTTTCATTGTTTAGATGGCAGCACCTTACACAACAAAAAGTGAGTGGAATCTTTTGAAATGTGGCTATGGCAAAGAATGTAGCGTGTGAAATGGACAGAGCAAGGAAGAAATACTGCGGCTTTGGAAAGAGTTGGTGAAAGAAGATCAATGCGGAGAGATCAAGAAAAGGAAAAAACATTGCTTAGAACACTGACTAAGAAGGAACTGCGCTTAAAGACGTAATGGAAGTAACTAGTATTTAATATTCACTTTCATCAACCGAGGTTTTCACTTCGTTGAAATTATTTTTCACTTTATTCCCTGAAATTTCTCAGCGGAGGGAAAATTCCTTCCCTTCAAAATATTTGGAGAAAGAAGATTCGGCAAAACTGGAATTTCCCTTTTGCCTAAAATTTTGCTTAGATGAGATATTTGTCTCTGGGGCTTTAGGCCAAAGGGGATTCGGCGAAACGGGAGGAAATCGTTTGAGTATAAATATATCCAGTAACGGCACAAAAACTGAAAAAAAGAAACAAAAATAGAAGTTTCTTACCACAGAAAGCATTTGTGACAGTGTCTTCTTCTTCTTCTATCTGCATACAGATAGAAGATGCCTTATCTAACTCCCATACATTGGAGAGTATGCGCTCATATTCTGGTGCCTACAAATATCAGATCGTCTTTTCCGCTGAATATCGGTTCCACCTCTAGTGCCTAAATATACCAACGGTCATTTCCTTATTACTTTATTTGCTTCAAGAAATACACATATGTAGAAAGTAATCCGCAGAATCTGGTAACAGAGTTCTTCGCTAGTCAAGAACAAGTTCGGTTCAAAGTTTGTTCATGTGATAGTTGTTTTGTTCGTTTTCTTGGGTATGTAGTGCTTGTTTCAATGAATTTGACGGGCTGTCGTCGTGTCAGAAAGTGAGTTGGTGAATGCTGGAAGTCATGATGTCTCATATGACTGCCCTTGCTTATACAGTATGTAACTTTGTTATTCCAACTCATTGAATTTCCGAGGAAAAAGTGTCAAATCTACTAGAAAATATAATCATTTTCATACGTACCTGGAAATTAATGTTAATGAAGGTTTCACCAACAAATGTCAAAAAAATGCATGTTAAAAGTGTGTAAACAGAGCATGTAATTTGTGTGAAATGAGAAAAACACGCTGTTTCATGCAACATTGTTATTCGTACAGGCAAGAGTTTCAATCTTCCTTGCATACAGCGCCACCGCTATTCGGGCGATTTCGTGCAGTTTGAAACTTCTTAATAAGTTTGAACATGCAGGCGAGCTCCCCGTCAAGCGGAATGCTGGCGTAGGTATTGTTGTAGGCCTATCGTCTATCTATCAGCGTGTTCGAAATAGGTAAGGTGAAGGAATTTAGTTTCGATCTGAAGCATGTTATTATAAATTTTGCCCTTAGAGGTTATTCGTTAAGAAAAATTGGACAAACAGTCAATAAATCACACTTCACAGTTCAATACATAGTAAACAAATTTAGAGAGGAAGGTTCAACACAGAATGTGCCGCGAAAACCAAAAGAGACAAAGAAGGTTGAATAAATGTGATGAACGCTTTATTTCAAAAAGAGTGCGAGAAAAACCCCGACTAAGTGTTCCTCAGTTACGACCGTTAGTAGAAAATGTTTCGTTCAAGAGGTTGTTCGATCGAACTGTCCGACGTACCTTGTGGAAGCATGGATATCATGGCAGATTACCACGAAAGAGGCCGTATGTAAATAATGTGAATCGCAGGTATAGACTTTCATTTGCGAAAGAACAATTCCACTAAGACCAGGAATTTTGAGATAGTGTCATATGGTTAGACGAGTCCAAGATTAATATATACTGGTCAGAAGGGATAAATAAGGTGTGGAGAAAATCAAATAAAGACAATGATCACATTAACACAGTTCCAACAGTTAAACACGGTGGTGGGTCATTAATGATTTGGGGCTGTATGTCGTCCAAAGGTGTTGGCACCATCCAGTTTATTGATGGTATCATGGATGCATATGTCTATTTGGACATATTGAAGAACAATGTAAATCAGAGTGCCCATAAAATCCGTGTGTACGAATCAGAATGTTACATACTGTATATCGAGAAAAAAGAATGACAACTCTTAGACGTACCGCAGGTTGTCGATGCGTTCTCCAAAGCACATGAGAATATCAGAATTCCAATTCACTAGGTGACTTTTGTTGTTTCTAATGCTTTAGAAAATTATTTTCTTCCAAAGTCCTATTTATTTTGTAAGTAAATTAAACATTTCATTTTCGTTATCTATGTTATTTTCTAATAAGTTAAATATATGGTATTTATATATCTACTTTCATCTCAAGAAAACTGTGTATTATGAAATTATAAATGGGAAAACTATTTAGGCCATCTCCACCTGTCTCTCATTACTGAAATAGTCCACTGGAAAGTATGCGACTTATGACTGTATTAAAATCAATTGTATGAAGATAATCTTGCAATCAAGAATTACCCCAATCAGCACAAAGAACAACAGACATAAAACAGTACACATGAATATAAAATATTTATTGTTGTGTTTTCAGGCGTCACACGATTGTAGCTGCATTTGCTCCACGAGGAATCGTCCATGCACACGTGTACTTTGTGTGTAACTAAAAGTACCGCCACGATAACAGCCAGCGTGGAGAACGTTTCTATGGTAGTCACCCGCTCTCGTCTCGTTTCCCTACGTAGGAACTTGCTGTCAGACAGCTAATCAGGCCTACAGCGGCACCCTTGTTAGTGCTGTAAGCGACAACCTTAAAATCCCTCCTTCCCGAAGCATGCATCAAGGAAACAGGATTTACCAAAATAACCGTTCTGCTCTGTGAACGAGGGGCTGTTGATAGGGTGGCCTTAGTAAATGTAACTGCCCCTTTACAATATTTCCCCCCTCCAACGCCCCAGTCACTTACCTCTGGCGCAATCATTGCCAAATTGTTGTTGCTTCATGGATACGAAATTTACTTTTTTAAAGCCAACGGACCTCGATGTTATTAATTGTAAGTAAAACAGTGGCATTTCTCTTCGATATATCATTGAGCAAACATTTCTTAGACTTCTTCAAAACAGAAGAAAAATTATGGACATTTAACTCATGTATAGAAGAGTGATGTAAACCCTGGTGTAGTGTCTTCAGGGCAAGGGGAAACTATCCCCTGGGTCGCGCTTCCATCTCCTTTGGGTTCCTTTAAATTGTTTGATAGTTAAATGAATATCAACTATCTTGTCGCAGTACAGTTAAAAATCGAGGGTAACGTGTAACACATTAGATATGAACAATGCGGATTAGCTCCTATTTGAATACGAAAACAAGTTGCGGGGCGTCAGAAATTTTCGACGAGGTGGACAGGAGGGCAGAAGTAGTATACAGATAAATTAGAGTAGGCAGGTATAAATGTAAGACACCTGAATTTTACGAATATGTATTTCCACTCCTCCCTCTCTCTACTTGTTGGACCCTTGATTTCATTTCTACATTCTTCCCCTTTCGCATTCCTATATTTCTTTACCTGTTTATTGTTTTGTGTCTATATTTCTTTCTCAGCTTGTTCTCATGTGCTCTCTCTCTCTCTCTCTCTCTCTCTTGTGCCGTTCTTAGAATCGTTCTATTAACTAATTTTCTCACCCTTATGTATAGTATACTCGTATATTGATGAGGTATTATGAGTGAACATAAAGAAGAGGCTCGCTTAATGCTCTCTTTACACTGTTCATTAACTTGACGTTTCCGTCGAATGCCTCTCGTTATCCCAGGAATGCGCTTCATTTCACAATACCTCTGTGATGAGGTTAAACGGGAGGTGACGAAGGTACACCTCACAGGTAGAGGACATGAGGAGTAATAACCTCTGGTCCGGGAGGAGTATATAACATGATGTCCGCAAGGACAGCTCTCGCAGTTGACTTACAAATTCATTCGATACATTCAGCGCGGGATAACGGAGGAGCGTCAGTCAAAGTCCAAGTACGAACTCTGACAAGTTATGGAGACGGTCAGTAGATACGTCTTAAAACACTCAGCGAGAACAGTGGATAGATGGAGAGAGCATTTATACTGAGTTATATCTCATCTTTCTCTTCATTATGAACCTTAAACCTCTTGTTTTGTCATTTGCTACATCCCCGTGACTTTCGATCCCAGGTGTTAATTCGAGTCACACTTCAATATATAGTACACATATATGTTGCACGACACTTGCATGAATGAATGATTTTATTTATGTGTCTACAACATATCATTCTAATCACTCTCCTTCATGTATATGTATGCAAGGATAAAATAAACGTGAATTGGATTGTGTTCGGATGGAATGTGTTGCAACATATTTTGTCATTCATGAGCAAAAAGTACAGCAACACGTCACACACTGAATTTTACATATTCGGTGGCAGTGATAGAAACTGCGGTTGACAGATAATGGCAAAGTATTAATTTATTTTGTTCATAATTCAATTCCATACACTTGCATATACAGGGTGACACACGGGAACCGGACGTTTTTGAAATGAATATTAGTTTGTTAATTGTGAAGGAAAAGTAGTTATAATTGTGTCAGAATGGAGAACAAGAGTTGCCATTTGATTACATTGGTTACGTGTGGAAAATTATGTCAATCAGGTGACGGCCATCCATTTGAATGCAAAGTTCAACTCGTCGCCAGAAAGCATTCATAACCCTGCGTAACACCTCTTGGTCAATCTCACGCACCTCCTCTAACTCCATTAATGTCCGCGGTTTGTGGGCATAGACATGTTCCTTGAGGTACCCCCAAAGGAAAAAGTCACAAGAGGACAAGTCTGGTGATCTGGGCGACCATGGCACGTCACCGAAACGCGAAATGAAGCGTCCAGGGAACATGTTCCTGACAACTGCCATTGATGCATTAGCGGTATGCGCTGTGGCACCATCCTGTTGAAAATAAACATTATGAATGTTTATTCCTAGTCTCTGCAGTTCCGGTTGAAAGAATGTGTCCAACATGTGGACATATCGTCTTGAGTTTACTGTGACCGTTCTGCCATTCTCTTAAAAAAAAATACGGCCCAATTACGCCTGAAGGGGTAACAGCACACCAAACTGTAACTCGCTCTGAGTGTAGGGGTTTTTGCTGGATGTTTTGAAGGTGTTGGGACGCCCAGTAACGGAAGTTCTGTTTGTTCAATACACCATTTAAGTGAAAATGAGCTTCATCGCTCATC
The DNA here is from genome assembly GCF_977018435.1 of Lepisma saccharinum. Lineage (NCBI taxonomy): Eukaryota > Metazoa > Arthropoda > Insecta > Zygentoma > Lepismatidae > Lepisma > Lepisma saccharinum. The sequence goes on from NC_139230.1 coordinate 135,247,932, forward strand.
ATCACTACAGCATTTTGGTCCTCTTCCATAATCACTTGCATACGAACAGCGAAATCTTCACGAGCTAAGTAGCTGTAAGCTCCTGAACCACCAGCATTTTGTACGGATGGAAGTGTAAATCCAACCGTAACATTCTTCTTACACTCTCACGGTTGATCTGTAATTCACGCGCATGTTGACGTGCGGATCGACTGGGGCTCCGATTCATTGCCCCTCTCACTATGTTGATGTTTTCTGGAGTCCTCACAGTTCGAACAGGGCCTGGAGGCTTCTTCTTCATGATGCTTCCTGTTGCACGATACGATTCAACCCATCGTATTCGGGCTAGGAGTTGCGCCATGCCTACCAATATTGAAATGACGACGAAAGATTCGTTGTGTTGTGACAATAGACTCATTATTTCGCACATACGTTTCATGTGCAAACACGCGATGTTCAACTGTCCACTACTCCATACTGTTTCATACCTGCAAAGAAAAAGAATACACTACTGATATGGCATGTTATGCAAAACAAATTGGCTACTCTGCGTTATCCCGCGCTGAATGTATCGAATGAATTTGTAAGTCAACTGCGAGAGCTGTCCTTGCGGACATCATGTTATATACTCCTCCCGGACCAGAGGTTATTACTCCTCATGTCCTCTACCTGTTAGGTGTACCTTCGTCACCTCCCGTTTAACCTCATCACAGAGGTATTGTGAAATGCAGCGCATTCCTGGGATAACGAGAGGCATTCGACGGAAACGTCAAGTTAATGAACAGTGTAAAGAGAGCTTTAAACGAGCCTCTTCTTTATGTTCACTCATTATACCTCATCAATATACGAGTATACTATACATAAGGTGAGAAAATTAGTTAATAGAACGATTCTAAGAACGGCAACATTCTCAATATATTTCGCTAAGGATCACAAAATGTTTGTGACCAAGGTTAAATGATGTTAGAACGTCATTTGTCCTTCAATGCACATCCCCCAAATTCCTTTATCATCTCCCTGAACTCAGTTCACCGTCGTCTGCCTAGCATCTCGGATCAACTTCTGTCATAACATATATTATTAAAACACAGTACACTATAAGCATATAACATTATTCCTTAGTACACTATAATTTTTTTCCAGTACTTATCGTGGTTTCGAGTACCGGGACCGTCTTAAATCATAAATAGACCCTTACCATTACGCAATAGCGATTCATAAACCATAAAATCTTATTTTCAATATTATGAACATAAATTATTATAGTTTCATACTTTACATACTTTGCAGTAATGAACTTAATATCATATGTATAACGTTTATTACCGCTAATTACCTTCTATATACATATATTTCATAGAATTAAAAAATAAAAATTCATAAAAGTTATGAATATGCAGATACATAAATGTAAATTAGTTCTAATGATATGCAAATTTATTCTAAATTATGCAAATGAGTTCTCAATTATATGCAAATTAATTAACACCCGTGCACTAATTGACGTTGGCGCGGACAACAACTACTAAAAGAATATCTGTTTAAGGCAGACCCGTACCAAAACAGGGTTCGACGTGGCTAGGGGACAAAGTTCCTTTACTCAAATTTTGAAATATTTTAATGTAAACCTACGAAAATAACATTGACGATTTATAAGATTTTGCAATAATTTCAAATATGTTATTGCATAAATAAATGACTTGTTTGCGGAGAGACATGGGTTCCAGAAGTCTGCTTTCTCCATTGTTTGGTAATTTTAGTTTTACAACCATTGACGCAACGCTACCAGACGTCCCGATTTAGTGTGGACAGTCCATACTTTTTAATGCTGACATTACTGCCGACTTGATTCGAAAATATCCTTCTTTTCGATAATTCACCATCAGACATGTTCTTTATTAAGAATCATTGCTAATACGTATAATTTTATTTACAAATTACTATAAATATAGACTATTATTTCCTAAACATATAATTACCATGTCTGTTGAATGTCTTTGAGTATTTAAGTCCACTTTATGCACAGATAGGGTAATTGGGACTGGACCTGCAGTTTAAACTGGGATTCTATCCACTAAGTGCTCCCTGACAAGGGGATGAAGCCATCCCAAAATCCTACGAATGCTTCGTTTGTTTAGAAACCTGACATTTTTTCGCCTTTAAATGTCGGCTGCTGATAAGGGATAAGATAAATAAAATTCTAGCTACGAGCCTGATTCATCTACCGGGTATCGAACCCAGGCTGTTCAATATGACGTCAAGACAATTAACCGAAATATGAATACATTGTTAATTTGAGGAACGCAGTACTATACGAATACTTCTGAGAATTGAATGTAATCAATAAGCAACAAGCTGTACACCGTGTGATAGGCTATGTCTGTAAGTGACTGTTTTCTTTTCTTTTTTTAAGTTGGTGTTTTAAGTCCACTTTATGCAGAGTAAGGCAGATCGGGACTGGACCGACGGTTTAAAGTGGGACCCGAACCACTGTGCCATGTGCCTCTACCGGGTAGCGAACCCGGGACCCCTTGATTGCAAGGCGACGACGCTGCCACTCCGCCATCGGGGAGGCCTGTAAGCGACTGGGTTAGTGATTGTAGGGTCATGGGAATCTATCGTTAAGAAGATACTCTTTGATTCCTTTGGACCATAATATTGCAACTCTGCAATTGTACATCTATACCCTGTCTCAGCTAACTCTAGAGCAGGGCCGCGTATATCGACAAAGGAGGAGGAGAAAAATGGAGTGGTGAAAGTGCAGCGTTGCCAACCGTACGTTCCTGACCGTACATGTCCAGACCTTAGTCCGTACGCTAAATGCACGGCTTGTCAAAATTAGCTCTTGCAGTTGTATCCCTAATATTTCCATAAGAAATTCTTAAACCAATCTTAACGACCTGGAGACAAAAATACGGTCCGTTTGCCATGCGAGTTCGGTATTATCCTTTTTAAACGTTTGCCACGCTGCCTAGCGAAGGAGGAAATCGGGTAAACTACCGTCGCCCATTACATAATCCCGTTTCTCTCACTGTTCATTGGTGGAGCCGTCTCGCGTCACTACTTGCGTATATACTTGTTCTCATTCGCCTGGTCTACAGTTAGCTGATACGGAGTTTAGCTCTGTCAGCAATACTACCATAGTATTGGTAGTAATACTTCGCCAGAATTTTGGATCTTCTCTTTCCTCCACATTTTTGGATCTGCCCTTCCCTAAAGAAATCCTTTGTACGAAACTGATGTTAGGGCAATAATAGACTTAAGCTGCAAAAAGTACATTTGTGTTCTTCTCCCTGTCTATTTATATGTCTGCCCTTCGATGTCAACTCTCGACGTCTAAGTAATTACCAGGTAGGACGTACTTGTGAAAAATCGAAACGAGACCACGCCTTTCGATATTTCAGGAAACGAGACCTCTACAAGATCCCAACGAGACCGAGACGTAGTGTCCAAGATCGTTGGTATTTTTCAAGACCTTGATATAATATTGAAAAATCCATCTAAACAAAGCAATGACACATCACATTTCTAAAAACACATGGGGAAGGAGCGTTCCTATTCTTGATTCAAAATACCATTGTGGTGATAAAATATAGTGTAGCTGATACTATGGGCACTGGATCTGAGGAAGAGAGTTTATTTACAATCGTCCTCAGGATATACTCCCATTATTTCCTAATACCCCAGAGACAAATATCACAGATAAGCAAAATGTTTCGGCAAAATGAGTTACGTTTCGCTGAATTCTTCGAACCAGGGAATTTTTCCTCTGCTGAAATTCAGGGACTGAAGCGTAAGTGCCTTACGCATCATGCCAGCGTAGAACCCTCTTAATATAATATAACCTATCGTCTGATATCTTATTCCCCGAAACTTTCCCCGTTAATAATTCCTTCCAGTGCATCATTTATCAGGCAGTTCGTTCTTAGCTAGTGTCCCTGCAAATTGATTTTCCTTTCTTTGATCACTTCCAGCATTACTCTTGTTTCGCAAACTCTTTCCAAAACTGTTTTATTTCTTATTTTCTTCTTCTACTTCACAGGCTCCATTATTCGCCACAGTCACATTTCTAAACCTTCTGGAATATTAAATTGGAGCCTGCGCTTATGAAACTACAAGACCATCCAGATATACACCAGAATGTTGATGGCATTATCTTGCTTACATCCGGTAACTCCGAAGGGAAATCGAAGATAAAGCATCTACTGCTATCAATATGCTATCCGACTTGTGTGACCATGAAAACTAAAAATAGCTGTGGAAAAGACGCATTATATTATCCTTAAGGGGAAGTTACAATGAGACCCTAAAGTAATCTCGGAGGGAAAACTTAGAATGAGTACAAGAAGTTTAATACCTTGGTAACACTCTTCAAGAGATGATATACGTATTTCAACAGACACACACACACACACACACACACACACACACACATACACACACACACATATATATATATATATATATATATATCCCTGACCACAATCCAGGCCGAAACGACTAATAGTCTAGCCACATCGAGTTCCGCAAATTACAACCTTGCACAATCACACATTAAAACATATCTCAGTACCATATACAATGCTATTATACCTTATGGCTTGCCCCTGTAGGCCAAGGAAATTAGTAAACACAATATCAAAAACAGATTGAGATCTTCACAACGCAAGGTGATAGTTTCAACTCACTGGTGCATTCAGAACAACTACAACTCTGGCTCTTCTGATAATTGCGAGGCTACAGCCTACCGAATTTGTCATTAAAACTAGAACATCAAAATATTACTTTAGAAATGGAAAAGAAGACGACATCTATAATCTAATTGGAGTACGCTCTGCCACGGTACAGGAAATTCACCACCACTTTCTTAGCGTCTGGCAACAAGAATGGACACAAGATACACAAGGAAGGAGACTTCACAGCTTCCTGCCGAACATAAAGGAGCTACTATCGATGGACCATTTCCACCCCACGAGAGGTCTCATACATTTTCTAAAGGGACACCGTCCCTACGGTCAACACTTTCATAAGCACAACCTCGGACAGATTGACCAATGCCTAAAATGTAATAACGAGACGGACACACAGGAACATAAGGCCTTTTATTTGCCACACATCGAACAAACAAATCGAAAATTTAGGACAAAACTACCAATCTTCAACACGTACCAGTTAATAAGGAACCCAGAGCACTTCGCATTATTAAATTAGTTATCAAACCGGGTGTCGAAAGAGGAACTTTCCCTTTTGAAATCAGGCAACATCATCCACCTCCCGATTCAACTCCTACTTCCGAAATTTAATATACCCTCTAGAAGATCACATAGAATCAACCTTCGACAAACTCAGCAACAACAACAACAGGAGGATCATGAAACAGAACCCCTTACAAGAACATCGAAAAGGAGACTCTACTATGCAAGACAGTGCTGTAGCAGAAAGAAGAAGTATAGGTCCCTCACGCCACCTCGGAGAAAGGCAAAGAATAACATTCAACCCACACACTAGCCGAATTTAGATCTAGATTTTCAAAACTGTAATCTTACACTCCCTTTACTCTTCTTTACTCTTGTCAATAATCACTCTGTATACTGTAATTCTTCACAATTCTCCATATTTCTACTACCGAATATATCTCTAAAGTACCCGATACTTACCAGGAAATATCTTCCTCCTTCTTTCCTTTCCGATGATGTCCCAGGTACCAACCGTCGTACCGATGTTCATCCCAGAACGACTCCCCTCTTGTTCGTCTCCAGCAAGTATCATTGCATCAAGCACCATTCGTTCTTTCATATCTCTCCTTCATTCTTAGTACTAATACTTATACCTCAAAGCTAATAATAATAACTCACTATCTAAAGCATTACATACTTTAACATAGACCCCCTTCTTAACATTCATAAAATCGTGTTAATGACTGAAGTAGTTAAGGGGGTTATAAAACGCTGAAGTTGCAGTGTTGAAAACCTAACCTAACTTTTCTAATCAATGTTGCTAACCTAAACTAACTTTAGCATTGAGGACAAATCAGTGTGGCTAACCTAACCTAAATCTGAAAAGAAGCGACAAGCTTAACCCAACTAGTTGGGGACGGGAGTAGGGGGGACAACGAGAGTGGTGTGTCATGCGATAGAATTACCCCAGTCCCGTGATGATGACGTCTTACAATGAAAATAATTCTACCTCGATGGAGAGAGGATGAGGGGGAGAAGAGAGATAGAAAGAGAGAGATAAGGGGAGAAAGAGAGAAATCACGTGATCAAGACGTATTACGATATAATTAAACCTAACTCGATGGACAGAGGGAGAAGGAGAGCGACAAGGGAGAGAGAAAGAGAGATATGAGGAAAGAGAAACAGAGAGAGAGATAAAGAGAGATGAGAGAGAAATCACGTGATGAAGAAGTATTTCTATATAATTTACCGAACTCTTGTATTATGCTATAAACTAAATCAAGTCACGTGATAATGACTTGTTACGATATAAAACAGAATGGGGGAGGAGGAGCAATGAGAGAGAAAGAGAGAGAAGATGGTGGACAATGTGTCCATATAAGAGAGAGAAAGAGAGACCGAAAGAAAACAAAAAGAGGGAAGAGAAATAGGAAAAGAATAGAGAGAGAGAGAGAGAGAGGAAATTCAGATCAAGAGAAGGAAGTTCGAAAGTGAAATTAGAAGTAGGGAGAGAAATAAAATAGGTGGGAGAAAAGGGACGAACGAAAGATTGACAAGAGAGAGTGAGAATAAACAGATCGAAAGCGAGAAAGAAAAAGATCGACAGAAAACGACAGAAAGAGATTGAGAAGGTGGAAATAAGACGAAATTGAGAATCAGAGATAGATTAACCAAAAAAGTAACAGAGGTTGTCAAAGAGTAAAGAAAAACAAAGGAGAGGAAAGGTAAGACGATCAGTAGCGATAGTTAGACAAAGTAGAAGGATACAGAAAGAGAGAGAAGGATACAGAAAGAGAGAGAAAATTGATAAGAAAAAGAGAGTAACGCACATATCACAGAAAAAATACAGAGAGAGAGAGAGAGAGAGAGAGAGAGAGAAGAGAAGTTTACATGTGTTTCTAAATAGGTCGACGTTGTCGGAAGAATTTTATATCGAATGCTTTCCAGTGAATATCTATGTTGAATGTGACAATGTGCTCGTTCAGAGATTTTTTCACACGTTAAAGCACGTACGACTGGAGATTTTTCCCACGGATACCAAGAAGCATATCGGAATGTGAATTGAAGGTGTCTGTTCTATAAGAATACTCTATTTGGAGATTATGGAAAAGGACAATACTGGGTTCGAGATTATTTTCTTTGCTCTTTTACAAATTACAATACTAATTATGTTTCGCGGGCGCTGAATGTGTAACTGTTGATGCAAAGAAGATTAGAATAGAAACTTAAGATAAATGTTAACGATGATTTGTAAACGTCTCCAGATATGCTAGGAAATGCAAAAACGAGTATACGAGATATACGAGACAAATTGAATAGTGATTCGAGTCGCACTACATTTTCTATGTTAATTAGTCAATTTGAGCAAAATAGAAATCTAAGGTATTGGATGCGGAGAATCCCAGATATTATGTGAATGGTAGCGTATTATGTTACGGGTTAATATAAAATAGCACATAATATGATTCCTAGATGGCGGACATGGATAATATTTTTATAGGCAAATACAGATGGCGACCTGTATAAATTGAAAATTATTAAGGTATATATTCATTTTGGGGAGATTTCATCAAAGGTACTTGAAGAGAAACCAGGTTTATAGATCGAGTGATTCCAAGAAGGAGGACAACTGAGGGAAAGAAAGAGAGATAGGCAAAGATTTCGGATTGAGTGATTCTAAGATAGTTGACAACGATAATATTATGTTGTAGCGTTAAGTTAAGTTAAGTTATTAATTATTCTAAGAGGGGGATGGTAATTCCAAAATGACGAATATTATTGTTATAGGAGAATCAAGATTGCGACATGTGTAAATATATTATAATACGAATTATTTATCTAATAAACGAGGCAACGACAATATGTGTGACGAATGATTTGAAGATGGCGGATAACAATATTAATATACAGCACTATACACTATATTGTACAGCATATTAAGTTAGGAATTAATTTAAGTTGGTTGACGCTATAATCCCAAGATGGCGGATATTACTGATATTATGTGAAGTAACGAAGATATCAGATTGATTCCAAGATGGGGGACAATAGTATTGCAATTCTTAGCTTCAGGCATAGATAATATTACCGGGAAGAGAACAAGATGTCGGACTGAGTAAAGCCAAGATGGTGGGTAGCGATAATATTATATTTTGCGGCGTTTAGCGTATGAAATTATAAATAAATATAATATGATAGATAGAACAATTCCAAGATAACGAATATGGAGGGAAGATAGGATTTTTTCGCACTCAGTGAATCCAAAATGGTGGCGAACAATTATGTTAAGAACGACTTGATTTGTCTGAGAATGTTAAAAGAGATTTGTTATGGTGCAGAAACCGAACTTTGTTATTTCAGGTAATTACGAATGATAGTTATGCATTGTAAGAACAACAGGTTTGGTTGCTAATACACAGGGTGAGATCTGCACAGAAACTCGAAATGTGTCGCTCCCAGCAAGTACGAAGTGTAACTAGGCGTTGGTAGTGAATGAAGGAAAATTTGTTTTCATTGTGTGTATATCGACAATATTTTATGTTCTTAGCTTTGGCTGTGATATTGAAAAACAGGATACAGAACCGAATTGAGAGTTCTTGTTACAATTAATTTATTTATGCCTTTTAAAGTGAAATGTTGCGAAAGTCGAAATATTCTTCGTCAAATTAGATTTCTATCTGAAGGCAATTTTTCAAAGTCAAAGTCACTTTTTTAAGAGATGCAACTTGTCTGATATTTGTTAATCCCCAGAAAAATATACTAAAATGTTACTTTTAAAAAGTGAAATAATTTTTGAAAGACTTTGGAAAGAGAGTGGATGAAATTTATTTTTAATTTTAGCCAAAGAAAAAATCCGAAGAATAAATAGACTTCTGTGTTTCAAAGATGATATTAATCAAAATTGTTTTTACTGTGCAGGTCAATAAAATTTTATGTTCTTGGCGATGGCTGTGGTTTCGAAAAATAGGATACAGATTCGAATTTAGAGTTATTGTTTTGTATGTGAGACGAAGGATAATGTGATTTTTTTTAAACTTTTGAAACCCAAGCCCATTTTACAATGTAGGTCCTCCTGTACGAGGCCATTTTCTAGCAAAATGCAGAGTTTCATTTAGATGACTGTAGATCGCAGGCTAATTGCCCTAGACAAACAAATGATATATCGTTACACGCGGAATGAACCATAGATTCGGACTACATACAATTGATGCACAATGAGTGTTTATATGCTTGTGGGGGGGAGGGGAGGAACCGGAAAATTCCAAAATTTTTGAAGAAAAATGCCCCTTCCCCCATCCGCCTCTAGACAACAAAGTACATGACATTGACAAAATACAAATGGAAATGATCGCAGGCATGTTTGGACCAATAAAAATATTGCACTTTTATCATATGACAAAATAGAAAACGACTTATAGCCCCCAAACGATATGTCTGTGCGCCACTGACTCAAGCCTCGGATTGCATAGTTACCTTAAAAAGCCTGTATATTGAAGGCTAATTGCACTAGACGGATGAATCAAGTAGCATTCGTTATACGCGGAATAAACCATAAAATCGGACTATAAAAAATATGTACATTGAGTGAATATATGATTGATTGATTGATTTAGTAGGCTAATTTGCGAAGATAAGGATGAGTGATGAAATGATGAAACTGATGACTGGACATTCACAAACAACCAAGCGCGAGCGGAATCGAACCCGGGACCCTTGGCGTCTCAGCGCGATGTGCTAACCACTCGGCCACAGGGTCCGGCGAGTGTATATATATATATATATATATATATATATATATATATGGATGCGGGGAGAGGGAGGGAACTTAAAAATTCCAAAATTTTTGAGAAAAATGCCCCTTACCCCTCCGCCCCCTTCCATCCCCTTATTTCTCCCCTTACTTCCCCCACCCCCATTTGCCGAACTTGAAAGCACTTTCCAACTTACTGCTACCTGCTACCGACGAGCAAACTTTTCCCATATCGAGGTTCAGCTGTATTATTTTAGTGGAACAAATATTCGGGCCTTTGTTGGTGGCAATGCTTTTTTTTGAGAGGAAGTCACCACAAAGAAATCCGCCTTATTATGTTAGAACAAAACGTGAAAGAGTCCTTACGGTGCAATATATTTGTTAACAATAATTAGGGATTTGACCGATTAATCTGTATTTTATCGCTATCAGCCGATATAGGCATATCGGTGTCGCTTTATCGGTAAAAGTACCGATTATTTTATCGGTCCGATATATCGATCAATATCTTAGTAAAAGATTCGGCCATTTTGATGTAATTTTTCTTCATCAAGTGATTTCTCTCTCTTTTTGTCTTTCTCCCATTCTATCTCTCTTCTCCCCCTCCTCCTCTCTCCGTCCAGTAAGATTAATTTACATCGTAATACGTCATTATCACGTGTCTGGGGTTAGTCTATAGCATGATACATCACTCTCGTTTTCCTCCCTCCTCCCCCTCCCCAACTAGTTAGGTTAAACTTGTCGCTTCTATTCAAAGAGTTAGGTTAGGTTAGCAACACTGATTTGTCCTGAAACCTTTCGAGTTAGATTTACTCATATCGTAATACATCATCATCACATGGCTGACGTTAGCCTATATGGAGATACGTCTTTTTATCGTTGTCCCCCTCTTCCCCCTCCCCATCTGGTTAGGTTAAGCCTGTAGCTTCTATTCAAAGATTTAGGTTAGGTAAGCCACACTGATTTGTCCTCAAAGCTAAAGTTAGGTTAGGATAGCAACATTGTTTAGAAAAGTTAGGTTAGGTTGGCAACACTGATTTGCAACGTCAGCGTTATATAACCCCACCTTAACTACTACTACCCCTCATCTCATTCATAAACACTAATACACACTACACACAATATAAACTATCCTAGCAAACATTACCCAGTCACTTACTCTGTATCTTTATTCATAAATATTAATAATGTTATCCACTAGCATAGGCGTACCTCCTACACTTACTAACCTTTATATTAATCTTACTTTAATCCTTATAGAATGCTGTAAAGCCAACTTTGTTCAGGAAAACCGAAGAAATTTGTTTCTTCACACTAGGGTATTCATGTCAATGCCACAGTGAATTACTGTATACAAAAGAAAAAGGAAAATATGGGATAAATCAAAGAAAAGCGAGGGAATTCGTAGAAAGAAAAATTCGCGGAACTGACGCCCTAGGTTAATTTTCAGGTACCAAGGCACAACATCCGAAAGTATGCGGGTGGAGGAGGGCATATTTTTTTGCTTCGCCTGCTTCCTTTAATATGTTTTCTGACTGTTCTTTACTAAGTCTCCCAAGTACATGTTGAATAATGTAGGTTGTAGGCAACATCCCTGTCGTACTCCCCTCCCGATTTCAACTTCCCTCTGTCATTTCTTCTCCTACTATCACGTTAACTTATTGTTCGTGTGTATACAGATTGCTAATTAGTTTCCAGTCTTTTCAATACACGCCAATCGTTTCAGTATCTCAGTAAATTTCATCCAATCCATTTATCAAATACTTCTTGTAGATCCACTATAAATACTTCGTTTCTCTAGGTATCTTTCGCCATATACAAATAGAACAGGTGCACTTTGGAACACCTGAAATTTCTCAGCTTCTAGTATAAAATTTTGTTTAGGTGGGAAATCCGACATAATGCTCATCTGATCCATTCGGCTAAACGTGATTCGCGAGACTGGAAGACACTGTCTGTCCAACGTTATGGGTTGTAAAGGGCCTTGCTCCGATTATAAAACGGAATTTTCGTGTGTTGCGAATGTAGGGTGGACTCAGGGAGGCGTAAAGAAGTTGGATGCATTTCGTGCAGTTCTTACTTACGACCGTGAGCAGAAATATAGAAAATTCAGTCACATTATGTTTAATTTGATTTAGACGATATATCACGCTATTGAAAATATATCGTCCAGAAGATATCAGGTTGATGATATTTCGGCGATATGTATCTTCACGGTATTTTGAGGATATGTATAGTGGAGATATTTTGTCTATATATAACTTGGCCACGATACATATCGTGTCGGCGATATGCGTCTTCTCCACGATATATATCGCGTCAGCTATATGCATCGTCTCTACTATATATATCGCCTCGGCGAAATATATCCTTCCACGATATTTTATGAATTGAATGCTTGTTATAATTTTTTATTATGGCAAGTGTCCGATGGCAACATATGAAGATAGTATACCTACTTTTTTGTTGCTCCAGTCATTCGCAGTCAGCAAGTACTTTCTTATTCTGTTTCTTCTTCATTACACAGTGCATTTGTGAGGAATTTATTTAATTATTTATTGAGAGAATTTCAGATACAGCATGTAGCCATTTTACACTGAAACCATCGTCAATGAAAGAACAATAAAATCAAAATAACAAAATGGCACAAAGGATTAACATACATAAGTCAAGATAGCACAATTAAATAATATTTAGCAACATATTTTCTGATGGTAGACCGATAAGCGTACTCTGTGGAAAATACATCAGCACTTGATAGGAGGTCGTTATATTGGGTAGGATGTCTGTGAACGAGCGATGTTTTTTTTTTAATTTCCAGTCTAGGCTTTTCTGTGTAAAATAGATCTGTGTTACGTATTTTGCGCATGGGAACTGGAAAGTGAAATTCCTGGATGAGCGTGTTTCAACGGATTCTGCCATTGGCAATTTTGTATTTGTGGTGAAAGAAGGTGTGAGATTTCGGGTATTGGTTGGTCTGTCTGCGGTTTTGCTTATGTAGGTTTTGACTGTATTCCGTTAAAAAAATGTATGAAAACTCTCGTTAGTTGGAAGTGGTTCATTGATATTAACTCTTTTATGTTTGGCAGGAAGCTGTAAAGTATCCTGCCTTGAGTAGCTTGTATCCATTCTTCTTGCCAGACTTTGAGTAAGTCGTGGTGCATGTCCGTTACTGTAGCAGGGTGTGTTCCAATTAGATTATGTATTTCGCCTTCTCCATTTCTAAGGAAATATTTTGATGCTCTAATTTGTACGATAATTTAAATAGGCTGCAGGCCTGTAATTATTAGAAGAGAGAGAGTAGAGGTTGTTCTGCATACACCAGTAAGACAGAGTATCGCTTTGCGTTGTGAAGATCTTAGCCTGTATTTTATGTATTGTTTACTAGTTTACTTGGTCCATAAGGATGAGCCATAGGATATAATAGCATTATATGTGGTAATGAGATACGTTTTAATGTGTGATTTTGGAAGATTATAGCTAGGTAGTGTTTTGAGCTAAATATGGCAACACTGCTAATATTTGTTCCGAGCTGAGTTGTGGACAGGGCTAATGTGTGGTAGGAATATCGTATCTGTGCAGTTCATATTCTTTGAGAGTCCTGTAAAAGGCTGGGCCACCACACGTTTTCTACCACACATATACACCCCCTCATACTCACACACACGCACACGTGTGTTGAAATGTACTCCTTAGCTAATCATGTAGACATTCTTCATAACGTATAATAAAATTATGGTTCACTTTGTAGTACCGTAATTCATAAAATGACGATTAAATATATTCTGTTTATCATGTTTAAAGACCTGTGTACTTAATTTTGTCCATTGTTTGCAGGCAAATGCTGGGATAGACTACACCGGAAGCAGCTTCGAAACGCTGATATCAGGTACGCTTCATGTCTTGCAAAATTTCCTTGTGTGAAATTGTTACTTGTAGCCAGTAGCGCAGGAACGCTTTCATTTGGGAGGGTACAAAATTCTAGGCCTCCCACATGCGCGCCACAGGGTGTCATTTTAATGGCGCCCACGAACCACAGAAACGCTTAGAGGACAACAATACAAACGACTTTTCTCAGTAACATTTTTCTCGTTGGTGCGTCGTTTCGGCGTTACAGTCCTTCAAAAAAATCCGTTTTGCCGCCTGAATGATGGCAACCTTACAAATTTCATCAGATCTGTGACGTCATTTCCTACGGTGAAACAGCACGGCAGTGTTGCAAGGTACACACAAATTTTGTGAAAAATAACGGACTACTAGCCACGTTATGAGCTTTAAAACGAAGCAAGGAACACGTTCAGTAGACCAAACATCCTTTGTATCACGAACAACCATCGCCAGAAGTCCAGCAGTCATCCCAGGGAAGGGGGGAAATGAACCAACTACACCAAAGATGGTAGAAAAATAACGTATTCAAAATGAACGTATTACCACTTCGTTTTGAATGCGTTGTTTTTCTACCATTTTTCGTTAGGTTGGTTCACTTCCCGTTAGGTTTTTCATCGCGTTTTCTTGCTTTCTTTTACGTTACATAATGTGGCTGTTGTTCCTTGTAACTCAGGCGCGCATCCACACAGTTAAGAAAATATTCGCAAAGCACCCTCCGCTAAGAGCAATTGCATTGGTATCTCTTCACATACTTCATTGTCTCTGTGTTGATCTGTACAAACATTCTCCATCTCTCCCCAAACACGCCAAGCATCCCCACAGCTAGGAATTTCAACCCTGAGTACTGGTCTAACGTGAGCTAACGTGGCAACCATCGAGCACAAAGTTTCCTTCTGCCAAAATGTTCATGTAACATGTTGTAAACACGTTCAGCCGAGGTGTACAGTCGGAGAAAGAATTACCTGGGCCACGGGACCTAGAATTTCGTAACGTTTTAAAGCCTGTTGTTTATGCAACCCAAATAACAAATTGTTTGCTTAAGTTTGGCTGGTGGATCTGAGTTCTCCGGAAGGATTGAGCATTGATAGCATGAGTCACATGACTCATGCCCCAGCAACAACAAACAACAGCTGGGTGCTACGTGGCCTCAAGAACATTTCAGCAACTGGTTTCTTGACAAGATCTACTCGTAAGAAAATATTCTTTCGAGTGATACTAGTCATTGTCAAGAAGGTTCACTGAAATGATAGTTCTCATCACAGGCCACATGCCACACGCTAATTGTTTAAGTCCAGTTTATGCACTGGACCTACAGATTAAAGTGGGAAACCAAATGTTCCTCTATCTGGTATTGAATTCGGAAGCCTTTGATTACATGTCGAAGACGTTACCACTACGCCATCGGAGAGGCAATGGAACGCCTTGAGAAAGAGACGAATGAAACCATATTTGACGTAAATTTTAAAAATAAGACAATATTTTGTGGTCACAGTTCGAACCGTGCGAAAGGCATATATATTTTTTTGTCCCATCGTCCATTTCACGAGTTTATAATTCTTCCTCAGCAACAGGATTAATACGAGTGGTAGAAGATAAGCGAAGTAAAATAACTGAAACAGAAATAAAAGGAAAAAGGGAAACAAATTTTATCCATAATATCTGCAGTCACTTCAGTAGTGTTCAAGGAATGCTACCTTTAAAGAAAGCCGTGGTCTCTAACTTGTCTTTTCCCCTTCCTTTGTGTCTCGATTCCCTCTGTCACGATTGGTCTAAAACTAATTAATGCGACGTTAATTAAACAATCCAAACAACGAAACAATTCACAATCAACTGCTCAACATTCCATTTTTTTTAATCGGAAAACAATTGAGATGCAGTAAAATGAAGCAAGAAGCAGTAATAAGCTGGGAATTTGATACGGTATAGAATTAAATCGGTAAAGATGTTCCATTTGATTTGATTTTGTAATTTAGTGTCGCTATTCTTTCACTTTTGGCAAATAGCGACGATGAGGATGAGTAATGAGTGATGATATGATGACATTGATTAACGGACACTCACCAAGAACACCCATGGCCAAGCCGAGATTCGAACCAGGGGCCCATGCTGTCGTAGCGCGCTGTGCTAACCACTCCGCCACGGAGGTTGGTTAGGAATGGACATTATACCATATTTTGGGTGCGCAATTGGGATCAATCACTGGAATGACTAGACATAATATATTATTAATATATTCATATCATAATATCACGTCATATTATTCGGCACGAAGTAACATCATAGACATTCAATCTTGCATTATTGCCTTTCAACTATTTCTTCGACTTCAGGTTAATAACATCAATAAGAGAAATTATGAAACAAGTGATAATGAATGTGGGATATTGACAGTTATTTCGAATTACCTGATACATGCATCATTAAGCAGACTCGGTGAGCAAGCTCATTAAGTGGTCAACCTTCGACCTCGTCACCAAAGTTCCCGGGTTTGAGTACCGTCCTTGTCACAGATGTTTGAGTATTTCGTTATTAATTTCATGTAATGGTCAATCGTCCGCGACTAGGAAGAAAAGTGATGTTACGTAACAAAACTAATAAAAATAAACATGATCGAAGAGTACTTATTTCATCTCTCACGAAATCTCCTATAAAACCGGGATATATATGAAATATATGTATCTTCACATACTTTTTCGATTTCTATATTTAACTAGCCGAGACCGAGAACGGGAGAGCAATTTTCAATTCGAGAAACCGAGAGACGGAGACACTGTAAAGTCTTGTTTCTTTCTTGACATATCCCTAATTGAGTTGTTGTTCTGTTCGTTATTGGCTTTGTATTGGCAATTATTGTCATTATTCCTCCCCTGTAGGTAAACCATAACGACGATTTATGATGAAATACAGTAGAGCATATAAAAGGGCAAGAACAAGAGAGTCATGCCTGCCCGGGACTTCGACCCAGAACCTTACGTAACGAGATTTGAAATTCTGGAGAAGGCATCTGTGTTTCGCTTGGCTTTCTCTTTCCTCAACTTCTGTTATTTTATCATGCACGTATAATTAAAATGGGTCTGAGAAAATACGTTGAGATCCATAATTGTGTTGGTTAGATGCTATAAATGTGAACTCCAACATGGAATAAATTATTCCCTTTTGTATGTGGTTGAACATGACATTTGCTTACACTGTGACAATTTCTTTTTTAGTTTTTCTGCACAGATAAGCTAATCTCGACTGGACCTTCAGTTTAAAATGACATACAAACTACTACGTGCATCCACCGTGTATCGAACCCGGGATCCCTTGATTATAAGGTGACGACGTTATCATTACGCCATAGAGGAGGCCCCGTGAGAAAATATTATTCACTCGATTTATACAATAATTTATTTAAACATTTACATTTTCGTTATCTTCTTTCTTTTTTGTTAACTACTCTTCTACGACTCTTTTTTTGTCTTGGAATTTCTTCTTGTTTCAGGAAAAAAATAATACAATCAGGCTGTATACCCCCCCCCCCCCATTCAAATTAGATAGAAAGCTCAATCTCGAGAACTAATTTACAAATAACGTAACCATTAGGAAACAATTCGAACGTTAACTGATATAACTGCAGATGAAACAATACTTACAGACGCTAACGAAATATCTGTTATTGTATAAGCTGACAGGCAACAGGTATCTGGTGAGTCATTCACTCTTGCTAACTACATGCGAAGGTCACGGAACCAAAGGGTGGCAAACAGGCGTCTGCTCTACGAAACTAGGATTAGCAGACGAGGTCCGTGTTCCTGTTATCAATGACGTACGAAATAAGGAGGAACACAGCTTTCATATCAAACTAGACCTGTGTTTTGGCCCCGTCATTGCATGTAAAACACTTTCTCGTCGTGGCCTTGAAGGCCTACGTAAAGGCTTCTCTGCAAGAAAGATATCTTACCATTGAGGGGAGGAAAAGTGTGTGTGTGTGTATCGAGGTCCTTCAACTTTAGTATTCTTCTTCATTTCAGAACGCGTGCTGTATCGTCGATTTAATCTAATCTAGCCGTTCTAGGTTCTGTTTCTGTTCGGTAATTTCACATTGTCTTCCTGCTTATGTTATTCGCGACGAAGCTTCTGGTTTCGATAATCTAGACGATAATGGGATTGTGTAGCTTGGTTGATTTGGTGTCTTAAGTCCACTTTATACACATAAGACTAATCGGGAATGCACCTATAGTTTAAAGTGGTATCCGAACCACTATGTGCCTACACATTACTTTGCTGCTAGATATTTGCATGCTAAGATGTAGCAAGTGCTACAAGTTCAGTGTGTGGAATTAAGATTTATTTTTGATTCGAAGAATCGGAGAATGGAGTAGTGAGAAAAGTATCACCTCACATGTTTGAATTATAGCCCCCCCACACACACACACAGGATAACGGCCGTGGTTTTTATAACGAAATATAACATGGACGAATTGTGTCAAGAAAAACTGGAGCCTATTCACATCCCTACGGAACTTGGAAGAAAGTCCACGTAGAAATTAGAAAGTTCTATTCCGCCAAAATCGGGACGTATAGTAAATGAAAAAGCAAAGTGCTACCTTGTGCTTTGCAGCAAGCCATGAAGGCGTGTAGGGGGTGCGGAGTTAGGGTGTCACACTTTCTTGTTACGGCCGAAGGTGGGGATAACGGGATCAGCACCACGCCCTTGGCCGCCTTTACCCCTCACCCAAGTTTCCTAGAGGTACCCACTTTATACGACGCTGGGTAGGCGCCGGAGCCACTTGAACCGGTGGACAAAATTCCAATTCTCCCCAGTCGGAGATCGAACTCAGATCTCTCGCATGGTAATCAAACTCCCTAACGACCGAGCTACCGCGGCACATATAGTATAGCAGCCTCTGTAATTAAGGCAAGAATTATTTTAGCGTTTCGTTCAACGGTTTTAGGGGAATCATTTTCGGACATAGGCTATAACTCTTGTCGGTTCTGCGACCTGGCTTGAGAAAAGGCGATTTTATGACGAACAACATTCCACCTGATGTCACGTGACTTTCCTACATTTCCTGTGTCTGTTGGCTATTGCATGAAAGACGAGTTGCTCCTTGAGACAGACAGAATCACCCGATCACCTAAAGGTGCAATGTGTGTTGCCTACCTTTCCGGCATTATTTATTGCCATTAAAGTCTTATGGGGAAGAACTTTTTTCCACCACTGTACACCATATCTGCATATCTAACTTTCAACCTTGGATCACTGGAAATGATTTTGTCGATATTTGTATCATATCTGACGTTATCATTACATATGAGAAGTCACTGTGGTGTTCATCTTCAGTACTCTTTCAATCGCGTTTAAATCAGTCAAAAAAATATGAACAAGTAAAATTAGGTAAATCCTCTTCTGAAATGTGGAGCAAAACGGCGGTAGAATGTTTTGTTCGTATTGCTACTATCTATTTTCCAATTATCTTACTTATCAAACAACTTCTTCAATCGTTGTTAAAATTGAAAGTGTAGTCACACTTCAAATTTAGCTCAATTCAACACACACACATCGAGCGTGTGTATTTTGTACTAAATCAGTAGGGATTGGTGTTGGATGTTGGTGACGCAGACCGTGAGTGAAATGTTTAATTTGGATTTAAATTTAAACGTCTATATACTTCAGAACGCCTGTTATTTGACTATATGGTATGTAGATGCGTTGACTTTCGTATTCAGTGTTTGTCACATTGGACCCGGTCTGTGGAAGCTCTCTCTTGCAGTTTCTAGTTGCAGGTGCACGAGCCAATCCATTCATTTTGCTCTCTCACTTACGGCATCCTTCTGCCATGTCCTGCCCATTTCAACGTCACGATTGTTATGCATTTCACGATATCTATGTCTTGGTGGATGCTATATAGCTAGTTCTATATTAAACATTACCTTCCCTCCCCTTTCATTCTGGATCGCTTGAAACGTTTTCTCAACATTACTAACACATTTTATCATCATATTATTCACTTCTCGGAGGCGTGCAATAGTACAGTAAACACAAACACATTGAATAATGATAATTTTGTATTATAGGAAAGAATATATGATCTACAGTAACTGTCACCAAACATCGTCTTTTAATTTCGGATGTTGCCTCCCCGATAGCGCAGTGGTAGCGTCGTCGCCTTGTAATCGATACCCGGTGGAGGCACATAGTGGTTCGGATCCCACTTTAAACTGTACGTCCAATCCCGATTAGCCTTACAGAGCATAAAGTGGACTTAAAACACCTCAATCAATCAATAATTTCGGATGTGGCGTTGCTTGTGTATCTTACTAGTAAGATCAGATACATGAAACTATCCATTCCATTTTTCCAATTTTACAGATATAACGGTTTGTAAGTCATGCAAGTTGTACAATTTTAAGAGACTTTCAGCTATACGTACATAGATATATATACTTTCCTTAGACAAGGTAGGCAAGTCATCTGTGGTGAATTGCTGACTCCTTCCTTTCTTTGTTACGTATCGAATAGCGAGCAAGAATTACTGGAAGATACGAGGAATGGAAATCGGTAGAGGATTATCTTCTTTCCATCCGATCATGATTTCTGCAAATTCTATTCCGTGGTTACTTACATTTCTCCGGAAAGTTTTGCTGGACGTAATGCAGATTCCAGGAATGGAAATTTAATTATTTTTTTCAAAACAGTCTCAATGGTATAGCGTCTTAGGTGGCTCTCTCTGCTGGCCTTTCAGGTGGATTTTAGGGCTTTTTTCAAACATTTCCCGCACGCATGTAACATTCTCTTCCGATCGTGATGTTGACGGTCGACCAGTACGTCACGCATCAAACACAGAACCTGTTCTCATCAATTTACTGCATTTTTTGATGATTTTGGTAGTCAGCGTTCCATTTCGACAATTCTCAGTTCTCCACCAACGCCGGACTTGAACTACCAATTTCCATGCTTCGTACTTTGCAGCAATTCTTGCTCGCTTTTCTATGCTAAGCGTTGCTACGTTCCCCGGAATATACTCAAAGGATCAACTTACGTGTATTCCTCCACGGCGATCATGAGACTTATCAGCCTACTTTGAAGCTTTCAGGTAGTGGGAAATCAGATAAGGATATGTTAATGTTAATATATTACACTAGAACTCACAATTAAACTTCTTATTACAAACAAAAGTGTATTTAGATCATAATACTTCTTCACTACACAAATTAAAACAGTCACATTTCCAAAATCACTTGCATTATTCCAGAAACATCCATAATATCTCTCACCTTTCCACTCACAATCCAATGTTTTCAGGTTAGTCCATAACCATAAAAGACTACCCAATTGAACAAAACAAATTACGTCATAATAGACAATTAACATTTTAAACACCTAAAATTATACAATAAGTGGGTGCGTATCATGGCATCCTCCCACAAACAAAAAGAAAATTAACAAAATGAAAATGGAGTAAATTTTCTTTTTAGTTCTTAATTACAGTCATTCTTCCACCTTCGCAACAATTCTTCCCTTCTGGAATCAGAGCAGCTAATCTTCTTTAGGTTATCATAGTTCTCTCGTCCAACCACTTCTTTAGTCCAGGGATCCATCAGAGTTGCCACGTTGTTTTTCGTTTCAGATACTAGAAACGGTCCCACAAAATATTCGAAAAATTTAGCTATAACATTATTTTTGGCTGAGCTGAGTTTACGATTCCGCTTGAGAACGAGGTCACCAGAATGCAGGGAATAAGCATTGCCCTTATTTTTGAACTTATGCTTATCCTTTTTCCTCCTATTACTCTCCTGGGCTCTAAACAGTTTGGTTTCCCAAGCAATTGATTCACTTTGCTCGTTAAGGGGCCACTCTAGTTGTTTTAACAAATTAGCTGGAACTGGTTTGTTGTAAAATAATTCCACAGGCGCGTATCCTGTTTCCTCTGATACCGAAAAGTTCAGCATCCAACACACTTTATTTACGTATTTGTGCCAGTCTCCGTGCCTTTTGCTGCAGAATGTTCTAAGTAATCTAACAATTTCTTGATTGTATCGCTCTGCCAAGTTACTGGCAGGGTGGTAAGGAGATGTAAGCAATGGCGATATGGAATGGCCTTCTAAAAACTTCTTCCATCTATCCGAAGTGAACTGACTTCCTCGATCTGTCACGATGTACTTTGGTTTCATAAAATGTGTTAGGTATCCCAGCTCCAATGTATTGATAATTTCTCCTGTGCTGGCAGTCCGCAGTGGGTAGGCAATCAGGAACCTACTGCCGACATCCACCATGGTGAGCAGATAAAGATATCGACTGGATCCAGGTAACCTTCCGATTAGGTCCACGGACAGAACTTCGTGCGGATCCCTTTGAGTGGTTGTTAGTTTCTCCTTCACGATACCCAATCTGTCGGGCTTATTCTTCGAACAAACTAAACACTCCCTTACATATTCAGATACATTTCTTTTCATATTTTCCCAGAAGTATCTGGACTTTATTTTATTATAGGTTTTAGTGAATCCAAAATGTCCAGTTCCGTCGTGCTCCGCATGCAAAACTTCTTGAATAAGAGATTCTGGGACTACAATTTGATGAAATTGCTGGGAGTTTTTGTTCCTTCGGAACAATAAATCCTGATGCTCCAGATATTTTTCTTTATCCTTAGTATTTTCCCTTAGATTCTTCCGTACTTTTTGACAAAATGAGTCATTAATCTGCCTTTCCCTCCACTTGTTCAATTCAACTTCATTCAAGTTATTAGGCATTATATGCCAGACATTAAACACTAGGGTGGATTCATTAGGGAGCTTCTCCTCAGGAGCGCTAGGAGGATAACGGCTTAGAATATCAGCGAGTTGATTGTGTTTGCCTTGGATGTAAAGGATTCGATAATCGAACTGCTGCAGTTTTAAGGCCCACCTAGTAAGTCTGGCATTCCAATTTCTGCTGTTTTCCAGCCACACAAGATTCTTATGGTCTGTATAAATGAGGAACTTTGTGCCATATAAATACACCTTTAAGTGTTCAATACCAAACATAACAGCAAGACACTCTAATTCTTGAACAGTATAATTCTTTTCCGAAGTTTTTAATTTTCTACTGGCGTACTGCACGATAGCAATTTCTTCTAATTTGGCAGCTTCAGACAGAACGCCTTGGAAGAGTATGGCTCCCAGACCTATGAGAGAAGCATCACACATAATGCAGAAAGGTTTTGAGAAATCTGGCTGGGCCAAAGCAGGAATTTGAATCAGCTCCCTTTTCAACTTTCGGAAGCTTAACTCATGTTCATTGTTCCATTCCCAATTTTTGTTTTTACTCAGTAGTTCCTCTAACTTAGCAGTCTTTTGAGCAAGATCTCGCACAAATCTTCGCCTCCAATTTACGAGACCCAAAAATTGTTGTAAATGCTTTTTGTTCTTTGGCCTTGGAAACTTCGTAATGGCTTCATCCTTCCGCGGATCTATTCGTATATATTGTCCAGAAACAAGATGTCCTAAATATTTAATTTCTACCTTTACCAAGGAACATTTCTTCAATTTTACAGTAAAGCCTTCCTCTTGCAACTTCCGCAAAACAAAATCAACATGTTCAAAATGGGATTGAATAGAATCATCAAAGATTAGGATGTCATCAATATATACAGTGAGAAAGTCTTCTGTATCTGGACCGAATAAATTATGCATTGCATGCATGAAAACAGCAACTGCATTGGCTAAACCAAAAGGCATACGGGGAAAACACCACGACCTACCATTGTAGTTGAAAGCAGTGTAGATTTGATGCTCGGTCTGAATGGGAATCTGTAAATATCCTGACGCTAAATCTAAACAAGTGAAATATTTTTTTCCTCTAAATTTTTGTAACGCTTCTTGCAACAGAGGCACTGTGCTCCTGGGGGAAATAATAAGTCTATTTAGCTTCCGAAAATCAATGCAGGGCCTGACCGACCCATCTGGCTTGTCTACAACCAACATAGGATTTAAATAAGGTGAGTTACACGGACGTATCACTCCCCAGGCTTTCCATTTGGTCAATTCCTCTTCCAACTTCGCCCTCTTCGCCATAG
This sequence comes from Lepisma saccharinum, assembly GCF_977018435.1. NCBI lineage: Eukaryota > Metazoa > Arthropoda > Insecta > Zygentoma > Lepismatidae > Lepisma > Lepisma saccharinum. The sequence goes on from NC_139230.1 coordinate 135,271,763, forward strand.
GTATCGGATAAGGGTGCGTATAGACTGGTTCACCAGATCCTAACACAATTTTACATTCGTAATGTTTTGCAAGTCCAGGCCTATCCGAGAAAATATGACGATAACTCAAGAGTAATTCGAACAACCTTTCCTTCTCTTCTTGCCTTAATATTTCGGGTTCATAGGCCTTCATTCTTAAAGTCTCCTCAGAAGCTATGCAATTATCGTCCACTGTATTTTTCTCACAATCTATACTATTGACCACTTTAAGTCCTTTCTCCGTCAAATCAGATTCTGAAGTGCTCTTTGGAATGAGCCCCTCTTCAACAACTTGTCCATTTACAGTAAGATATAATTTATCAGATCCCGCATCCAAATTAGCTTTATATTTTTTTAAAAATGGGTATCCGAAAAGTAACTCAGCCTCTAAATTCCTAATGACATAGACTAAATCTTCAAAGGTAACTCCAGCTATTTGAAAGTGAATTCTTCGACAACCCACAACTCGGGATCTTTCAATTCCGGCAAAGTCTCTCAACTTAACTCCTGGACACTTTTGAAGTCTCAAACCTGGGAGCTTTTCTCTTAATTTTAGCCACATTCGATAACTCATAACGGTACACTCGCTGCCGGTGTCTAAAATACAGTTAATTTTAATCCCCAAAACGTCAGCCATAATTTCAGGTTTCGTATTAGAATAATCAAATTCTTCCAAAGCTGTCAATCGAACAAAGTGCCAGTCACTAGGAGCAGCATCCTTGGTAACAGTATTACTTCTATCAACAGTCCATCCTCTTTGATAAAACGGGTTCTTTCTCTGATTCCAAAATGTTCTCCCTCCTCTCTGAGCGTTTCTGTACTGTGGTTTCCTATTAAAGTGGTCTTTAGTAGAACTATCATTAGGTTCAGGCATTCCCTGAGAGCGGGACTGGTCTCTCGAATACTTCAATTGCCGGACCCTAGCTTGTTGTGGTCTCCTGTTCTCTACTCTGGGATTGTCTGCTCTCCAGCCCTCCAGTTGTTCCGAGGCTTCATATCTCCCTAAGAAACTAGTGAGTTGGTCGAAGTTTTGTGGATCACGTGTAAGTACCAACTGACGCACTCGCTGTGGTAGTTGACTAATAACCAAATTCAGCGCCTCTGTTTGGTCAACATTATCAACAAGATTACAATACGAGCCATATGTGTCCCAGCAATATTCTTCAAGTGAGAGGCCACAGCTCCTCGAATACCGTTTGTTTCTCAGCGTCTGCATTTCCCTTTGCTTGGCATCAGCAGAGGCATATTGTTTCCTAAAGGCAGCACAAAAGTGTTCAGAAGTTTTCCACTTCTTCTCATTTGCAACAAACCACGCCTTAGCCTTTCCTACCATAAGAGAGGGCAATAACTTCAATCTAAAAATCATAGGGACATTCATTAGATCCAGGTATGTTATTAGCTCTTTTAAATACCTCTCAGCAGAGACAGTATTAATCTCTCCAGCAAACTTTGAAAGAGCGTTAACATCAGACATGCGAAAAGATTTGTAGGAGCTATTCTTATAGGCATTGTCACGAGATATCTCATCCTGTACCAATCTCTCGGACTTTCCATTATTATGTCTCTTCCTGGGCTTTGTGATTTTCCTAGTTTCAGTTTCCTCAGAACTAGAGGAAACTACAGAGCAAGAACTTGACGAGTAACGATTTCTTTTCCTCATCTTCCCCTTGGAATCACCTCTAGTTGTTGAACCGTTCATTCCCGATTGAAATACAATTTCACCATTTTGAGAAGGTTCTAGAACCCGACAGCCTGCCATTAACATCTGTAGTTGATCGACCTGCCTATCTACAGATGCGACTTTCTCCGTAACTTCTTCAAGTTTCTTTTCTTGTCTTCTCTGATTTAGCTCTAAATTATCAAGTAATTCTGAGGAACCTTGTGTTGCTTCTGGCCTTGCAATTATTTCAACACTCTCTATTCTTCCCCTCAATTTCTCAATTTCATTTTCCATTTCCTTTTCTTTAGCTTCTCTAGATGTTTTCTCCTGTGTCAAGTCTAAGTTCCACTTTTCATAATCCTCCTTTTGTTTTTCTTCCAGCTTTAGTATTAATTCAGCTACTTGCTGCCTCTCACACGCAATTTCCTTCCTCAGTGTCTCCTTAATTTCTCTACATTCCTTTCGCCCCTCTTCTATTCTAAATAATAATTCTTCCTTATCTTGACTGAGCAGCTTCATCAATTCTCCTCTTTCTTCATTCCTTTTTCTCTCTTGTTCATTTCTTATCCTTTCCTGTTCCTCTTTATCTTCTCTTCTGATTCTTTCTTGTTCATTTCTTATCCTTTCCTGTTCCTCTTTATCTTCTCTTCTGATTCTTTCTTGTTTATTTCTTATCCTTTCCTGTTCCTCTTTATCTTCTCTTCTGATTCTTTCTTGTTCATTTCTTATCCTTTCCTGTTCCTCTTTATGTTCTCTTCTGATTCTTTCCTGTTCCTCTTTATCTTCATTTCTTTTTCTATCTTGTTCATTTCTTATCCTTTCCTGTTCCTCTTTATCTTCTTTTCTTATCCTTTCCTGTTCCTCTTTATCTTCTTTTCTTATCCTTTCCTGTTCCTCTTTATCTTCTTTTCTTTTTCTATCTTGTTCATTTCTTATCCTTTCCTGTTCCTCTTTATCTTCTTTTCTTATCCTTTCCTGTTCCTCTTTATCTTCTTTTCTTCTCCTTTCCTGTTCCTCTTTATCTTCTTTTCTTCCCATTTCCATTTTCTCCATCAGGGTTTGAAACAACTGTTCCAAACAAGGACTTCCTTTATTACCCTTCTCTTTACAAATTAGACATTTCAATTCTTCCTCCTTATACTGCGATTTTGTCAAAGGATAACCAGCACAACGTAAGTGGAAGCTTCTTTTACAATCGTTGCACTCGACCTCTTCATCATCAGCTTTCACTTTATCGGAACAGCAACTTAAAGTATCCATTTTTAACTTACGACGATCACTTCTTAAATTACGCTTCTGCATACCCTACTCAAACACATTTATCGAGCCCCGCGTTGCGGCGCCAAAAAGTTTACACCTGCTACGTTCCCCGGAATATACTCAAAGGATCAACTTACGTTTATTCCTCCACGGCGATCATGAGACTTATCAGCCTACTTTGAAGCTTTCAGGTAGTGGGAAATCAGATAAGGATATGTTAATGTTAATATATTACACTAGAACTCACAATTAAACTTCTTATTACAAACAAAAGTGTATTTAGATCATAATACTTCTTCACTACACAAATTAAAACAGTCACATTTCCAAAATCACTTGCATTATTCCAGAAACATCCATAATATCTCTCACCTCTCCACTCACAATCCAATGTTTTCAGGTTAGTCCATAACCATAAAAGACTACCCAATTGAACAAAACAAATTACGTCATAATAGACAATTAACATTTTAAACACCTAAAATTATACAATAAGTGGGTGCGTATCAGCGTTGGTGGCATATTCAGTTACCTTCAACATAAATGGTAAAGAATTAGTTTTCATTCTCTGTGATATTTACCATTATACAATGGTTTCTACATTATGTATTACCAACTTAAAAAGAGGTATTGACTTATCAGACACCATGTATGTGTGTGTGTGTGTGTATATATATATATATTAAAATTGCAACACCCAGAAGGAAATGAGATAGAAACACGAAACTTGGCAAATATGTAGTTCATAATAAGATAATAAAATGATTACAGTTAGAGCTCGGTGGTGTGACATGTGACACGTAGAACATGGTTGCATAACCCCAAGGAGCTAGTAGCGTGTACAGCCTCCACGGGCGGCAATAACTGCTGCAACACGGCGAGGCATGGACAGAATGAGTCTATCGATGTCTGCTTGCGGTATGGCGTCCCAAGCGGCTTCCACACGGTGCCAGAGGTCTTCAACATTAAGTTCCGGAAACCTGAGTTGGGCCAGCCGGCGACCCACCATGGACCAGACATGTTCAATTGGCGACATATCCGGCGAACGTGCTGACCAAGGAAGCAGGGGCACGTGGTTAGCTTCCATAAATGCGAGGACATTCCTTGCAACATGGGGACGCGCGTTATCCTGTTGAAAAGTGGCATTATGCAGTGCATGGATTAATGGGACAGCAACAGGGGTGAGAACCTGTGTGATGTACCGTTGGCTGTTGAATGTCCCTTGAATGCGTACGAGACGTGAACGAACCATACCATGATACCCAATGAAGGCCCTGTGTGATGATGCATGATGCAGGCGTCATGAAGCCTAGTTCCACGGTGCCGCCACACGCGTGTACGTCCATCATGATGTTGTATACAGAAGCGGGATTCATCAGAGAACACTACAGCATTCCACTCCGCCATCCATGCACGACGGTCTTGGCACCATCTCAGACGCAAACGCCTATGCTCTAGCGTCAGAGGAATCCGCAACAGTGTGCGCCGGGAAAACATTTCCCGGTTCGCCAAACGACGAAGTACGGTTCGTGGGGACACTGGACGTTGTAAAACATCCCGTACTTCATGCGCAATCCTCGTTGACGTGGCCGTTCTGTCTGTAAGGGCCATGCGTATCAGACGTCTGTCCTCTCGTTCCGTCGTCCAACGCGGACGTTGTGAACCTCTACGTCGCTCTACAGTGCCTTCCTGGACCCACTGGTTCCATACACGGATCACTGTGGATGCATTCCGTCCTGCACGGGCACCGATCTCACGGTAGGATAATCCGCATTCACGGTATGCAACAATTCGGCCGCGATCGAACTGGGAAACCTGCTGGAATCGCTGCCGTATTCGACGACGTGGCATTGCTGACCGATTTTAACACACTACTCTCACGACCATGCACTTTCACTGCTCGTCTGCACCTATCTGACCTGCTACAGATACCACTTACCAGATGGCGTGGCAGGCGCACATGACGCATGACGGCCTTGAACACCTAATCATTTCCTTCTGCACCTCTCCTCTACACACTGTGCACATTTCGTCCGATTCCGATTACTCCTTCTGGGTGTTGCATTTTTAATGGCGAGCAGTTTATATATACACACGTATGACAGTATGCCCATTTCTTCTACTGTCGGATTAGAAATTATAGATACTCGAGTTTGGACTCCAATTAAAAATTAACCAGTACATCTACATTACACCAAGTTACATCAAAATTTAGCTTATTCAACTCTGCGTTAATTTATACCAGCCAGTTTATTTTCAAGTAGGCCTTTTATTTTTTATCGTCGTGAGAACAAAAAAGGGCCGTTTTCTTATTACTTTTGATAACTATCAATATTTTTTTAAATTCTGTAAATATAAAACGGGTTGTCCGATCATTATGAAATTTTAGTAGAGTGCAGGCAAATATGTTCTAACCACAATTATTCTTTTTCAGGTTTTCAAAATTTCTGAAAAAAGAAAAAAAAATCTTTATCAATTTTGCGAAACAATTTTTCCATAGTATTTGGTAGTTCTACAGTTACAATATTGGTCTTGCTTTGAAGCTCCTTGTATTTGTTTTTAAAATGCATTATCACTGTCAATTCATATTGCGAAACCGATTTTATACAGAATTTTATTCAGCGGAGTATAAATGTATGTGGAAAGTAGCAACATTGAAAGCATTGGCTCGCAGCGCCCGCCGGCAGTTTCCGCTGTTCAACGGACATCACTGTGTGCCTATTCGAAAAAATAATTGGTTAGCATAGATTAACGTAGAATTGAATAAGCTACATTTTGATGAAACTCGTTTAAATGTAGGTCTTTTGCTGTTGCCATCGATTATAATTTATGCGTGTACTGTTGATTGATTGATTTAGTTTATTTTACTTCGCGTTTTGTGCCTCTTGGCTAATTTGCGAAGATGGGGATGAGTTATGAAATGATGAAATTGATGAATGGATATTCACAAACAACCAAGCCCGAGCGGGATTCGAACCCGGGACCCTTGGCGTCGCAGCGCGATTGCTAACCACTTTTTTTTTTATTACATACATTCGCAATTTACATTTCAACTCATTGAGTAGGTGAACATTACAGTAAGAAAATTAGCATACAATCTATTTCTTTTACAATGAGGTATCCTGTGGTATTCTTGATGCAGGTAATTTACAAATTGTATATTAAAGTCTGGTTGCCGATATGTCGATAGTAAATAGGCATAGTGTCCTAAGAGCCATTGTACACTTTTACGTTTTGTTTTTGGGTAATAGGCAAAAGCTGGATATAAAAGAATATCTACAGAGATGTTATACACTGATGTTCGACAAATAGTACTCACTAGTTTCCTTACATAGAGCCATGATGTTTGTATTATTTGGCATTCACTTAGTCTATGGACTAAACTATCAGATACATTACATCTAACACACATTGGTGTATTTATTAATTTAAGATCATAGAGTCTCTCTCCAGTGATTAATTTTTGATGGACAATTATATACCATGCTGATCGGATTTGTGATGTAAGATGATGAGCCTGAATATTATTCCATATTTCTCTCCAATTCATTCTGGGATTTTGCTCAATAATTTTACACTTTGGTTGTTCTAATTTGCATAGTCTACGATATATTTCCGATGTCATTGGTATTGTTAATATCGGAGATTGTAATAGGGCAAACTAATATCCACTATGCTTTAAAATACCATAAATTGTCTACCAGTCTAGTAATATCAATAGGAGCCTCTAGTAAAATATAGTCCAAAGCGCTTCTCAAAAGTTTACTTGTGAGGCTGAGCGGATGCTGAATCAATGTATACGTGTCAGCTTGAATACGTAAGGACTGGTATTTGAGTTCTATGTTCACAAGATTCATTCCTCCCTCGGCAAAGGGCAAACAAAGTAACACATGCTTTACCCTCAATATCTGACCGTTGCAAATAAACCAATTTACTGCACTCTTAAGTTTATTTATATCTAACTTCCGTAGTGGGAGGATTTTTGCCATGTACACCATACCTTTGACAGTGCATAGACCTGTACAAAGGTCACACTTGACTTTAAACTAAGGCTGCGAAATTTATTTGTTTGTAATATCACTTTAACCCCATTTGTTACTCTATCAAAATTTAATTGGATCATACTTTGAATATAGTGCGTATATATTATACCTAGTATGCTATCGTTTGTACAACCTTAAAATTGCCTCGCTGCGAGTGAGAATGAGCCAAATTTAGATTCAAAAGTGACGATTTTTCTTGGTTTATTTTTAATCCCGACCATATTCCAAATTTCTGTAATACCTGACACGTTGCATCAATATTAGACTGGTCATTTATTAATACAGTAATATCGTCAGCATATGCTAACACCTTAATTGTAGTAGAGTGTATGTTAATTCCTTGAACTTTTCGGCCTAATTCAGAAAGGAAGGGTCTCAGTGCAATACAAAACGCTAACATCGACAAAGGATCTCCTTGTCTTACACCTTTATAAATATAGAGTTATTTTGTCAGAAAACCATTTATTTGAACTTTTGCTGTTGCATGTCTATAAAGACTTTTAAATACTGACAGAAAATGTCCACGTATACCGTAGCCCTGCAAGACGTTAAATAGATATTCATGTTTTATGGAGCAAAAACACGTTCAAAGTCTAATGCTAATATAGCATTTTCAGAATTATTTTTCTGTAGTCTATAACATATAATTACTTCACGCATCGTTTGTAAAACATTTGTGATTTTGTTATTTAAACCAAAAACATATTGCTCCTCTCCTACTAATTTGTCGACATAAGGCATAAGTCTGCCAAGCATACATCGCGCCAATATTTTGTAATCCGTACATAGTAGGGTGATGGGTCTATAATGACCAGGTTCGCTTGGTTTTGGACATTTTGGGATTAGAATTATAATAGCCGTATTGGAAGATTTACCCATTTGATACTTGCTAAACACTGCATTTATCCAGTCCGTTATTGTTTCACCCATCTATTTCCAAAAGGTTTGATAAAACTTATTGGGTGTCCCATCCCAACCAGGAGCTGAAAATGATTGACCTGCCTTAACCGCTCGAAACACTTCCTCACTTGTATATTCTTTGTTTAAATTTTCACTTTCTTCATCTGTAAAAGGCTCTGATTCGGATGCCAATGCATCCATCAAATCCCCATTATGTGACGCTCGTTGAGAATATTGCTGCTCAAAATAATTATAAATGTAATTACGTATTTCAGGGGCTGAATTTATCTTTCTTCCCCCATTATCAAATATTTCACTAATACATTGTCTTTTAGCATTTTTTCTTTCACAAATTACATGGCTGATAGAGGCGACCTCATCTTTGTCAAAATGAGGAAGTCTACTACGAATTTTATCCCCTTGGCGCCTTTCTGCAGTCATTTTTAACAGTACAGCTTGTATACGTTTGACTTCAGTTTGCACTTTTTCCCGTCTGTTGCTTGCTGAATTTGTTCACACAACACCCTGTAGTAAAAATTATATTTATTTGTCCAATCTCGCGACCGTTCCTCACAGTAACTGATACAGAATCTTTTTATACCCGGTTTGAGAATCTCCTCCCACCAGCGGATTATATCTATCCTCCTCAGACGGTGTGTTATCCATCTCGACCATTAGGTCATTAAATGCTTGTTGGAAATTTTCCTCATTAAGTATTGAAGCATTTAATTTCCAACAACCGTACCCTCTATGGACTATTGGAATGTCAACATTTATCATCATAATGACAGCACTGTGATCTGAAAAACATGTAGGTGTTATACTGATGGACTTTACAGACTGACGTAATTTGGGTGTTACATAAAATCTATCCAATCGGGATGCACAATTGTCACGTATATACGTGAAACCTCTCTGCCCAAAAAATTTTATCACTCCAGACATCTGTGAACTTAAAGCCAGTTACTAATTTTTGCAATGAATTCGACGTGTTAAAACCAGGTCTTTGATCCTGCGGATACAATACACAATTGAAATCTCCCCCACATATTATGTGTTCTCTCCTACCCTGCATTTCAACCGCAACTTCCTGCGCAAAAAACTCATCCCTTTGTTTCCTACACTGTGACCCGGACGGGGCATATATGTTATGTATCCATACATTTGCAACTTTTGCAGATATGATTCTATTATTAGGATGACATACCACATTTGTGAGGGGAACCGTATTACGTGTTAACAAAGCTGTTCCTGTCGATTGAAAATTCGCATTATTATGAACTCTTATCGTTGGGGAAAAATTGAAATTCATTTGTCCATATTCTTGGAGAAATACAATATCTAATGATGCTTGTATAATAAAGTCCTCTAACGCCGCCTGTTTTGTAAGGGATTTCATTTTGTTTATATTTATCGTCGCAAAACGAAGAGTCGTCATCATATATACTATGATCAAAATTTTTAGGATTGGTTATTCCCAATACTTATACTCCCACCTTTGCCCCATCTAAGAGTAATATTTCTTACACTATTTTTATATACCCCTAATGTTATACACCAAAAATTAACAAACACAGTAACAATATTATTTTAGTGGGGGGGAGGAAATACCACTTCCATTTATATATCTTAATCCATTAATAACTACCACCACATAATTCAATATCATTAACTTACTGACAGTCCATATAAAATTATTCATTCCAAATAATACTATTTTCTAATCTTAAAGTGATTACCTGTACCCAGTATTCACAAACTTTCATGACCTATCGGACTCGGATCAATAACCATGTCTTGTACATTTGTTTTTACATGTCGCAATGATCGTCTTTTCGTCCGGTTGCTGCCTGACGCTTTCCTTATACTCTTTGGTCGTTTTTGTGAGCCGGAAACCGAACGACCCGTACTACTTTGGACACTTTCACTATCAGTTCCGGAATATTTTTCCTGTTCAGCTTCATGTCTGAAGTCCTTTTGCTTGGTCTGATTCTGCTTCCTCTCCTTCTTGCTCTGTAGCACTTCATCACTCGATACCTCTTGCACTTTAGTTATGTCTTCTAGTCGTCTTAGTGGTCCACACTTCTTCTTCTCCATAGTATCCAGGGACATTTCTTCACTTTGTCGCGTAAGTTGAACATTTAACACAGGTTATTTTGGTTGCTCTTGCATATTTTCTTCAGTTCCTTCCTTGGTCAAAGTTTGTTGATCATTCTTGTGTATATTTTTCTCTTCCTGTATTTATATTCCCTGTTGAAGCCCTTCTATCACCGTCACTTGTGCTGATTCTTGACTCTGTGTCGTATTATGGTGACCCACATTTATACCTTCGTGTGAAGATGTAGACGGTGCAATTGCTTCGCTATAGGACCAAACTGCACGACCCATGACTTTGAACACTGTTGGTTTCCGTAAGTTACAATTAAATCTCATGTGGTCACTACTACCACACCATTCACATGTCCTGATTTGACCATTATATAGTACATGTGCCGTATATTGGAGTATTTTCACAAAGGAGGGAATTGGCTTCTTAATTGCCATCAAAACCTGACGCACCCTATTATACACTTTGTACCTGAATTTGTCACTCCAAGTTTCTGCTTATCAATTCATCGATTGTCCCATATTCACTCAGTTTCTCACGAATTTGTCGTTCTGGCATCGATTCGCATCACTCAGTTTCACTTGTGTCACAGCTCCACTACTATAATAAAAATTCACTTCACCAGTATTTTCTTCTAATATTTTTATCATTTTTCCAGGACGCACTAATTTCAAAAATACACATTTAATCGTCGTGGGAATCTGTGTGGCTGCAATTTCATCCACACTCAGTTTGAATTTATCATGAATAAATTCATGTACTCCCAAAGGACTAGGTTTCAAAGTTCCCGTTTCAAAACTGATTTGTATCGTATTTTCGCGATCCATTCTATACTTTACTTTTGTCCAATTCTTCACTAGCACAGTTCAACAGCACACCCTCTCCCACACGTACGTACCGATATCGCGCTGAACTTTCACTTTTCCTCAAAGCACAGAGCTCGTACGGCACGACCTACCTGTTCCGCGCTAGGCGCGAGACTGAACCACTCGGCCACAGAGTCCGGCGCGTGTACTGTTGTTAAACGAATAATATCTTTCACGATTCACGAATGCGAAGCCAAACTTCTGTGGGCTGATTACATATCTAAAATACCTAAATATTAGCACGAGTGGAAACCACTTTTTGATAGAAACTTTTATCAAAAACTTCACAACTGTTATCTCTGTTACCATAGCTGTTACAATGTTACCAAACACCTACGGAAGATCGTACACCGTATCTGTCACCAAAGAATGGAATTCCCTTCCAGCCTCTCTAACATCCATCCAGTGTCATAAGCAGTTCAAAAAGCTATTAAAAAATCATCTACTATAGCTCATTTCAGATCTTACGGCAGGCGCTCTAGAAGCTGGCGAGGGAAATCGTGAGCGGGGTATTCGCCGCAGACCAACCAGAGAACAGCAGTGGCGCCGAGAGATACGACGTGGCGGAAATAAGTACTACGTGAACCTCATTCTACAGGCTGCTGCGATTCTTATCGCGCTGAATTGGTCTCTTCCCCGCTCCCTACTTCCCTTGCCAGCTTCTAGAGTGCTCGCCGTAAGAACTGAAAAGAGCTATAGCACGACAGCTAAGCACATAATCACGAGCAACTTTTCTGTTATAAATATATACAGATCCATTGTAATAATTGACAACTCTGTTCATTTAACTTGTTATAACTATTAGAGTTCTAAATTTCATAATTTTTGTTTTGTCTTTTAAATTTATTATTATTATTGCTATTACTGTTTTATTCATTGTTCCAGCGGATTTTATACATGTATATGTACTAAAGATCAAAGCGACGAACAATGGATATCCATTTGTTTATATATAATCTTCTTTTTTCTTTCTTAACCTCATTTTTATTCAATTTGTATTTTTGTATTCATTGTTCATCCATCATACATATAATCAGGATATATTCATATATTCCATTTGTACTTTACATTTACTTTACTTTGTATTAATCACCCAGACAAGGGTTTGTTGTAATAGCAGCCCTCGACGGCTCCAATAAAGATGATTAAATTATTATTATTATTATTATTATTATTATTATTTTGAAAGCAAACAAAGACGTTGTTGTACCACTGTTAACTAAAATTTACAACATGTCACTTACTTCTGGAATATTTCCAGATATCTGGAAAAATGTGTTTATTGTACCTGTAACTAAATACAAGGTTGGAAAAGCCAATGATCTTAATAATTATAGACCAATTACTATATTAAATTCCATGGCAAAGGTTTTTGAACACATAATTGCTGACTATTTGGCTTTTTCTTTTAAATAATATATTGATTGAAATCAGCATGGATTTTTTAGAAAAAGGTCTACTATTACAAATTTATTGGTTTTAATATACTCTCTTAAATCTAACATTAGGAAGCAATCCCAGACCGATATTTTATTTATTGACTTGGCTAAAGCCTTTGATAGTGTCAGCCATCAGCTATTAATTTATAAACTCGACCAAATGGGATTATCACCACGAATTCTGAAATGTTTTTCCAACTTTTTAGTAAATAGAAGTTTCTCTGTTAAGATTGGTGAAACAACTTCTTCTAAAAAAGAAGTACTTCGTGGAGTACCTCAAGGGTCGCCACTTGGCCCAATTCTGTTCGCTGCTTTTATCAATGATGTTACATTATGTTTTAAATCTAGCACATGTTTACTATAAATATATGCAGATGATATAAGAAAAATTAAGAGTATTTTAACAAATAATGATGTCGCTCAACTTCAGGCTGATCTCGACAGAATGACATATTGGTGCAAGATTAATGAAATGGAAATTAACTTGAAAAAGTGTAAAGTTTTAAGATGTACTAAGAAAGTTCATTATATAGTCTCCAACTATTTTATTTATGAAAATAAAATCCAAGTGTGCGACAGTCATAAAGACTTAGGAATAGTAATAGACTCCTCTCTCATATTTGATGAGCACATTTCAGAAATTTGCAAAAGAGCAAAGAGAATGCTTGGTTATATATTTTTCTCATGGAAAGTTTTTAAAAAGGAAGATACCTTAATATTCCTGTATAAAACGATAGTTCGTCCTATTCTTGAATATGCAAATGAATAATGGTTTCTGACTGTAACCAGTCATCTTCAAAAAGTTGAATCAGTTCAGTTGAAGCTCGATCCTACCTTCCACACGGCTACCTCGCATTCTTGGCTAGATGTTATCATAACAGGAGACTGCTCTCGAATCACCAAACATGGACAAACGAGCGCCTGCGGTCTCTCGTTCCACGATCTTATTTACGTTGCTTACTCGCTCAATGTTCCGAAATCCAAGTCAAACATAATTGAATACCGCGATTTAAAGAAAATTAACCCCGCTTCACTAAACGAAGATGCTACAAGAACCCCTTGGAATTCAATATACAGCTTCACTAATATTAACGATAAGCTTAATGAATTAAATAGTCTAATCTTACACCTTTTCGACAATCATGCTCCACTAAAGGAAAAACGCGTCACGCGGCCTGCTTCCCCCTGGATGACCGACAGCATTCTCGCACTTATGGCGGAGCGCGATTCGGCTCACCGCAGGTTTAAATCTGACAAGCGCCTCAAATCTCCAAATACTTTAAATAGTTTTAATAACTACCGCGTGTTGAGAAATCAATGTAATCAGGCCGTGCGCAACGCAAAGAGGAGGCTTTCTTACGAATTATTAAATATGCAAGGCAACCCCCGAATGTTGTGGAATAACTTAAGAAATCTAGGGCTAGGAGAGAAACGTAACGTAGATCCTACTCGTGTTTCGTCCCTTGATGAATTAAATACACATTTCTCTCTCTCTAATTCAATAAATAACGATGCTAAAAATGTTACTATTAGAGCTATAGCAAACCACAAAACAGAAATGATAGAGTTTAATTTTAACCCAGTCTATGAGTTCCAAGTTGCAACTGCAATCGGTCGGATCAAATCTGGTTCTGAAGGAGCCAACAACCTCCCATTGCGACTAATAAAGCTGATTTTACCTCATGTATTGCCATACATCACTGACATTTTTAATCTTTCTCTGCGCTCTGGTATTTTTCCAGATAAGTGGAAAATAGCACACGTTCTTCCTCTCGCCAAGACTGACCCCGCTATTTCCATTGACAATTTCCGACCTATCAGTATTCTTCCCGCGCTATCGAAAGCATTAGAATACATTGCTCACGACCAAATCAGCCGACATACAAATGAAGTTCTGGCTCCGTTTCAGTCGGGATTTAGACCTAATCACAGCACTAGCACCGCCATGACTCACATAACCGACGACGTCAGACAAGCTATGGACTGCAGGCAGGCGACAGTTTTAGTTTTATTGGACTACACAAAAGCTTTCCAGTCACTCGACCATGATATTCTCATCTCCAAGCTAAAATCATTTTTTAATTTCACCACCTCTGCAACCGACTGGGTCAAATCCTACTTAACTGGACATAAACAAAGGGTGGTTTATGATGGCAAGTGCTCGGCACTGTGATCACTTGTGGCGTTCCTCAAGGAAGCGTACTCGGCCCTTTATTATTTTCTTTATACATTAATGACCTGCCAAATATCTTGAAACACTGCCGTTATCACCTGTATGCCGATGACCTCCAGTTGTACTATTCTGCACCCCCAGTAATGTTAAGCGATGGCATTTCCAAGGTTAATGAAGATATAGAGAGGATTGTTAACTGGTCGCTAGACAATGGCATGTATATTAACCCTAATAAAACACAAGCAATTTTGATTGCTTCCGATAAACTGAAACGTTACGTAGATCTTAACATTCTGCCTTCCATTCTTGTAGATTCGACTCACATATTATTTAACCAAACTGTTAAAGATCTGGGAATTGTATTGGACGGAAATTTATCGTGGTCACATCACACAAGTTCGGCGTGTAGAAAAGCTTTCGCATCTCTGTATTCTATAAGACGCATGGGCAAGTTCCTCCCCACCTCTATCAAGGCCAAACTATGTCAGTCCCTAGTTTTATGCCATTTAGATTATTGTGACGTAGCGTATTCCAACTTAACAGGTGAGTCAGCTAGACGTCTGCAGAGTGTTCAAAATGCCTGCGTACGATACATTTTTAATTTAAAATATTGGGACCACCTATCACCTTATTTTCTCAAATTGGGGTGGGTACGTATGCAAGAAAGACGAACGCTGCACACACTGATTTTACTTTACAAAGTTCTCAACCTCAAGTCACCTTCCTATCTCCTCTCTCGCTTCCAATTTCTTCACGAATTTCACGATCGCGACACCAGATCACGCACCTCCTCAGTTCTCTCTATCCCCGTCCACAGATCAAACTTCTTCTCCAACTCTTTCTCCGTATCGGCTGTAAGACTATGGAATAAGTTGCCAGAAAGCACTAGAGCAGTAAGCTCCGTCGGTTCCTTTAGCAGACATGTTCGCCACTCTCTTCAGAGTAGTCGTTAGATCTTCCCCTGTCAAGCAGACTAAATAGCATGTGCAAGTGAACGAATTCTTAAAATACCTTGCAGTTACTTAAATACAATTTTAAATTTGCATTCTTTCATTCCATATTTAGTTCTTTGTGTATTATATATTTTGAATTTTGTGTGTTATATTCAGGGATTTAAGACTTGTGTGTATGAGTATAATGTGTGTGTGTGGACCTATGTGAAATGACTTAGTGTACTTTGTGTATAATATAATAATGTATAATTTTAAATGTATGGTTGAGTGGAAGAAAAGGCTTTGTACGGCCTTAACTCCGCCATTTAAAACAAGGCATTAATAAATAAATAAATAAATAAATAAAAACTTTTTATCAGGTTATTATGCACAAAGTTTAAAAACAATTACTATGACCAACATTACTCTGAATGGTTATCACAGTTGAATATGTTTTCCTTAGAAGAAAGAAGAAAAATGAAAAGGATAAATTTTGTAGAGAAGATATTAAATTTCCAAGTTGACAGTGAATACTTTTTTAATAATATAGCTTATAAAATTCCCAGATATTCCCATACGTATATCTCAATTCTCACATGCCTAAACACGGCAACAGGTTTAGTAGCTGATCTTGTTGAAACCTACAATTTGAATTTATGTTGATGTATAAGATTGTAGGATCCACTGTTTTATTTTATAATTATGTATCCAATTTTTTAAATTTTGTATAACATAGTGGTTGTTTAATCGTTATCATCACTTCAATAAATATGATTATTATTATTATTAGAACAATACACAGTTAATTGCACAATATTATATAACAATAAACAATTATTAGTATCAGAGATATAATAGATCTCGTTGAAAACTGTAACTTGAAGTGTAAATATGCTAACTTGTTATGTTATGTTATTCTACAGCTTACGTATTTTATTCGTGTAACTTTGTACTTTTGTATTTGACTTAGCGCTGTATTAGGTTTCATACTGTGCTCAACACTTAAAATAAACTATTATTATTATTATTATTATTATTATTATTATTATTATTATTATTATTAACGTAATACAGCTTATCATAAAGAGAAAACAAACTTCATAAAACATAAACTCTAACAGTAACATTTGAAGCTTTAAACTCATAATTATAATAGTACATACAAAAATGAACGTAGGAAATTAATTTGTGCTGTAGAGAACAAGAGTCACAACATTCCCCTTCCTCGGGGAAGAAAACGTCGAGTCGTCAGAAACTTTTGAAACACCCTATAGCAATTACATATTGACACGAGGAGTTTTCTTCATAATATTTGTAGGTAAACTAAGTACATATCAAGAAACTATCATAAGACAAATTCTCTTTTGGAACCTAAGTACTCTTTATCATGGAGTCATATCTCCAGGAGCATTCATGGATCTGGATACCTTATATTATAACCCGAAGCGCGACAGCGCTTGAGGGCCTTGGCTTACCTACCGACTGCTGGTCTCCCTCCCACACTGTTCCTCCGTCACCTGTTGTAGCGTGGAGATTGTAGACCAGTATTGGGGTGACGGGTGGTCAGCCCGACGAACCCCCAGCCGCTGTAGGTCTTCTTGACCGGGTTACCGGTCACTCATTCGGAGCTTCCCAATTTCCTCACGATGGTGGGTTGCCACCGACCATATACGATCTCAAGACGAGTGAACGCCTTAACCCGCTCGGCTACGAAGGAGGACTACCTTATACTATAGGATAGGATTTTTATCCATTTAACATTAAAAATAATAAATCTATTTTTAACTCTTCCTTTCTTAGGACTAGAGCTTAAATTCTAAGTATCCATTACTTCATATTAAAATTAATTATGTCAGTTTAACTTCTTGACTCTTATACACTTGAATATAAAAATTTGTTTTCATTCTCCTCTACGATAAATAAAATCTAACTCTGACTTACGTTTTTGAAACTCTTGAGCATTAATGCTGTTTAGCTATGGGCGATAATCGTTATGACAGACTCAATGTTTTCAATACTTTTACTTTTGTACAAGATAGCATTATAACAATATTATGCACTTATTAATTATTATAAACTTCAAATGTTTTTGTTACATGAATAGAATATTTAACCCAAACATATACAATATTGAAAACAAGATCAAATAGCAAAGATTGTGTAGAAATTAGACGTTTACATAAACATAAGTGTGGAAATATTTTCCATTTCGTAACATTCAATCTGAGAACAATGAGTGCTTGCTTAACAGTATAACAGTTCTTTGAGGCAATGTCAATAATAGAGTATAAGAAACTTCTTAAAACTTTGTACTGCAAATGTTTGAAAATCTAAGATCACCTGTGGCATTCATTTAATCTTACACTCGATGTAGACTGATCAAACTGTTTAAATGCAGTTTCTCTACAGTCAAAACTAGGAACGTTTACGTTCAAAGAATTACTCATAGTCCTAGCTTGATAATCTTCATTTCAAGCTTGACCAATTTCATTTGGCTTTGCACACATTGGACATACAGTAGATGAAGAAGCGTATGTAGAAAACCTTAAACTAGTACTTTGTTCGTTAATATCGTTTACTGGACCTTGATAGTTCCAAGAATGCCAATTAAACTTGTTGTTTGAAAATGTTATTTTCCCTTGATAATTTCTAAAATTACTATCAGATCTTCTATTGTTCCCGAATTGATTGTTAGAATTATTAAAATTCCTTCTTCTGAAATTTCTATTCACGTAAGGTGATCCCTGATTGCTATAATTACTTTTGCTAGCCCTTGCATCAAAGTTTAGTCTTGGTCTCTTATTTCCCGTTAAACTAATATTTCCCCTGCTTGATGCTTGACTGTGGGATGAATCTGAATTGGCATGCATAGATTGTACATTATTTTCATTATTTTGCGAAACCGAATATCGATTACGTTGTTCACAAACACGTTGGACGTGTCATTTTGTTTATTAACCCTCCGTAACCCGCACAGGTTGCACTGAGCCTTATTCCAAATGATCACCCTGCACGTCCACACAAAACTCCCAGCGACGCACCGCTGCACGAAAGGATTATGTGTTACTCTGAGGTTGGGTTTACATCATCCGTAGACGTTTTGATAGATTAAATGTTACTAAGTGATAGGTTTTCCATTCTCATTATTGGTTTGATTCTAATATCTATTTTTCACAGAAATGTATCGAAACTTTATAATCACCCTATATTATTTTCAGCATATAAGATGATACTCACAGACAATATTGCGAAGTTTGACTGTGGATAACATGAAAAAAGATTGTTGCCTAACTATACGGCGAGGAGTGGATTTTAACATAAAACTTCCAATGGCAAGTTCTGCCATAGGGTTAGGCAACACACATAACATTTAGCAAGATATATATGTGACTATACCTAATCAGTATTTTTGAGGAATTTTGAACTATTTTGAGTTTTTTTTAACCTACTTCAGGATTTTTCGAGCCTAACTTAAGACTTTTAGGACCTATTTTAGGATTTATAGAACCTATTTTAGGGTTTTTTGAACCGATTTTGGGATTTATAGAGCCAATGTTAGGAACCTAAAAGCATATTTTTTAGAACCTGAAAATCCGAGGTCTACTTATAACGCCTCTTACAGAATTGGCTTCTTCATAAATTCAAGACTCTTTTAAAAATCAACGAAACCACAGTTCAATTTACGTTGTGTACAAGGGTGTTTAAGACAAAATATTATCTGCAGTTGTGTAATTGGACCTTAAACAAGCCTTTGGGGAGTCAATTTGTCGAAAATATCCGTTCACTTTCGTAACCTGTTGTGCATAAAGTTGCAATATATTTTCCTTAAAATGGGAAAGGGAAATTCATCTGTAATTGTTGGTGTCGATTACATCTACACTTGTACCCTTGTACTACTGTTGTTTTCTTGATTTCGGGGAAATTTCCCACATTGTGTTCACCCATTCTCCTAAGGAGCATAGCAGTTTTGTCGTCTTATAACATTTGTTGGAACTGCTGTAGCCCCTCGTTTGCGTTCTTATAGTGCCTCAGAACAGAAGCTTCTCCTGGATCTTCCCGCCATGGAACCGATATTGTATTGCAATTGACCGGGGTGGCACACTCAACTTCCAACACCAATGGAAAGCTTCGACTTTCTGTCCGCTCGTGAACATAGAAATCCGCCACCCTGTTGGACAAATCGAATGAGAAAAATGGTGTCGGTGTCGTGTCGTTTGCGCCGAGTCATTTGCGCCGAGGCTTCTTATCGGTTCATTTGCGCCGCGACATATGTCAAGACCTTCCTTGGTGGATTTTCCCACAATCGGGAGTGTCATTACCGCCGCGCGCACGTGTGTTTATGGGAACATGGTGCATAGTGCATGAAATCAAACAAACAAACAATCAAACGTGTGTTTATGACGTTGCACAGCTGTGTTTACACTGAAATGTTAAACCTATCCAGAGAGTCAAATATGACTTTTATTTGCTTATTTCAAAAGACGTTACAGAGGATTACTTGTATCAATTTTATTCTACAACACAAAATACATAAATCAGCCTATTAACTATTAATAATTTATACACTACATAAAATCGTTAAAAAAAACATTGTAAATACAGTATTGTTAAAATATTGCAAGCATTCTACAAGTACGCTTTGGAAGCAACATAAATGTTCCAGTCTAATACACTTAATTATTATACACTACATAAAATCGTCAAAAATATTATAAATAGTGTTATTTTTGCAAAACTTATATAAGTACTACGTATATGTACACTTTGGAAGCAACATAAATATGCCAGTCTGTTACACTTAATTATTATACACTACATAAAATCTTCAAAATTATTATAAATAGTGTTATTTTTGCAAACATTATATAAGTACTACGTATATGTACACTTTGGAAACAACATAAATATGCCAATGTGTTGCACTTAATTATTATGCACTACATAAAATCGTCAAAGATATTATAAATACAGTGTTATATTTTGCAAACATTACATAAGTAATAGCTACGTATATATAAACACAATATTTGGATACACTTGCACAACAAAAATACAAACGTTATTTGAATTCTTGTAGGTATGCAAATGCTCGAAGGCATCCTCGAAGATCGCCCGAGCTTCTGTACTTCGAAAGAACACACTCAACACGTTTGTCCATTTCGATGTATTGATATTTTCTTCTCTTCCCAGCCAATAGACACAATTCTGCCATCTCAATTGCAGACGAGTTACTCTTTGTTTCCGCCTTTAAGGCTTCAAGCAGCACGTAAACATTGGGTTGCCTTTTCCCGATGACTTTGTCAAGCTTTGAATGCCATGACTCAACGGCATTATTTGTCCTGTGTCTTTGGTTGCAACAGTTCCACACAGATATTGGAATATGCTCATTCTCCAACCACTGTTCCACGAATTAGTCATTAAACAACTGGACCTTTTGATCGAGTGGAGAACTGTCCATGATGAGTAGGAATCCCTCTTCTACTTCTGATTCAGGGATCAGAGACAGAGCGGCACACATTTTGATGTGCATTCTAACAGCTTCGTCCTTCTTGTACATGTCAACGAGCCCTAGACGTTAAACGTTTCTCCAAATTGCTTGTTTAAAGTGGAAATTGCATCCAGAAATGTGTGACAGTGGGAACACGTTTCTTAACACCTTAAGTACTGCACTTTCAAAGTCTAGCTTGATCACTTTCGGATTAATCTCAGGGCAGTAGTTCTTAATGAACGAAAATAATCTTTGATATGTTCTTTCGGTTTTGTCCGGAAGTAAAGCATAAACTACTGGTGCTACGTTAGTAGCAGTATTCGTACTACCGATGTCGATATGGAGGGTATACAGCTGATAAAACTGTTTGGAGCAGACGCTAAAAGTGCCATCTAAAAGTACGGTTTCTGAAGTTGCCAAAACATCTTTGGATCTGACACTAGAAAAAACTAACAACCGCTTTCCATTTTCCGTGTCGTCAAGGTACAGAAATGGAGAACCGTCATTAAAATACTTAAAAGATTCTGGTAAAGTGAGATGATCTGCATCTGGTGCATCTTGTTGAACACCTAAAATCGATCTCCTTATTCTGTTCAGGGTACACTTCTGTCTATCGTAAACAGGAACGTTACTAACAATATCCAAACCTCGGTCTAGACATTCATCCATTTCTTGTCGGAATATTTTCCAAACAGGCGTTAACATTTCTTCACGAACTCTTTTCTTGCAATTCGTTAGTTTCTTCTTAATTTCAAGCCCAGCATGGTCTGGCACACATGTACCTATATGTTCCGGGATACGTACAATTCTTCCATCTTTGACGATTAACACACCTCGACATTTAGGGTTATCTTTCTCCTTAACGCACACCTGAAAGAAGAATAACATTGCAACATTAGGTCTCAAGAATTTTATGATGAGATGTAACACACGTTTTCTAATAGGTATAAAAGTTTACATGTGGAAATTTGCTTACCCAAACTATCGAACCATCCTTGTTCTCCCTCTTCTTCCTATACTGCTGGCCTTCGTAAATAAGCTACGGCTTTCCACGCTTAGTTTCTATCATGTCCATATTCTCAGCCATCTTGTCTCTCTCAAGTCTCAGTTTTGCATAAATACTAATTTCCCAATGTAGATCCCTCATATATACTTTCATCTTACATTAATTTACCAATCACCTTCCTTTTCAATCGAAAGATAAACACAGCTACAGCTGGGCAACGTCATAGACACACGTGCGCGCGGCGGTAATGACACTCCCGATTGTGGGAAAATCCACCAAGGAAGGTCTTGACATATGTCGCGGCGCAAATGAACCGATAAGAAGTCTCGGCGCAAATGACTCGGCGCAAACGACACGGACTCGAGAAAAATATGTAATCGATCACTGACATCCAGTCTTACCACAAAAATCGTAATATTCCCTCGAGACACTTCCCACACTTTCAGTTCATAACCTCTAGCTTGAAGCCCTCCATCAAATTCAGCAAATTTCTTCCTTCCACTTAATTTGTGGATTTATACTCTGTCCCAAGAATCTCTGGAGCAATACCGCGCATAGGGGTCGAGAAGGGCAGAAAGCGAGTGGACAGTACAAGGCAGGTCGATCCGCTGCGAACGGCTGGTGAATATAGTAGGGTTGCCCCAATATTTCCCTCCCCCGCGTTCCTTCGTCGAGCCCTCTCTAGTAGATCACAGGACTCATAACAGTGTAAATTAGGCGGTTCTGAGTCATCCTAAGTAGGTATCCCCTATTTCTATGAATTTAGCCTCAGTTGTATCATATTATGACGTTCGACGATGTTTCAGTACAGTTTTCACCGCAACTCGGGTTTTTCCATCTCATTCTTTGTAGGTATTTCACGATCTTATGTGATATAACTTAACGTATTCACTTTATTTACGATCTTTTACGAGTTAGATAAAATACAGTTCGTTCTCTTTCACTCCAGGTGTAACCTGTCACGGGGACATTCTTTTTACGATCTTTTACGGACTAAAGTGCGTACGTACGTGGAAAAGTCTGCTTCTAAGTAATATAATAGTATGAAACGGTAGGAGCTGGACACATACTTTGAAATACTTTTATTGTTTTTACGACGATTTACGTGCTAAGCTAACCTACATGAGAAACAGTTGACCTATATGTATGCACGTACTTCCTAATTCGCAGAAAACAGATTTTGACCAAGTGTAACCGTTTTCAATACATCCACTTCGGTCGCCATTTTGAATTTCGGAAATCCGATTCCAATCAGGGAGGACAGAGGATACTGAGACGATGCTAACGCAGAAAACCCCATGTTCCTAGGATCATCCATTCAAAAGTTATGAGTGATCGAAAAGAAATTCGGCAATTGGCCCACCCCTTGACCTCAGGACCACCAAAATTTCGTACGCGTACTCTATGTTCCCAAAATCGACATGGGGATCAACGGGGCGATTTTTCGAGTTATTTTTGCGATACTCTTACCGTTTTCAAGATACGTCCACTGCTGGTCGTCATTTTTTTATAATTTCGGATTTTTTTCGGAAGGGTCGAGAATTTTGATAGGCGACGACAGAGCCATCTATGAGCAAAACGTTGGAACTCTCGGATGTTGGAATTTTCTGACAACTTTTTTCAGTACGTCAACATTTTGTTCTCTTTTCTTAGTGAATGGGTTAGGTGACCTGCAACGACGAAGGCCTTCTAGCAACACGAACTTAGCTTATGCTGGGGTATTTCACTGGATACGGCTTTTAATTCATGATATCATGTTCTCAACAATTCGTCTTAAAGAAAGCTAATCCTTGGATTAAGCAATGGAAAGATGCGAATTGCAAAAAGGAGATGGGTAGACGATACCGACGATTAAGGGGTCTCATTGAATCCTGCAAAGGAATGTTGAAATTCCAAAAACCTATTTTGCTATTTTTTTTCGGATGTGTTGTCATCATCAGAAAATATCTTATGAA
This sequence comes from Lepisma saccharinum, assembly GCF_977018435.1. Lineage (NCBI taxonomy): Eukaryota > Metazoa > Arthropoda > Insecta > Zygentoma > Lepismatidae > Lepisma > Lepisma saccharinum. The sequence goes on from NC_139230.1 coordinate 135,295,610, forward strand.
TAACGTACAGCTGACCGCTCAGGAGAAGACCGCTGACGGAAGTGAAGACGTAGCAGCAGGCGACTCCATATTAGGGTCGGGGATGTGCACCCTGAGTGAAAACACATGTGGGCTCGCTGTAACCGGGGCAACGACGCAAGTCGTTTAGGGTTACCAGCAGTTCTCTTTTACCCGGACAAATCCTGTTTTTCGGGTACTAAAAATGTGGATTTTTAGGAAAATGTGGAAATATTATATATTTTGGGGTATAGACAGCTGCTTAACTTCAAGATTAGTAACAAAATGTTATTTGTAAACAATTGTTAATATTCTTTCCGTTTTCAATTTCAAGGTAAAGAAATACAACACTCTCAGTTGCAAACGCAAAGAAAATAAACTTTTCTTGCAACAAAGAACAATTGTTGGACCTTTGCGTCTCTTCTGTTGTTACCGCCGCGCCGTGTGAGGTTTTGATTTGAAAGCATTTGTGACATCTACCCCGGCTCTTGGTGAGCAGCAAGTTTCTGACAATAGGTAAGAATATGCAATTAGCCGCGGTTTACTTTGATTTGAGTTTCATGACAGAATTCAGAAATAAACAGTATTTTTTAACAGCCGTAATCGTGTTGTTACATGGCAGTTGAGATGTGAAATTCTGTCGATCAGCGATCTGAACCATGTCAAAATGCAAATGTGTTTTTAGTGACGTCTTACAAAAACGGTTTCCTGACTTTAGGCCTGGAAGAAAAAATTCCGAAGCAGAATGTCAATTTATGTTATTCTTTTAAAGTATGAGACCAAGCTTCACAACCGTATAATATTAGGAGCATAGTGAATAAATATTAGAAAATCCAGACATTTGCCTACAATGAGGCCTACTATTAGTTATACGGATAAGGTGTAAAATTATTTTACAGGGGTGTGTGATCTATAAGTCCATCAAAACACCAGTAAGCACAAAACGTGTGTCTTCGTCTAAAGTTAACAACATTTTGCAATCTAAAAATGCCTTCCTTTTTAAAGTTTGTCATCTGGTAACCCTAAAGTCGTTGACGTATATTTTTCTAAAATTCTTTGAAATACAGTCTAAATAATGCACAGGATAAGCAATACAAAAGAATTCTGGCCACTGAAAGAAAAGCAGCAAACTGTTGCTGGGGACACACGCTCTGCGTGATTGACGCAAATCAACTCCCACGCACTTCGAAAAACCGCAGTGGAAGGCCTTATGCTACCCCTAAAATCTTCAAATGGACCGATCCTTTCCTTCCACCCGCTCCCCGACAACCCTCGTTTGGGGATATTCTCGTGAGCGGTGTGCTGTACCTGCAAATTTTGCCATCCTTGTAACCGTTGTGCAATAACTTGTTTTTCAATTATTTTTCGAATGTGTTTAGATGTTTCTCGTAGTGAATTCAACCAAATTGAATTTTGACTTAATCGGGCGTTACGTGTTGTCCCCGAGAAATTCTCTATAAATAACATACCTGAAAAATCTACTGTACTTGATACCATAGTTCTTTAACTTGTTGTTGTCTCGACCTTATTGAATATAAGCGTCTTCTGATGTTTTGTGGCGTCCCCAAGAAAATCTCTTATAATTAACATACCTGCAAATTCCACAGTCCTTGTAACCATAGTTCAATCCTAACATTAATAGCCATACTCATCCAATTATTTTATGGGAAAAATAGAACCTAATCAGAAATATCATATTCATAATGAATTTTGATTAATTAACATGGATGAATGGAATGTGTAATAACTAAAGTTGCATGTTTATTTTCCCAGTGTGATAGGAAGGGAACAAAAAGTTGATTTCGGCACCAGAACAAATAAGGAAAGAAAATTATATATATTCACTATCAGTATTGGTGCGAATGACATTTTGTTTAGATGGTGCTAAAAAATAATGTGAATAATTGCTACTTGTTTTTTGTTTTTTTAATTTTTGTCAATTTGAGCAAAAACGTGCGATTTTTCTAAATGGTGCAATAAAGGATATGGAGAGAATACACCTATTTGCTGTCACCAATTTTCTATGTTGATACTTTTAGGTGTCATCTATCACTCACCGTCATGGCACTTCTAAACCTACTTGACATTTCTCCCACTCCCCTTATACCTATTTTCTAACTCGTTATAATGAAGATTTTACATTTTGAGTTCCTTTTCGCGATAGAAACTAACCTCCACCTTTGCCAGGGTTTGAAGATAAGGAGATAAACTGATTACCCATCTGCATTATCCCCCCCTTACAATCCTCGGTTGGAGTACAAATAATGTGGAGTTCAAAAATTTTAAAATTATGAGAAATGTTAATTTGCAGTTGTCGATCGAATAACATATTTATACGTAGAATACAATGGATTGCGTGATTGCCGACGGATATACAAACGGTCCTTTTTTCTTCTTTGCTATTCAACGACATGAATGTACATGATTCTAATGTATTCTTGTAATGTAGAATCTTCGATACCTTGTGAAGGTGCACGTCACTATAACAATTGCAAGTCCAGAATAAATGTATCAATTCATTAACTTCAAGTATGCAAAAATTTGTGCAGGAGTAGTATAATTGATGCTACAATAAGCACACTTATAGCGTAGAAAAGAAGAGCTCATATGATTAAACAGCCCGATTTGCCCACACTTAAAATTATGCCAAGATGCCCTTATTCCCCATTTCTTCAAGTGTGATATGCTCTTAATCCTAAGAATTTTGAATCCTAGTGTAGAAAAGAAGAGTTCATATGCCCCGATTTGCCTACACTTAAAACAATGTCAAGGGGGGCATATACCCCAATCGGCCATGTGTGTACATATTTAAATCCCAAGAATCTTGAATTCTAGTGTAGAAATGAAGAACTCCCCTCAGACAGATTTGCCCATGTGTGTAAAAGTTACATCTCTCAGTTTGTTGTCCATAAACTTGTCAAAAATATGCCCCCCTTGTTATTGTTTTGACTACACTTAAAAACTAAGGCAAAATGCTTATAAGAGATTTTGCTTACACAATAATATAATGTAATATATGCTTAAATACTTGTTACCTGGAATATGATCAATATTTTAATTGGACACCAGCCTCAACTTGCATATCTAGTACTAAGACAATGCATTGTGCAGAAATCTTCTAGAATTGCTCTGTGACTCTCTCATTTCTTACATCATAAACACATGATTTTTCACCTATAAGAATAACACTACATATGGTGTCATCAGGGAGTGTATCGTGGAATTCACAGATAATTTTAATGTTTGTCCTGTCATTAACCACAACTTGTTTCCTTTTTGAACTGTTGATGACAAACATGGGTCTCTGTGCTTTGAATTCATCTGGTGTGTAATACATGTCAGTATTGCCAGTAGTGACCCTTTTGTATGCTGTAAATGCTTCATATAATTTAAGGAAATCATCCTTGGACATGTCTAAATTATAATTTTCTCTAGGGAATACCTCATTTCTGCCATTTTTAAGATATATGTTCTTGATGTTGCAGTTATCAAATCTACTTGAATTTTTTTCCTGATTATTGTGTCTTCCAGTCTGAAACAGTACCACCACAAAATCCGGCATGTCATATTGTATACTGGAGAATGAATTTGTAGCATCAAACTCATAATAAGTACCAGCGGCAGGCTTCTGTACACATTGATATGTATAAAATTGTAAAGGTACTTGTGGATTTTTTATTATATCTGCTTTGAATTTAAGAGCATAACTGGCTTCATATTCAACAACTGGGATTCTTAGCTCCATAGTCTGAATAATGCATTTGCCTTCATCAGGTAAGGTATTGGGCAGAGCTTCCCCTGTAGAGTTTAATGTACTGTACCTCATCAAAGCATTATTATCATTGGCAGCTCTTCTAAATGTGATTCTTAAACAACCCTTCCACATAATATCTTTGTAATCTGAGTTCCATGGTAGAGTATGTATGCCACCTGATAAAATGCATCTCTTATCATCATGTGGGTCCAGAGCCACTTTTCTTACAATATTTGTAGTCAACAAGTGATCCACACTCTGAATTCTGGATTCTGATGTTCTGATTGTGCTACATGATTTGAGACAATTTTTGTAACCTTCAGATTCAAGCTCTTTGTCTACAGTTGCTCTGCCAATGCCCTTAACCTTTTTGGCAACAGCGCCACTACATGTTTCAAAACTATACATCTTGGCCCTTAACCCAGCAAATGCCACAATAACATCACAAAGTGTCTCATCTTTTAACTTGCCAGACACCTTTTTGTTGTGGGGTTTAATTTTTGAATGTTCAGTGGTATCAAAATATTTTAACAATTCAGGCTGTGCTATATCTTGATAAACATCTTCTGTTTGAATATCAAGAACAAAACTATCTGTGTCCATGTACATCAGTTTTACACGATCCTTATAAAAAGGCTTCAACACATCATAATACAATTTTAACATGTGTAATTTGGCCAATTCCAATATCACAGCCCCTACATAAATAGGCTTATCAAACTTAATCTTTGTTTTTTTCATGTTGAAAAGTGTGATATTCTCATCATAAATTCTTCTGTAATTGAAGTTGGGCTTTGCAATCAATTTTTTGCTCCGGCTGGGGTCAGAAATTATTTTAACATCAATATGTTTTCTGACATTTTCTATTGTTTTGCCATACACAGAATTGACCATCAATTTAAACAAGGTCTTATCAAATTGGCTCATTGCAGATGTTCGAAGCTCTGTGTTTGTATCAATATATGGTTTCAACCTCAAAACTTTTCCAACTTTGGTCACTTGGACACCATGATTTATTAGGAACTGGAGGTTTTTGTAATATATGACATAATTCTGTTTCGGCTCTAGAGTCATCATCAATTTCTTCTGTTTAGAGCCAGGTGAACACTTAACCTCAGGAATTGGGGGCAGATCAGAAAATGTGTTGTGTAAATCATCAGGAATTGTCAGATCAACCTCTAAGAACAGGCCATAGTGACTGTCATCAAAGTCCTGAAGATCCTCAATGTTGAAATCTTCAACCCACTCAAGCCCTGCATATGGCAGTTTTTTCATCATAGCATAACCATAGAGGCTGTTGGCATCTACATACAGTATATAATTTGATGGCAGTGCTGGATCATAATCAGGAATATATTTGTTATTTGCTCTGGCATATCTCTGAGAACATTGCACCATGCCTCCTCTTATACATTGTTCCATAAACAGATACATATCTTGATCCTGGATCAGATCCAATTGCATTTTAGTGTTTAAAAACATTGCAGACCATGCTAGGCCTGGAGCACTGTAAAAATATATTGGATCCAGCTTATAATTTTGCATGGAAGATTTTCTAAATGCCTGAAGTATATCAGCTAAGAGAGTGACATCAAGTTTTAAATAAGCCTTGTGATAATCACCAAATGTCTGGCATTTTAAATTGTTCCACATCAACTGGGCATGGTGATAATCATCATCAGTGATTCCAGATCCTCTGATTTTGCTGTAAAACTCTTGTTGTGGTGGCAGAGAACACTCATCAAATTTAGAAAAATCTGTAACATAATTATATGGATATACACCCTTCCGCCTAATTAATTTCAGGTCCTGATTTGGAAACAAAGCACATGTGATTTTGAATTGATCATCAGATAATTGAGTGGCCAGTGTAGCCAGGCTAGCGGACAGAATTCTGTATGAATCAAGAAATCTTAAGTGAATAGGAACACCATTAACTTTAATTATTTTGCTAATGGCAATATATTGCTCATTATTTTCAGCTTAAATATTTAAATTCTGCTTGTCAAACCCCTCGTACCTGATCAAATGATGAAAATCATAATTGGATGCACCATGGCAAAATATGGGGACAAATTTTGGTCTCTGGATCTTAATATTACAGCTATTACACAGGGCAATTAAGAATTTACCATCTGTATGAGAATGGTGTTTCACCTTGATATTTGCATCTGAAAATTCAGAATCACATACCGGGCATTTTTCTGTATTGTTGAAATCTTTAATCTGTTTCTCTGTTAAAGGCAACGAGGGTTTTGATTTTAATAAGACATTAGATGCTATGTCATGGCACTCATTTTCTATTCTATCTGCAAATTATTTTATGGCATCTGCTCCCATGTATAAATCTTCTTTACTAACAACACCATCCTGTACAACAAGATAATAAAAACTAGAAGGTTCATGTAACTGGTATGATGTACTTGAAGATTCATCAGGATCTGGGCTACAGAATGCAAGAGGTTTGAGATTTGATTCAAAATCACAGACTATATATGCTGGGTGTTCCAACAAGGCTTCAAATTTTTTGAATTTGGCATTTTCACTTGGATTAGGCATCACCATATGAACAGGTTTATGGTTGCCACAGTATTTCAGATGCTCAATTAACTTGTTTTTAGCAATTTCTGCATTTTTTTCACGAACCCCATTTACCATTTTTTGACCATCAAATACAGTTAAACATCTTCGGCACAACTTAAATGTTCTTTTAAATTTGTCTAGTTGTGTTCTCACTAAAGCTTCAAGATTATGTATCAGAGTATAATGGTGTGTATCATCCTCTTCAATTAAGAGCAGATCAATCGGAACAGCAGAATCATCATCAAATGTACTGATTCTGAGAGGTGCTATCAAGCAATTGCCACGGCCAGTAGAACAAATAAATACATTAATAGATAATTGTTTACCATTAATATCCCTGGCCTTTTTTCAAATTTATCAATATTCTGAACAGACATTGGATATTCTAAACCCTCCATTGCTTCATCAAAATCATTTTCATGCTGTTTATAATAACTTATTCTCTGAGGATTCCTTAAAACTGGATACAAAGCAGCTAAAATACACCACAAAAAGCATTTCTGGTCGGTATTTTCTATGTTAACCACGGCTCTTTTGTTTTTAATATTGGCAGGTAATGGCAGATATGTAGATCCTTGCAATGGGCTGAATTCAGAAATATTAACATAGAGCTTGTGTGAAGATCCGCATAGGCTCCATCCAGACTCTTTTGCAGCAAATTCAGAGTGTTTAATATTCAATTGATCTATCAAACTGCTTATTATTTTGTCTGAATTTGCATTTGAATAAACCGGTACAGTTTCTGTTATGTGGGGCTGTGTAAATTTTGTGCCATTTGGCTTCTTATATTGTGTAAACAATTTGAGGGACAGCTTATAAGAGCCATTTTGTGCATTTAGAATTGCCTGCACATCTGGATTTATACTGTTCAAAAAATTCACATTCACATTTTGGCTCTTATACAAACCGGTGATCCCTAAGTTGGCCATTAAAACTGCTATGGATAGGTGGTGCATAGCGTGGCTGCTTTGCCGGTCCAGCATTAACAGGTGTTTCATGCTTCCTTTTCAGACCATATGTAGATGGTTGTGGGGGCAATGTTGATGGCTGTTCATAACAAATACACTTATGCCATTTGTAATATGCCTTGCTTAATATTTTATGGCATCTTGGACACATTTTTGTAGCCTTTCTGCATTTCTTAGGGTCACAAATATGCCGGTGTCTAGACCAATTAGAACTAGATATATTTTTTTTGCATTGATTGCAATATTTTTGATTTGGCATTTTTGTTGTTTGTTTATATAAAATTTATTGGTAAAAAAAACAGAACTATGGACAATATGCCAAAACAATTATAACAGCAGTTAGTGGCTGAGCTGGTGCTTTTATACCCAAACAACAGCAATAACTAGGCTCTGGTGATCCCCAATATAAAATAGTTTTGCTCTTTTATGCTGTTGTACAACACACTTTACCAGGTTTCAGATCTGGGAGCTATCAGTTGTATATCAACTAGCAGTGAATATTCTCAAAATCTCACGTGTGGAGATATTATTTTGCCACATGTATTTCAATCATTCACATTTTATCAGGACTCAAACCCAGAGCTCTTGTTTACAAGGCAACAATATTAACACTTTGCCATCAGGGGAGGCCTCAAAAACAGAAGCCTCTTGATTACAAAGCATATAAGCCATGGGACTATGTCCACATGCAATACACATTGAATATCAGAACCCAGGAGTTATGAGCTCTATATCAGCTAAATACAATTCAAAGTTGGACTTTGAACTGTGCAATGAATATCTGTAAGTCTCACTCGGGTAAATATTATCTGAACAAGGCAAAACCTGAATCCAATTCAGGCATACATGCAAGAGGCTAATGTTCTTTTTACTAAGAATTTCCCTTGGAGCCAATAACATGATGGCATGTATGGGGAATTTTCCCTGAAAAGGCACAGTGTAGATTTTATCTCATGCACGCAAGCATATTAAATCTCCCAGGCGTGCATAATTTATTGCTGGCCGGGACATGAAACTGATCAAAGATTAGAAAGAACATGAAACAATTTGCAGCCTGACCTTGTCCTATTGTATTGATCTGTAAGTTGAAGAGCATGAGAATATAAGCATTTTGCCTTAGTTTTTAAGTGTAGTCAAAACAATAACAAGGGGGGCATATTTTTAACAAGTTTATGGACAACAAACTGAGAGATGTAGCTTTTACACACATGGGCAAATCTGTCTGAGGGGAGTTCTCATTTCTACACTAGAATTCAAGATTCTTGGGATTTAAATATGTACACACATGGCCGATTGGGGTATATGCCCCCTCTTGATATAGTTTTAAGTGTAGGCAAATCGGGGCATATGAACTGTTCTTTTCTACACTAGGATTCAAAATTCTTAGAATTAAGAGCATATCACACTTGAAGAAATGGGGAATAAGGGCATCTTGGCATAATTTTAAGTGTGGGCAAATCGGGCTGTTTAATCATATGAGCTCTTCTTTTCTACGCTATAAGTGTGCTTATTGTAGCATCAATTATACTACTTGCAGGGATAGTAATTTTCACTCTCAGCGTCAACCCAACGCAATTTCCTGAAGCTATAACAATTTACTTCCGTGCCACATCACGCCAAGAGTATATGATTCGATAACTGTCACACAAACACTAAGAAAAGTCACTGGGTAGACCATACAAGTACAGTTAAAATATAATTTTAGAATTGCATGAAAATGATTCCTGGTAATAATATGTTTATATTTTGTCTCTTCTTTTTACAATATCATCTCTTTTGTTATGTCTAACGATTGATTAAATCAAGTACCGAACATTATCAAAAGGCAATTCTCGAAAGGTTAGACTGAAATGTTAACATTATCACAGCAAAACAATTTTTCATTTGACATTTTTCTTCTTCTGAAATGTCTTTGCATTGCCGTTCCAATCTTCACGTTGTTTCCAACACGGTCAAAGGCTAGCGGAAAGGATAACCAGTGAAAGCGATACACGCAAGATTCCGGCTGTGTGATTTGAAGAGAATTTGATACATTGAGTTGGAAAAGATTGAATTAGTATTGTTCAGGGATAGGGTGACAGATAGAAGGCTTCTATTACTAAACCTTAGAGTTTTTAATAAAGCAAGATAATTAATTGGTTAATATAGAAAGGAATGATCAATTCATATGTCAATTTACAGAGCTATTAGGCATCATTGATGATTTACTGACATCCTCGAATCTTCATGCCGCAAGTCCCTATCTTCTACGAATTTATTTCCGACACGGTTCCCGCTCTCGTCATAGCTCATGCTTTTTACAGATAACATCAAAAATCCGTGACAAACTATTTTCATTGTTTTTGAACATGGTACATCCATTCAAAACACGGAAACTCATATTAGCATATTGTGAAAATTCTTCTCCTCTTTACATAGCAACGATGAAGATGAATAATGATGCTCAATGCTATGTGATTTGGTGAATCTCAAAGCTCCAGGAAAAATAAACCTCCAGAAGGTTTCCCATATAACAATGAAACACGCTAACACTGTAAACTAGAACGGCTATGCAAAAACATTTATTATAATGTTAACATTTCAATCTAACGTTTTCGTGAATTGTTTTTCGGCAATATTCTGTACTTAATTTAATCAATTGTTAATCAAAAAACACAAAATTTAAACATATTATTACCCGAAATCATTTTATTCAATTCTAAAAAAAAAAAATAGAAATACTTGCACAATATTTTTTAACTATATTTTATATGGTGGAAATCGGAATTTATCTTAAGAAGGCCTATTTATTGATGAAATATCAATGTGTATGTGCTTGCATATCTGAAATATAAATAATAAATACAGATATATATATATATATATATATATATATATATATATATATATATATATATATATGACTCTTGGCGAGCAAGAGATTTTTTTATTTTTTTTTATTTTTGCAAACTGATAAACCATATTATTAATATCCGCAAACACGAAGTTTACTTTTAACAATCTTGCTTTACTTGTCCGATATCATCTTTACTTCAAGCACATGTCCCCTATTCCTTCCCGTTCTGGTTTCAATTAAAAAAAATATGCATATATATATATATATATATATATATATATATATATATATATATATATATAATTTTAATAGTTCTATGTTGCGAATGAATTTCAATCTCTGATTAAACAAGAATTCACAATCTGAAAATAATGTAATGAAATTTTAGGACATGGTCATGAAAACTAAATTATAATGGAAGATGGTATTTCTTTTGAATAAAATAGGTCAATGAATTTCATATTGAAATCTTATACACTTACAAAACTTTGGAAAAATATGCTTGGCGCTATTGAAAATTTATCTTTCAAATACTGAACTAGAAACTCTAAAGGAATTATAAACCATACACCTCTTTACCTTAAAAGAAAACCGAATAACAGAAGGCATATTAACCAAAATGGGAAAAAAAATCATTTCTAAATTGAAGCAATGCTTTATTTTCAATTATTTTAAAATGAATAACAATAATTTCACTTTTTCAACACAAAATGCACAATAAACAAAACTATTTATTTTCTCTCCACATTTTCCAACATACAATAGCAAGCGTCATAATACTACATAAAAATATTATTTTCCTCTCACAATATCCCACACTCACAATACTTACTCTTTACAATCTTGCTTTGCTCATTCCATATTATATTTACTTCAAACACATGTCCCCTATTCCTTCCATTCTAATTTCAATTAAAAAAATATGCATATATATAATTTTAATATTTATATTTTACAAATATTTTTAAATCTTTATTTAAACAAAGATTCACAAACTTAAATAAAATAATCCAGTTATAATGAGAAATAAGCATTATACAGGATCTGATATAATTTTCTATAATTAATAGAAATCATCATTATTTTAACCAATCAAAAAACACCCGGAAACCTTGAACTATCATAATTGAAACAAACCACAATCACAAATAAACGTTAAAACTTACCTAAGAGATATCGCAAAAATAACTCGAAAAATCCTCCCCGTTGACTCCCCTGTCGATTTTGGGAACATGGAGTACGCGTATGAAATTTGGTGGTCCTGAGGTCAAGGGGTGGGTCAATTGCCGATTTTTTTTTCGATCACTCATAACTTTCGAAAGTATGATCGTAGGAACATGGTTTTTGCGTTAGCATCGTCTCGGTGTCCTCTGTCCTCCCTGACTGAAATCGGATTTCCGAAATTCAAAATGGCGACCGGAAGTGGATGTATCGAAAACGGTTACACTTGGTCAAAATCTGTTTTCTGCGAATTAGCAAGTACGTGCATACATATAGGTCAACTGTTTCTCATGTAGGTTAGCTTAGCACGTAAAAGGTCGTAAAAACAAAAAAGTAGGTCAAAGTATGTGTCCAGCTCCTACCGTTTCATACTACTACATTACTTAGAAGTCGACTTTTCCACCTACGTACGCACTTTAGTCCGTAAAAGATCGTAACAAAAACGTCCCCGTGACAGGTAACATCTGGAGTGAAAGAGAACGAACTACCTGTATGTTATCTAACTCGTAAAAGATCGTAAAAAAAAAGTGAATACGTGAAGTTAAATCACATAAGATCGTGATATACTTATACAAAGGATGAGATGGAAGAAACCGAGTTGCGGTGAAAACTGTACTGAAACATCGTCGAACGTCAAAAAATCCACAAAAAATTGTCATAATATGATTCAACGGAGGCTACATCCATAGAAATAGGGGATACCCACGAGGGATGACTTATAACCGCCTAATATACAGTACTACTTATTTCCGTTTCCTTGCTCCAGAGATTCCCGAGAGAGACTATAGATTTCGTCTATCTATCCCACCCCTAATTCTCTGTTTGTAATGCAATCCTTCCCTCCAATTCTTGCGTTGAAATCCACCCTCGTCTGTGGATATTTATTCTCTGACAAGGTGCAGAAAATCAGATACTCGCTAAAAGCTGTCATTGCGGTAGTTTTACGACACTGGCTTTTCAAGCTGGAGAGATGATAGCAAATTTTAAGCTGGGTGATCTTCAAATAATAGGAGAGAGAGTTGATACCAATAGCGTGAGAAAGCGAGAGGACTAAATTAGAAAAGTTTCAATGGGAAACTTACGCTTCCATAACAATTGCTTTTTCACATTTCTCAGCCCTTTTGGCACCGATTCGGCAACAATTAACCCACTATTCTCAGCTAAAAAGTACTTTCCATATTCTATATTGTTGCTTCTTTCTGTAAGTTCTTAGTTAAAGTCCTATTATTTTATACACGTATAAAATAAAATAAAATTTATTCAAATCTAATAAAAAGTTTATATCAATCTGACCATCCTGTAAACGCTACTTGTGCAACTGTACTTGTCTTTGGATGGATACAGGCACATTTTGATCATTGAAAGTAACGTATTTATACATGCAGTGTGTATGTGTGTGTACATATACATATGCGCCTCCACGTTGGCTTGTGGTAACCTCGCCGCCTTGTAATCAATGGGTCCAAGGTTACATACTCGGTTGAGGCTAATAGTCGTTCGGATTCCACTTGATACTGTAGGTCCAGTCTCGATTATCCTTGCTGTGCACAAAGTTGACTTAAAACTCAAACTCAACCAATCAACTGACATATACATATATTTCTTTCAGAATATGAAGCAAGGATAATTCGGAGTCGCCAGCCCATCAGAAGGTATTACAGAAAACGTCTAGGGAGGATTCGTAAAGAAAATGAATCTGCATTATCGACTGTAGCCGAAGAAGAGGATATTTTTGAGGACGCTCAAGAGTTTTGAATACTACTGAAGAAACCAATCAGATGGAATTATAATGTATTTGCATTTTGTGTATTTGTAGATAGTACAATAAATTACGTATGTCTATGTTTCATTCGATAACTACAATTATTTGAAATTTTGAAAAGTCCTAAATAATGGAATGACACTTAACAGCTGGCAGTGATTCGAAAAATAGGAGGCCGTTGATATACGTATAAATAGTGTTGACTTGAAGAAAAGTATTGTAGATATTATTGTAAAAATTCTATTTTCTTCCACTATTAAATTTAAGCATTAACCAGAAATATATTTTCGGAAGGGGCCAAAACTTCGATTAATATATAACAGTTACTCATGTTGAAAATTGTTATGGATTTTTCTTTACTGAAATATTAACTTGGAATGTGTATGTCAACGTACATCAATTATGACTACTGCAATAATAAAATATTGTTTTGAAGAATGCTATCGAACACATTGAAGTGAGATAGAAAAAAAATCTGCGATTTTCGCTGTAATTTCTGTATATGTGCAATGTGTATTGAAATTGACAGCAAACATTAAAACCATGTATAATACGAAATTCATATTATTTTGTGGTTGTGAAAATTAATTTCCCTGTTTGTTAGATATCTGACACAAAATTTGTGGGACTTCAGTTACGTGTTCTTCTTGCTTTAGTGTACGGATGGGATATTTATATCTCGCTGTTGGTATACCCTTTGAGGATGCATACATACATATATATTCCAGCACCACGTTCTTAGAAATTAATGCTCCATTTCTTGAAAACCTCACATAGTATTTCAGTTTTGTCTTTTTTGTTCAATTGTTGTTATTAATAAATTGCGACCGGCCTCCGTGGGGAGTCGTTAGCATAGCGCGCTACGACTCCACGGGTGTCGGGTGCGAATCCCGGCCTGGGAATAGGTATTATTTGTGAGTGTCGCTTCATCAATATTACCATGTCTTCACTCATTCCCATCTTCGCGATTAGCCAAAAGTGACAGAAAATCGATGTAAAAGTTACCAAAATCAAATCAAATCAAAAAATTAAATATCGGTGTTGGAAAAAAGTTCTTTGTTTGTTTACCTCTGTTGTTTTATGTGATAGATTCAATAAAATTGGCTGTAAGCCTTCAACCACAGCTTTATCCTAATAAACGTTTCACTTTTACACGTAATAATGAGAACAAATTAACACTTTAATAACGTGCTACAATTAGGGATCCAGAACAAAAGGCCCAGTATTCTAAAATTACCGAGAATTGTGGCTTTCGAATATGTGGCGTAATTTTCGTTTTCTTTTTCATATTGGAGGACGTGCCGAATTCCAATTTCAAAGAAATTGATTATCCTTCTTCTTCCTTTAACACTTATTATTTGGAGGCACAATGTAGAGTTCCATCCCTCCTAAAAGCTTTATCTTTGGGAAAGAAAACAAAACCAATTTGTTCTCTCTATGACAATTAGTTCTCGAACTACGATTTTTTGTACTTAGCTTGAAGTTTGAAATTCATGCGCGTAAATGTTCCCATCCAGGACGAGTTTACAGGCACTGAAGGTTCCGTATGTAAAGGTTACATGAAAACAAGAGCCAATCATTTTCACGTTTCTTCGTATTTGCAATACTTTTATGTGTCAATTTGTGCCATACGATAAATATACTGGAGAGAAAATGAAATTACCATAGGATCAAAATTGAAAGTTTCTGAGAGACTTTGGAAACTTTATGGATTTTTGGAATATCCATTTCTTGAGCGAAGTAAAGAAGTAACACTTCAGTAGAATATTATTTTGTCCTGTAATTATCCTTCATTGCTCAAGGCCTTTCTGGGGTGTAAGGGGTACCTTCCACGTAGGCGCCCAAAAGTCAACCTCACTTCCACGTAGTGCACCCTGGACTAAAGACTAACGAGGCTCTGGCGACTGGCCCCATGGCCAGTATAATTTTGTTTGTGTTGTCCTGTGGTTTGTCCTTATTTGTGCTGAGTGTTCTTTACAGCCTCGGCTTTTAACAACAGTCAGAACATTTTAATCTTTTATGATTTTAATTAAGCAACGTTAGAGTTGTTACGTGTAACGGTAAGGGGCTGGACCCCATATAGTGTGACGGGTGCAAAATAGCCTTAGTGCTGACGCACCCAAAAATTTTAAAATCAAATCAAATCAAATCAAGGCCTTTCTCTCTTATAACATTACCTCACGATCCATTACAACGAATATTGATATTGACAAAGGGTTTTGCTGTCCTCGATGGTGTAGTGGTAACGCTCTCGCATTGTGGTCTAGAATATCTGGATTCGATCCACGGTGAAATCATATGATACAACCAGGATTCTTGAAGCACCATATTATACTAATGTTGCTAGATTCAACTATAAATACAATTGAAAATAATATTTTGGTTGAAATTGTGGTTTATATTTTATTTATGCTATTATTTGGTTACATGATCAGTAGTGTACTGCATATTCCCTCTGCACTCTTAGCAACAAACCATGGATTATCTTGGAGCCTGCCACGATATTATGAATTATGACTTAATTACTATTTGATATGACTCAAGTGTTTCACTATTCTCGTTTTCACAATTTGCGCTTTTTAATTAAGAAGTAGGTATGGAGTGAATTGATACTAAGAAGAATTTTGAGACATCTTCAAAGGCACTAAATTCGATATAACTGTCTCTAAAAATTTTCATGTTCAAAGACAACAGTTGGCTTTCAAAATATTATCTATATATTTTTTTCATAGGCACATACTAATAAAAATATAAGCAATAATAGGTTATAGACTAGAAAATTGGGGCACATGCTGCAACGATTTTGCATTAACATGAAACATACTATTATCGTGAAAAGCTTAAGACTAAATTAACGACTAAGATATTCTTCTAGAGATTAACTTAGGCTATTTTTTGTTATCATAGTGTCAATAGTCTAATGTAGACATTAAGAATATTTTCTCTAGCGTTTCACACGAAAAAAATCCTTGTCCAATAATTTTGTATTCCTATCATAGATGGTTACAAAGTCCAAGGACATGATGAATGAGTTTCTTGTTATAGTTGATCCCTTGACAAGTATGGTTCCGTGTTAGATTCAGGGTAAAAGTGCCCAAAAGTTCGATGTTGATTCAGCACCAACAATAATTTGGCAGCTTACTTAGAAAGAAAGGTAGAGGATTCTGGGTTAGAAAGCCAGTAGGCGAGATAGGACTCGAAGCACTGATCACATATTATCCAATAAGTAACTGCTAAATAAGGTTGTTGCGTCACGGAATTTACAGTATATACAAGGTGAGTCTGTATGTAGGTTCGTAACTGGCTAATAATTTCGATATGAATACCAATTGCTAAAATCTATAAATGTCTTCCCCAATAGGGAGTACTGATGATAATACCTTGAGAATGTAAAGCGGTAAAGTAGATCCAGTTATAGCAACCCCGTTTCATATGTCTCTCATATCTAAGCGATTATATTAGAAAATGCCTTTTAGTTTGCTTCACTATTTTATAATGAGCAGCACAAAAATCTACTTAACGGTATCAACGAATCTCTAACTTCGTAATACTATTATTTAAAAAAAGAAGAACGAGACCACGAGAACCTTCTACGTCATACGGCAAGTTTTCTAACAATGAAAGTGTCCCCCTGTCGATTCGGTAGCCGCTTGATCTTGAAACTGAAGTTCCTTTGCATGAGTGTTCTTCGCGTTAACTAGCAACCACACCGAATTAGCCATCATCCAACTAGCATGCAAAGGTTCATGTATAGGTAAATACAAATCAAGCAAATTAGAGCTGAGATTGCGGCACCAAGTGTATAATGTCAAAATGCTTTATTTGTAGGTTACTATTGTAGAGTATGCGTTCCATCTGCCCCTAGGAAACATTTCATGCTACAGTGACAAGTGGTAGTAGCATTCTACTTGAAGACCTAAGGAAAGAAATGCAATATTTTACAAGCGTGTGAGGTTACTCTCTAGATACGCCTATTGTTTACGAATTGAAACCTTTTTAATCTTGCTTTCTAACGCACACGTTGTAGCACATGCACCCTTAACGTTCTGTGGTTTGACCTCCTCGCACACACTTAGATTACTAAGCTCTGTTTTTCAATGCAACACATAATAATTTCATATATAATTCCATCATTTCATAAATCATCGTTAAATAACTTAAGACTCTAGAAACTATAACAAATGCATTGTTAAATCACATTACTTATTACAGTATCTATTCGATAATTATAATTTGTTTCCTTAAAAAATCCTATGACACAGCGAGCATCATTATATCCCCTCACCCCTCTGGGCAACTTTGCACCGACAACTCACATATCTCAATACATTCAGACTTCAGCACTGTTAAATATACAATCTAGTTAACTTTTTACTTCATGTTATTGGACATTGTCCTTTTTGGATACACTTTGAATTGCTCAAGGCGTTGGTTTCGAAATCTTTCTAACTTCTGTGACTCTACGCCTAATATTCTCTTCAGTTTCGCGAAATGGTTTATCAACACAATGTGATAATATTGTACTTATGGCCAACTCATCAATTTCGTGAATCTACGTTTAAGCAGTAGTCTGTCCAGGAGAACCAGCGATCGTTAGATCTTTCGCTCTTTCATTATACTACCTATTCTTTAGTGCTAAAACGAGTTGAGCCTGTGTCAGCTAGTGCATTTTTTTACTATTCATTCCACAACGATTTGAAAACACCTGTGATTCGCCAAATACTTCTGTCTTACCAAAGAAGTATTTGAGTGATTGAGATGTACGATTCAACAAAAGTTCACTTGAAAAAACACTGATGTGATGATTCTGTAGCGTTCCTGCGCCTCTGTCACTCCGCCCTTGTCAACTATCGATATCTCAAAAATTACAAGAGCTACGAAATGGTCAGTGAACTGATATCCATACCAAGTAATAGCTGATAGTAAGAGCTGAAATAGTTCGAAAAACTCGTCTGGCTGGCCCTAAGGGACATGAATTAACTTAAAATGACCTGCCAATATCTCGACAATCAAAAACGTAAGATCCAAAATTTTATGAAATTTCAGCGCGAAATGGTGCTTTAGCAAGACATAAAATATTTCGAATCGCAGCCCTTTTCTCTGTGACAGTAATATAAATTAACGTCAAAAAGCTACGAATTTGTAATGTTGCAATATATTTGATACTACTCAAGTTTCAAATACCACTAGACCCTAAGTAAGACTCACGCATCATTGTGTCTATGTTAACTATTCCATCATTTCAGGACTGCATAGACCATCCCTTTGAATACGCGTTTGATTTCGTGTGAATTATTTTAGTAGTCGTTGTCGTCCTTAATACAGAAAAGCGCAGGTGTCAAGGAATTGGCAGAAAAGAAAGTATTTAAAACTACTGAACAAATATTCGCAGTGGGTTGTAAAACGCAGAGGTGCCCATCCCCCCCATGGCCAATGGCGCATGCCCCACAAAATCATGTCATGCGTCACCCCCAAATCATATCATTCGCGCTCTTAAACCATATCGTAATGAACACAAAATATTTAATAACTCTTTTCTTAGCTTTACTGAACATTATAATTGATCTGCCCCTTCTCCCTAAACAGGGGGTGCCATCAATCAAGACCACCCCTAAAATCGTTCATCATAATCGAGAATATCGCGTGGATCCCACTTTGAACTGTAGGTTCAATCCCGATTAGCCTTAGAGTGCATAAAGTGGACTTAAAACACCAAATCATTAATCAATGAATCGAGAATATCGCTTGTCTTGAAATGCAGATTTAGTATAAAAACTTCATATTCATCTCATTAAAGCGCCAAAAACACATAGCAGCAACAAAGTATTGCGAGCGAAGCGAGCAAGAAAATTTTAACATCCATTTCTATACAGGCTTTGAAGAATATTAATTTAATGGGGTGTCAATACTTTCTTAAGATCCCGAGATATTTAGTCTTTTCCTTTTCCAGCTTTTCCTTTGGCACATTCGGGGTCGAAAACGTGTGGAGGCCTTATGGCTAAATACAGTCTCCAAAATGTAATGTTCGAACTCTCTCTCTCCACTACAGAAATCCCTTGACAATCTAAGATTTAACACTTTATTAAGAGCATTCTATCTCCCCCTTTAAATTTCATACTCAATCCTACGACCAAAATTTGCATGCTATTTTAAACTTACTGTTAATATTGAAGAGTGGATATTGCCTTCTCCAAAAAATTAATTCTCAGTCTCCACACCAGAATTTCCGCAACAGTCTAAAACAATAGTATTACACAAGAATTGGATACCCCCCCTTCAATTTAATGCTCAATCCCCATCTCTAACTAAAGTACTTGCCATAATCCAAGATCTAGAGTTGGATACTGTCCCCCCCCCCCAAAGTTTAATTCAGAATCCCCCCTTATCCCCGCCCTTTCGACAATGCTTTAAACACTTTCATTTCTTCATCTAATGTATTAAATATGGTGCATTTAAGGTGTAAAATTTTTACATATGTTTTGGGAAAGATATAAATGTTGAATTTTATATTATTTGAAGGGGAATAATCACCCCCAAAAATCTCGATGGCGCAACTTGCGCCATAAAACCTCCCTGTGGGCGCCCCTGGCAAAACGTGTGTCTAAACCAACATTCCTCAAAAAATGGGACCATATTTGAAATTCGGCTCATGCTTTTATGGACGTTGTATCGAAAGCCGCGTTTACAACGGAGTTGCTAACACATGTTACCAACAAATTTTGGTAAAATTTGGAAAGACGCTTGTGAGTTTGTTATCAACATCTCATGTTAGCAAAAGATTTCCCGTGTTGGCAACAGAAATTTTGTTATCCACAAGAAGTCGGTAAAGATCAAAGAATGTTATCAACATTTGTCACCAATACATGTTAACAGAGCCTTTTCAATGTTAGCAACATTTCCTCCGCTCCCCTTCCGCCACCAGTGACAGCCAGCCAGCGAGTGCGAAACCATTGTTTTTTGGAAGGTGTGTTTTATTTTGTAATTTATTTATCTTTTGAGTGAGATGGAGTGGTGAAATGATCAAGTGCTGAACTTAGTTGAATTGTTCCGCGAGAAGCCAGTCCTTTGGGACCAAACTTGTCCACAATTTAAAGGCAAAAAACAAAAGGGCACTTCCGCCATAATTATTCTTGCCCGCAGTTAAGGTCTCACACAAAATCTTCTTGGTCTTCTCTCTTGCGCCACAATGACACATTCTGTCACAGAGAGTACAACTTCTTCCACAGTAGACATCTTGCATCTTGCAAGCAATTGAGGTCATGCAGTCAAAATATTATCAAAAGTTATTAACAAAAATAAAGTCAAACTAGTGTTTCTGGTTACCAACATTTGTTGCCAGCATCTGTTGTTAACCGTGTTGGTAACAAACAGTTAACATTTGTAGGTAACTTTCTGTGTAAACGCGGCTTAAAACAATTCTAAAAACGAAAAGGATTTTTTTTTACTTTACGCGAAATTAGTAACAGAAACAGGTGTTGTATACCTCCTTGGCCTTGCAGTAAGGTGAAGGAGCATGATGACTCACTCACTGAGAAGCTCACACAACCACTCCATGGAATATGGAACGTTTACTTGATGAGTAGGCCGAACAGGGTCGTGTAGCCTACAACACCAAAAATGATATTTATACGTCTGGAAACCAGTTGACGCCACCATCGGAACTGATTCGAGTATTATATTTATAAACTGAAGTTTAAGTTGACATTAAAAATTATTAATTAATGTAAAATGCATTAAGATTTTTGCAAGCTATCACAGATACAAATTTCCCTTTAACTATACTTTGTAAAGTTTTTTTGTAAGATCAATCATAATGAGCTCGTTTTTTATTTCTTCATCAAAGCAAACCATCATGGATGCCTTTTAATATTTACAACGAGAGAGATAATTTACATAGAATTAGATTGAATTTAAAATGATAATATGGCACTTTAGTATTCCTGAAAATGTTGAATGGTTAGTAGTTTTATATTAATAATATAATTTAATAGTCTTGATTGTGGGTAAAGATTTGCTGAAGCGAGTGAACTTGTAGGTTATCACATGTGTGTTTTTTTCAGTAGGAGTATGTATGCAAGTTTTGCCTCAAAGGACGAATGAAAGTCATTCGTATATTGTTATGATGTATGAAGTAATTTATGCATGTTGATAAATAAACTTTGTTCACATAGCTCTCGCAGTAATTGAATTTTACACGTTCAAAGTAACTAGTGCAAGGGAGAGCAGGAACGAATCTAGATATTAGATTTGGCAACATGAATAATATTTTGAATGTGATGTTCATTTGTACATTTTTAAACTGTCGTTAACTAATACATTTTTAGTACTGAATTGCGGAATCGTATTAATAGTTTTTTTAAAAAAAGCGCTACGATAGTGCACTTAGAAAACTTACAAGAGTGGATAAATATGTTTATATTCACTGCAAGAGGAGCAAAGTAATTCTAGTGTACAGTGTACAACAAAATCAGATTAAGGAGACTATTGGCCCAAGTTCCTTTTGTTTTATTGTGATATCATCATGTTACTAATGCAATTTTAACATGATTGAATTTCGATTTACTTCGGTTAACACATACTGCAGTTTTTCAACCATTACTAAAGATTTGTTCAATTTATGCTTTTATAGTTAGATTAGGCAGGCCACGTTTGGTTCTTTTAGCATTAAAATAAAGTCTCTAAATGCATTCTACTAAGGTTCCGATTTACTTATATATTAACTCCCACTAGTTTACGACACTTACAGTCATTTGTCAACGAAAAATAGATTGTCCATTGGAAGTACGCATGCTTGCGTAAGGTAATTTTCAAGTTGTTTTTTTCTCAACATAAATAACTTTTTAATCTAAATCCAAACAGTGCTCATTAGTTTAACGAAGGTTCAAAATGATTGCCCAAAAGTTTAGGATAATTAGTTTTCCTGCTAGGAGAATTTTAAAAAAATCATAAAACAATCTTAACAGTTACCCTTACATAATGCTGAAAACTTGAAACACCTATTCATTTGTTTTTTGTGCAAAAGTTGCAAATTTGTAGCATTTATTGTTTACTTACAGCACAGCCACATTAGGTAAAACAAGGATATCTAATTACCAGAGGGGACATATATAGATGAATGTGAAGTAACAACAGTTGGCAGATCATGCTTTCTCATCTTAGAGCCAAGTGAGTATGTTTGATTAGTTAAGAAGAACAAGATGAATTATTGTGTTCAATTTGAAGAAGTTGCTATCATATGTAAATAAAAAAGTGGTACGGAATTGTATTATTTGATGACATGTAACATCACCCGTATCAGCAGGAAGGAACAATTCCTACAGGATTCAAATATTTCATCCTCCATTATATTCCAAAATTAAGTGGTAAAGTTCAGCATAGTTTGTAGTTAGTTCTGTGTTACGAAAGCTAACATAATAAGTCTCAGTTCCACACTATATTCGAATCCTGTATCCCAATGCTTGTTCGATGGACAACAGAGAGAGACTTTTGTATAACCATGCTAATTGTTAGATTGTAATGATGACATTCAAACAGCCCAGCATTGTCACTTACTTAAGTGTGTGTGTATTAGGTATTTCACTTGCAGAATGTTAGTGTACATACGTATATTTTTGCCAACACTGTGCTGGAGAGTATATGGTTTCACTCTTAGAAATACAACTTGGGGTATTCCACAGAAAGTGGCCCTACTCCATGTAAATAACAAAATAAATTTATCTAAAGATTATTACTGTTTCTAATCACATTAAGGTAGAAATTTTTGTGAATGCATATAATTTGCATATTTTACCACCAAAAGTTATTATAATTTCATTTGTAGTCTATATGTTTCACAGACAGATGAAGTCAAATTTGCAATATTTTTAAAGTATCACACAATTAACACATTTTTGTTGGTGCTTTTCATGCATTCTGGTTTGTGTTTTATTTAATTATTTTGAAGAGAGTAAAGCACAGCCAAATTCTTTGAGTTTCAAGATCATAACCAAATTCTACTCAAGCCCAATTAACTGGCTAGGCTATGTCATCATACTCAAGTTTTTTTTTCATTTGTTAGCAGAGACCACAAAGCACTTCTAAGAAATCAGTACATTATGAATATTACATTCCAATCTCATGTCTATAATCTTACATTTTGTGTGTGAGATGTTATACACTTAAGGCTTGAATACCCCAGTTATTACTTTAAGAAAGCATTTTGAATTTTTCAAAAGGAGACCACACAGCTCTCTACAAGACTTATAAATTTATTTTTTTACTTTTCAACGGTGCATATCTGTATTTCTATTCACCTATTCTTCTCTCTCACACACTCTTAATCTCCCTCTCTCTCTCTCTCTCTCTCTGCCTGTCAATAGTAAAGCCTGGTTTAGACGGGAGAGTAGCTGGAGCGAGTAGAGCAAAGCGAGCTACTCTCCTCGTGTAAACAACTGGGAAGAGTACTGGAGCCAGTACTCGCTCCAGTAGTCAGGACAGTCGAGTGGCTGTCCACGGAGGACAGCGACTTGACCGAGTAAACGTTTTCTGAGGACAGTATAGAGTCTGTGTCGTGTTGTGTCTGGGAGTGTCCATGGAATTTGTGTCGATTTATAGGTAGGAACAAACAAAATAAACTACGGGCGTATGAAGTTGAAGAGATGAGACTTGATGTATTTGGCGTAGGAGAAATAAAATTTAAAATAAGGAATTTACGTTCAACCAAGAATGATCGAAAATAGAAAAATCAAAGAAAATTAGTTTTTTTCAGACATGTCTTTGTGTATTATTGTATTCATTTCTCGTGAAAAGAAGTGTATAAACCGTAAACCGTTTCAGAACTTGTTTTTTTCTATCGACAACGACGTCGATTGGTTCATTCTGCAGCTAATATCCCACTTTGCTGGAGTCGAGTAGAAAGTGTGTAAACAGCTACTCGCCATAGAAGGAGTCGATTCGAGCAGACAGGCCAGTGCTCGTCCCAGTAACTCTCCTGCTCACTCGACCAATCTAAATCAGCCATAAGAATAGAAGCCAGAGGTAGGAAAGTAAAATTTAATTTCAGAATGCATATGCCGAAGCTTTAACGTCAGTGGATAATACATCTTAAATGTGCTAAGTTGTGTCATCTATTGTACAGTGTCTGTGGTAGGATGTTTCTCACCCTCCTCCCCTCTCCGACAACTGATGGTAATAACGTATTTGTCCAATTTGTGTCTTATCATTTAAAATGAGATGTTGTTGATAGCTTACAGTGCTCATCACGCATGTAAAACTACTCATTTGATATTATTGTATGTAAAAATCCCAAAGTGGTAAAACTACAACCTTAGTGACAATGAAGTTCGACCAGTCACAAATATAGGAGTGCGTTGTGAAAGAAGGAGAACACATGCATATGCTGAACATATTTTATTCAGCAGGCTACATGGAACAAAGGAAAACATAAATTTCCGCTGCAACGCAGCAATGTATGGTGTCCACACAAAATAAAACATTTTCGGCCATCTACACGTGATATTGAAGTTCGACCACTGTTAGAGGGGATCCTGTTTACTATGGTGTGACGCCGCCCCGTCGGCGAATAACTGTGGCAATGCGTCGAAGCATGCTGCGGACGAGTCGTTCAAGGTATTCCACATCGATGCGGTGCCATTCCTCCTGCAGGCAGGCGATAAGAGCAGCCACTGTCGTGGGTCCCCTCTGTTGCACACGTCGCTTAAGAACACGCCACACATTCTCAATGGGCGAGAGGTCGGGACTCGATGGTGGCCATGGCAGAGTTCGCACGTGATGGCGAGTCAACCATTCTCTTGTCAGCCGCGCTGTATGAGGCCTGGCATTGTCGTGTTGAAAGATGAGACGCCGCCTGTGGAACAGGTGCCTTCGCACTGTGGGAAGATGCCGCTCCAGTATGCGTGTATAGGCATGTGCATTCACAATGCCCTCACAGACGTGTAGTGGGCCAACCCCAGATGCCGTCATGCATCCCCATACCATCACTGACGCAGGTTTCTGTACCCGACGTGCATAACATTTTGCTTCATTCTGTTCCTCCTTCCGACAAATGACTGTTTTCCGTATTTTCCCGTACACAACATTGAAAATGGATTCGTCCGTCCACAAAACCCTGTTCCACTGCCGAAATGTCCATCCCCGGTACATTCGTGTCCACCGTAGTCGATTGCCTTTGTTCAACATGGAAAGGAAGGGTTTACGTTTCGCCTTGTACACTCGGTAACCGCATCGCTGTAGGTAACGGAGAATGGTTCTGGTTGACACTTCAATGTGAAAGCGTTCTCGAGTCCACAGTCGTAATTCGGCCACAGAAACATGATTGTTGGTCTGGATATAGCGCCTAAATATCCGTAGGTCACGCACGCTCAGCAGGCGTTTTCGACCGGGGGCCTTACCTGGCTCTGTAGTACCCGTATTTTGGTGGTGTTTGATGATGCATTGACTTGGGTAAGTTCAGTTGGCGCTCTATTTCCCGTTCAC
Source organism: Lepisma saccharinum (assembly GCF_977018435.1). Lineage (NCBI taxonomy): Eukaryota > Metazoa > Arthropoda > Insecta > Zygentoma > Lepismatidae > Lepisma > Lepisma saccharinum. The sequence goes on from NC_139230.1 coordinate 135,321,205, forward strand.
TGAGTCCATCCTGTTGCAACTCCACCACTCTTCTCCTCACATTGTTGTCAATAGGTTTGCCCCTGGCCATGGTGATGATGCACTGCGGTTCCTCGGTGCACAGCACGCGCTTATATACGGCGGACTCCCTTATCGTGTCCGTGACGTCATGCTTCCGTCGAATGCGCCACTATCTGGAATTTTTCTGTATGGGTCTGGTGCCTGGTCGAAGTTCAATGTCACGCGTATTGTTCCCCGTTTTCGTTCTTTACGTGACCTTAGGTGCAACATGCTGGGGTCACGATTCTTGCCTGCTCACACGCCTCCTCTTACACACATGCGTCACTTCTGCGGGTCACCCATTCCACCGCCTATGCCTCTGTGCATTTAATCACGTATTACTTTCTGGTCGAACTACATTGTCACCAAGGTTGTAAACAATGCATCTACAGGAATGTTGATAAATATTAGACCCCCTTCAATTTAGCTGTGAAAATAAATATAATCTTTTTGTATAAATGTTTGCGCAGAAATTTTCAATTATCACTCGCTGCAGGTACAGTTTCCAAATAATTATGATACATTTTAAATTTTAAAATAGAAAACAAAATTAGACTTTCTACTGAGATGTAACTGCTGTAGGCATAAATTACACCATTAGTGTTCTTAAAATGTTGAAAAGCTCTTATGCTTAAGTGATTATTACTAATAATTGAATTTCATGTTTCCCATCCAGTATGTTTTCTGAACATGTTTTAGTGAAGGGTGATTTGATTTGTGATGATCCCACTAGTTTTGTTAATGGAGAAGTCACACACACACAGTGGAGTTTCCATTCAAGCAGTGTTAAATGCCAGGTGATTTTGATGTAAGCAATGTAGATTAGAGCAAAAACTCTGATAATAAAGTAGTCAGCAAACTCCTTGCATCTGATTGAAACAATAATTTGATCCTACCATGTCAATGTTGCAAGCCCAGTTTCATAGATCAAGGCGTAAAAATATTGTCTAAAGATTTAATGTGAATGAGTAAAACATTTGTCGATAATAAATGTGGTGTATTGTAAGTGCTGTTTTTAAGGATTTTTTGTAGTACAATATATACAAACTTATGTATTTTCACACATGCACACTGTTAATAAAAAGAAACCCCATAGCAATGTGTTTTTATCATCCTTTAGATCTCCTGCATGAATTTTATTATATTGACTAAGAAAACCGAGTGCGACAATGTGAAGAATGCACAGCGTGGAAATTAGTTGTTCTATGTTACTGTATTTGAAAAGTGTGCAAGTGTACGTATTCCAGGCCATCTTCCCTATACAGTTCGTTTCATGTACATATTTTACCTGAAATTCAAATCTAGATCATTGTGTTGTGGAAATATGTGGTGTCTAATTTATTCTATAATGAATATGTAAATTGATCTTGCATTTAAAATGTGTGTCATTTGCTGCAATGGTCATTATCTGCTTCCATATAAATCTTAACTTTTGGGTGTGTATCTTCCCCTGTCCCGTCTACTTTAGACATCCACAGTTGCAAGGATATTTTCAACTGAGACGTTCACCTTGAAACCCAACTTACGAAATGCATACTCTCCCAGTGTATAAGGCTTTGGTGGTAATCCTACAGTAGTTGTCAATGTTGCCAAATTTGTGCTGTATATGACTCACTGAAGATGGCGGCAACTAGTAGAAGCTGCGATGATCGTCGTCCCGTTTTTCGAGAATTTTCAGTGTTCTTTCTGAGTTTATCTTTAATCCTGGTGTACTCGTGCCTCCGCTACAGTGTTTCCTCACCGATGTCAAAGGATTTTCATGATCTATTGCGATGGAGATGTGCTGAGAGAGACTTTTCATTTTCGGCACTCGCGGCAACAGGTATGCGTGTCTCCGCCATGGCTTCACCCAGCAGCAGGGAGCAGCGCTCGACAGGTAAGGGGACCCCAGCCCGGTACATTCACTTCCTATGCATGGCTTTAATCTGTGGGGACATACAAGTGAATCCAGGACCTGTGAAAACGTTGGCAAATTTCTCTGTGTATTACCAAAATACACAGAGCATTAAGAACAAGCTTTCTGACTGTGCTGCTTTTGTGTGTGAGCTAATGACATACGATTGCTTGATATTTACGGAAACGTGGTTAACTGAAAATGTTAGTGACAGTGAACTACCATTCGCAAGCCATTTTAACATATATAGAAAAGATCATGCGACCCGCGGTGGTGGTGTAATGATATGTGTTAGCACAAAATGGCCCAGTAAAGTACGCAATGACCTAAAGCGGAACTGTGAATTACTGTGGGTCGAGGTTTCAGTATCCAATGCAAATAATCTTCTCCTTGGTTCGTACTATAGACCGAATAAAAATAGTCCACTGTACCTTCTCGAAGAATGTCGAGATTCGTTACTTGCAGCAATTGCCTTGGGGGACGTTGCACTTTTCGGAGACTTCAACCTGTCTATTGAGTGGCAAGATCCTGGTCATCGAATCGCGAAGTGTGCAAATGACCTATGGTTCATTGAAACTTTCATTTCTGGTTTAAAGCTAAGGCAGCATAATTTATTCAACACCAGGAAGGACAGTAATCTAGATTATGTTATGTCCACATTGAACAATGTAAACATTACGCCGCGTAAGAATCTCCTCAGTTCTGACCACGATAGTTTGGACGTGTCCATTTCCATCCCCCCACCTACTAAAAGAGGTCATCGCCCATCGATCCAGAGGAAGCGCCACCTATGGAACCGAGCACCGTGGGAGGAGATAAGACGTACCCTCGAATGCTTCCCCTGGGGGCTTTTGGAAGACGGGACAGTCGACGACGCAGGTGAGCTATTTACAGCTGCCATTCATGCAACGGTGAACGACCTTGTTCCTTCGGAAAGAATAGCATCTCGCCGATTTCCAAGTTGGTTCGACTCCGAAGTGCGTGCTGTACTGGCTAACAAGAATCGAGCCTGGCAAGTTTGGAAGGACTTCCCGAGTGAACACACTTACAATACTTTCGCTGTTCTTCGACGGCACTCAAAGTACCTTCTCCGAAACGAATACAAAGAATACATAAACAGTATCAATGCAACAATCCAGGAAAATCCAAAGAACTTCTTCAGTCTAATAAACTCGAGAAGAAACAACAGCAGAATTCCTCTTGAAATTACACACAATAGTGAAAGTGCGAAAGGTGACCGAAGGGCTGAACTCTTAAATGCTTATTTCCACGGTAACTTCTGTCCGCCTGCCCCCGTTGCAACGTTGCCAAACGTAAGATCAGTCTGTTCTTCCTCTCTAACAAAGCTTGCCACTACAACCGATGAAGTGAAAAGTCTATTGTCGTCTCTCACAGCTCACCGTGCACTAGCGCCGGACAATATCACCACCATGTTCCTGAAGAAAACTGGGGAATCCCTTTCTTATCCCCTCTGCATTCTTCTGAATAGATGTTTCTCGGAGGGCGTCTTTCCTCACGCTTGGAAGCAAGCTAACATCACTCCCATTCACAAAAATGGCAACAAAAACCGTGCTTCTTCCTATAGGCCAATCTCGTTACTCTCTCCTCTGTCCATCATTTGTGAAAAAATCATCAAAGACAGGCTATATAAATTTGTTTCTCCGTACCTTAGCTCAAATCAACATGGTTTTCTTTCTGGTAGTTCCTGTCTTAAGAACCTGTCTGTTTTTCTCTCAGATGCTATGAAATGTATTTCAAACAATTCACAACTGGACGTTATATATTTTGATCTAGCCAAAGCTTTCGATACTGTCAGTCATCGTCTTTTGATTCATAAATTATGCAATAGATTCAACATTCATGGTAACTTTCTTAACTTGCTCACAGATTACCTTAGCGATCGCCAACAACGTGTAGTCCTTCCAGGAACTCTGTCTAACTTTCTTCCCGTCCTTTCTGGAGTACCACAGAGCAGAGTTCTAGGACCCCTATTGTTCATATTATTCGTCGATGACCTTACCGACCATCTCACAGCCGCCTCTAGTAATTACCTTCTCTTCGCAGATGACTGTAAGATCTTCAGAGAAATCTCCACTTCCAACGATGCTCATCTTCTCCAGAATGACATAACAACGTTTTTTTCATGGTGCCTGACATGGAAACTTACTTTAAATCCTGAAAAATGTACTACTCTCACCATCTCTCTCAAAAAGAACCTGTTAAAGTCATCTTACTCCATCTTTGGCAATAACATCAAAGCAGTATCCTCTCATAAAGACCTAGGCATTGTTTTCGACCAAAAGCTCACATTTGAAGAACATATTACAGGCACGACAAAAAAGGCTATGCGTCTCTTAGGTTTACTCTACCGTTTCACCGAAATTAGTGACATCTCAGCCCTCACCTTGTACTATAAATCATTCATCTCCCCAATAATAGAATACTGCTCTCCCGTCTGGTCCATGGCATGTCCCACTTAGCTCTCCAGAATTGATTCTGTTCTTAACTTTTTCCTGGCTATAGTTCGTTACAGGGTTCCCTCATTACGCAACTTTCCAACACCACATCTCCTGGCCTTTCTAAACCTACAGACTCCCTATCAGCGCCGTTTACTGAACGATTTTGGGTATCTTTACAAAATTGTCAATGGCAAAATCCGTTGCAACACACTCCTCCAGGAATTCCACTTTCGAGTGCCTATGCGCTCAACACGCAACACAAATCTATTTTACACAAAAAAGCCACAGACTTCCCACTCAATATAACGACCTCCCATCAAGTGCTGATGTATTTTCCACAGAATATGCCTTTCGGTCAACCATCAGAAGATATGTTGCTAAATAATATTTAATTGTCCTATCTTGACTTATTTATATTAATATTTTGTCTTATTTTGCTATTTTTATTTTTGTCCTTTTTTGTTATTTTCATTGTTACTGATTTCAGTGTAAAATGGCTACGTGCTGTATCTGAAATTTTCTCTTTTCTCAATAAATAAATATCCAAATATAATATTTATGTCTTGCAATACAAAGCATATGTATCTGTTAATCATGATGAGGTCATATCTATTAAATAAATATTTTCATTTTATTTTTTTACTAATAGGACTTCCCCAGTGGTACAGTGATAGCGCCATAGCTTTGCATTTGCTTCAAATTAGTAGGTTCGTAATACAGGCGATACGGAACATTTATTCTTACCTTTGACATATTTAGAGATATGAACCCTGCCAAGTGATAGAATTGAAAAGTGTGATTCAGGTTCCACCTCGCGTCTGAACAGGCGTCACCCAATGAAAATTTAAAAATAAGACTAATGAAAAGCAACCATTTCATTAATTTTTCCCATTATATTTTACTACATTGCCATGGATTCTGAGTATCTATGTGTACTTGCTTTGTTGCACTTATGGAAGTATTTTGTAAATGTAGTGTTGGATATCAAATATCTGAATAATCTTTAACACAGTTGTACAGCTACAAAGTGTAGTGTAGTGTAAGCTAGTGCAAAGGCTACACTCAACTGAAAATTCTGTCTACAGTTTTTCAGTAGATCAATGGGTGTTTTGAAACATCTACTGTTTTTAGTACATCAACTGTAATGCTACTGTCTTCTACTGTTTTTAGTAGGCTACTGTTTTCAGTAGCTGAAATGTACTGCTAATTTTTTCTACTGTTTTTAGTAGCCCAACTATTTTCAGTAGATGAACTGTACGGCTAATGTTTTCTACTGTTTTTGGTAGTACGAACGGTTTCCTCTATTTAAGTAGTTGAACTGCACTCTTAACGTTTGCAGTAATAAAATTGTACAGTGTCTCTCAAAAGTTTTAGGACAACGACATTTTAAACCAGGCAACCCAATTTACACAAGGAGTTGGTGGGTTGCGTGTAGAGGTAGGCTGAATTTCAGGGTTGCCACATGCACATTAGATATTTATAAAATACGCGAAAGAAAGAAATCAACGTATTATTGCACAAAACTAGAAAAAAATCAGTATTACATTTGTTGCAAATGGAAACACTTTCTGGAAGAAGGAAAGTCGGTGTTCTACTATTTCATTTTTGATGAGTCTGCACAAAGGAAAAGAGGAGAGAGGAAACGAAAGGGGACAAAGGAGAGTAGAAAAGAGAGAGCGAAAGGAGAAGAAGAAAAGTAAAGGAGGGAAAAAATATAGGACAGAAGTTTGTAGGAGAAGTAATTACGAGAATGGAAAAAGATGCGAGGAGATGAGGAAAGTGGACCATAGAGGAGAGAAGAGAAGAAGGAAACCGAGGTGATAGAAGAGGAGGAAAGGAGTTTGGAGAGGAGAGGAGGAGACGAGAAGAGGGGAGTGGAGTGGAGAGTAGAGTAAAAGAGAAGAACGAAAAGAAGAAGAGAAGAGTGCAATGGAGTCGGAAATCTAAGACAGGAGAGGAGATAAGAGGAGTGGAGAAGAGTGGGATGGAGAGAAGAGGCGACAAAAGTAGGGAAGGCGGTATTAGATAAAAGTATAGAAGGAGGAGGGGAGAGAATAAGGAGAAGGAGAAGAGAAGAACAGAAGGGACTGGAGACGAGAGGAGAGAAGAGGTAGATGCAGAAAATATCGTCTCGGCGTCAAGAACTAACTAATACATTGATCAAATTATCGACATGAAACATTCAATAACATTTTATAATGTATTGGAGAATGTATTAGATCGGCGCGAAATTCCTTTTGGCCGAGTTCAGAGCAAGATAAAATCTTCCACGTAAGATGTTTGATTTTACCTGCGATTATACCACTAAAAACATGAATATAATTTTAATATTTATAAGAATTGTCCAATTTTTACCCACTTCTCGGTTCGTTGAAATGAAGATGTTGTTATTAAATATTTCCCCTCCCCCATTGTTAATTCCAAAGTGAATCATTCCGTTTCACACGGCGTGCACAATGAACACAATGGGATATGACTAGAACTTCCGAAAAGATTCTGCCACCGGAGGGGTTTGAACCTACGACCATCAGATTGACAATCCTTAACGGTAACCACTAACCTACAAGCTTTCGCTCCTGAACGCAGGTGGAATGAGCTGACGAATGTGAAATGTAGATCCAACTCTCCTCCTACATGCCATGTGCAAAGAATACTTGTTTGTAACAAAGAAAACGAAGGTAATACGACTCGGCGAAAACATTTAATGGAGAAATGCACATGATGGAAACTTTTCATTCGATATTTGCAGAAGTATCCTTGCATTGAACTAGAGTGGAAAAAGGGGTAAAATTAGTATGTCCTGAATTTCCACAAATATAAATAGTTCTTTCATAAATATTTGTCAATGTCTTTGAAGCAGTACACAATTATCGTTAGAGTATCATAATTCAAGATCTGATACGTGAAAATATCCCTTTGAACTTGTGTCAATTCATTTATTTGTTTATTTTTTTTAGTAAATTTCAGATGCAGAATAATGTAGCCACTATACACTGCTATTACAAATAATGTCACCATGAACTTGTTTAATAAAAAGAAAATTTTTAAAAAAGGGAACACCTCGTAAGGAGAATCAAACCTGAGACCGCTAGCAGACCAATCGACAACTCTGACCACTATTTTTTTTTTTAAAGGAAACACCCCCTACACGGAGGTATCCCCCACCATTCACTCTTTTTCTCACTTTTACACTTTTCAATTCCTACATTTTTCTTTGTTTCTTATCAACTGGACGAACACAAATACCCATGCCTTACCCGGGACTCGAACCCAGAACCCCTGGCGTTGTAGCGCGCTCTGCTAACCACTTTCTTTTTTTATTATTGTCTCATTCTGATATACAAGTTATGGAATTACATTGTTTTTGACATAAGTGTAGTACTACTATTACAATTTGTATTTCTATCTGGTTAACCTTTACATTTTTGTTTGACCTAAATTAAGTATAAAGCACTAATAAGAAATTTGCATACCATTTCTTCCTTGCTTGGAGAGGAATTTTTTCATATTGTTTTTGCAAGAAGATACTGAATTGTTTCTTAAAACTGCTTTCGTCATTCTGAAATATATATAATAAGTATTCTGTTATCAACCATTGTACTGCTCGTTGTTTTGTTGGTGGATAAAAATTGAAAGCAGGAAAAACTACAGGGAGGTTATTTCAGTCGTTCACCGCCAGCGTGACGGCCGGTCGGCGGACTCTTCATGCAACAGGTCCCGGCAAATTGCGTTCAGGAAGTCCGTAACAGAAACCGCTTGTTTTGTAATGTTTCCACTTTTCACAATTACAGTTACAATTACAATTGAAATAAGCACGTACCTTGTCGCAAGGATGCTGTGTGTGTGTGTGTGGAAAAGGTGTCCTCCCAAATACAAATATTTCTGGCACCTTATTTCTGACAGAAAATCTTAGATTAGTCATCGCTACTTTATCCTCAGTTGTCGCGACAGCGCCGGCAGCTTATCGGGGGTTGGGTGAGTTGTCTGTCAGCCGCGAGAGGGCGCTTCATACTGCACGTGTCGGCAGTGATGCCAACCGTAGGGACATGTCCCTAAGCATAGGGACTTTTCACTAAATTTCGCCCGCGTAGGAACGCAGGGACAGATTTTGCCAAATGAGGGAAAACGTAGGTACTTTTTTCAATCTTGGTAAATGACATTTTATGAATTAGTTTATCTGGATACTTTAGCGAAGAGGAGAAAAAAGAACTAACTAACAAATCTCCATGAGAATTTTGGAACATGTTATCGGTTACCAAAAACTTTCAAGGCAAGTTCCTTTTTGAAAACATTTCCACTCTCGCGAAAATAGTGCTAACATTGCCACATTCTAAAGCGGAAACTGAAAGAATATTTTCAACGTTAAGTGATACAAAAACAAAAAAGGGAAATAAAATGGGACCAGAATTGTTAAAGACTGCAGGAAATACAGCATCACCAACCAACATCTATCTCTGCACAGCAGCAGCATGTATGACTTCAAATAACATAATCAACAGTAAACGACTCAACGTTATTCATTAGGGGTGTGCAGGATCCTTTACTTTAAAAAGTCGTTAATTCTCGACGTTTTCTGCCTTGTAAGTTTCTGGAACTTATCGAAAATTGTAAGTTTTTATTCTAGAAATGCAAAAACAATCACTTAAAGTGAAAATGACTTGTAAAATTCGAGATTTCCAGTGCTTCGGGAAATTTCGAACATTTCCGCAAATTTTTCAGTCCCGAATGTCGGGATTTAAAAAAATTACCGTCCCGATCCCGTCCCCACCCAAAACATTCTGTCCCGCACACCCCTATTATTCATTAAGGCAAGAATTTACAATACCGGACCCTTCTGTAATTTCTATGCTACGTCTTATACTCACGAAATAATTAGTCGTGATAATTTATCTCAAGTTAACATGTTGGGGTGAGGGGGAAAAAATGTTAATTAACGTGTAAAAGTTGTAAAATAAGCATTTCAATTCTCGCAATGATTCTCCGTATACAAGTATGGTAGCCATATTTGTTGATATGAACAAATTACAATTAGTTACGCTGTCTACAGCGTTGCCACACTGTTGATTTCATACTTGGAGAGCATGGATTGTGTAAGAATAGCGGAAGAGAACAGTAAAAAAGTTGTTAATGTTATACAGATTGTTAGGTGGAGTGTGCAGGAGGGCTAATTAATAAACTTATTCATTTCAGTATATTGCCCAAAGAACATGCTTACATGTGACAGCGACAATCACGATGTAGAAGAACTGATTTGATTACAGGTAAATTTGGCAACATTACATCAATCATAAAATTGCAGGATACGAAAATGGCGTCTTCGATGATGTTAAAGTGCTACGAAAAAAATATTTTTTATCGGTTCGTAATCACAATTACCGCAAAACCATTCAGGAATAGCCCCACTGAGCATTCTCGGTAAGGTTAGGTTAAGTTAGGTTAGGCAAGGCAAACATAGTTAAAATTTGGGCTCGAAAAACGGGTAGCCCAACAAACCATTGACGGATAGCCCCACGAACCATTCAGGTACAAAAAAGGTAAAGTGTTCCCCTGTGCATAGCACCACGCCATGAAGGCGTATAGGGGGTGTGAGGGTAACGCCCCACACTTTCTTGATCCGGTCGTGAGTGGGGGTGATGTGATCAGCATCACGCCCCTGACCGCCTTTACCCCCCAGGGTTTCCCCCAGGTACCCATGTTATTCGACGCTGGGTAGGCGCCGGGGCCGCTTCCAGGTACGGTTAGGTTAAGTTAGGATAGGCAAATGTAAATTCGCTCCTTCATTAATTGTGGAAGCACCGAGCAGAAAGATTTGGTAAGTAAATGTGTATATTTTATCTTCTGTTTTGCATGCTCATGAGGTGATAATTTTTTTAGTCGCTTTACTTGGCGTAGGGACATTTGGTCAGTTGTAGGGACATTGCCGAAAAATGGTTAGCAACACTGTCGTCTACCAGACGTAGTGAGTGTACCGTACCCTCATGTTCACTTCTGTTTGCGTTTATCAGTTACGCGTGTTTTTTTATACTGTGTTATTGCTAGTGCTAGTGCTTTATTGTGTGTTAATTGTTATTCATTCATTAGTTATGTCGTTAAACAAATATAGTCTTGAACAGAGAGTTTTTATGTACGATAATTACGTGAAAACGAATTCTTGCAGAAAAGTGGTCAGGGAATTACGATAGACAGGATCTCTTGAACCTAAGAAACGTGTTGTATTGCTGTTAAAGGAGGTCATTTTCAACATCTCTTATAACACAGGAGGTTAGTGATCATCATTATTATTACTTTTAAATATCATTTTACGCTTTCGGTTTGCTTTATGCGCCGGGATGCTGTCTTCCCTTTCTGACAACTGACGATAAAGTAGCGATGTCTAATCTAAGATTTTCTGTCAGAAATAAGGTGCCAGAAATATTTGTATTTGGGAGGACACCTTTTCCACACACACACAGCATCCTTGCGACAAGGTACGTGCTTATTTCAATTGTAATTGTAACTGTAATTGTGAAAAGTGGAAACATTACAAAACAAGCGGTTTCTGTTACGGACTTCCTGAACGCAATTTGCCGGGACCTGTTGCATGAAGAGTCCGCCGACCGGCCGTCACGCTGGCGGTGAACGACTGAAATAACCTCCCTGTATATCTGTATCCGTAAACTTTGTTAATGAGGTGCGGCATATACGACTGAGCATTGTTCGCAATTTGTTCCACGCCGTGGAGGAGTTGCGACACTTGGTTATCCTGTGGGCGAAAGAGTCAGGCACGTTGCATGATATACAGTTAGGAGAGTCACTGATTCCATATTGGTATGTCCTATCTCTTGTCACTATAACACGATGAACCACTTTGTACCATATTGATTGGGCAGCTTTTGAAAGGTGTTTGGCGGAGACATTTTCCCATATTTGTGGCCAATTATGTGTATTGAAATCCCGGACTATTCGTGGTACTGTGTGCTTGAAACTATTGATTTCACTATATAACTTTTTAACAGATGGTGTAATTGTCTCATGTCGTAATAACTGGTAGCATACCTGTAAAGCGATGTCCTTATAAAACGAAAATCTTTTGGGGATACTTTGGATATCGATGGGAGCTTCTAATGGAATGTCCTGTATTATCGTCTGTATACATGCTTGGGTCGTTGACTCGTGCAGTGAGAAAACTGTTTTAAGGCCAGTCTGTACAAACAATGCTCTTGCCTGTGTGTTCACGTGTATTAGTGCCAAACCACCTGTCTTCTCTGATAACGTGACCTCATTTATTGCCACCCGGAAAATTGTATCGTGCCACAAAAAGCAGCCAACAGCTTTGTTGACCTTGGCTAAGTGCTGTGTTTTGAAGGGCAGGATTTTTGCTACATACCAAAGTTTATAGAGAGCAAAAACGTTGATAAATCTTACTCGTGTTTTTAAACTCAGAGAGCGCATCTTGTTCACTCTGAGGACGTAGATTGCCCTCTCGCACGTGAGATTACTATTGGCTTCGATCGTTTCATCGATATTTGCATAGAAGTTTATACCTAAAACTTTTATTTTCTTGTCTACAGGGATCTCCGTATTGTTTGTGAAAGGATTCTCCTTGCCAAGGGGCATCAGGAATGACTTTCGATTGTTTAGTTTTGCTCCTGATGTGAGCTCAAAAGTTTGTATTTGGCTTTTAACACTGTACAGATCTCTTTCATCCTTGAGAAAAATCGTGACGTCGTCCATGAAACTGCCAACTTGTATTGTGGTGGAAGCCATAGAAATGCCCTGTAAATGATGCTGGATACTAAACAAAAAGGGGGCTATTGTGAGGACGTACAATGTGCTACTCAAGGGACTACCTTGTAGTACACCTCGTCGCATTTTAAAACTTATTGTCAAGAAACCATTTATTTTGAGTTTTAGCAGCATATGATTATATAATGTTTTTATCCAATTAAGAAAAGTGTCTCCGAAGCCATATGCTTCTAAGACTTTGTACAGATATTCGTGGCTCACTCTGTCATATGCTTGAGAAAAATCTAAAGAGAGAATTGCCTCTGATGCATTCTTATTTTGTTTTGGTAATAATTACGTCTCTTATCGTTTGTAGCAAGTGATGTATACTTTGGGACATATTACAAGCGAACTGTAAATTGCCAATAAGATTAACCATATATTTTTTTAAACGCTGATTTATGCACCTACTTATAAGTTTGATGTCACTGCTCAATATGGAAATTGGCCTAAAATCTGTGACGAACTTTGGATTTGCCTTTTTGGGAACTAACACTATAACTCCCGTGCTACTGGTCTTCCCTATGGTCCCTGTTGTCAACACTTCGTTGACCCATTCCGTTAATTCGTCTCCTATTAGATCCCAGAAACATTGATAGAATTCTGATGGTAGTCCATCTTCGGCTGTAGTTTTATTCCTCGGAGCTTTGAATACTGCATCATGAACCTCCTTTTTACTAAACGGTTGTGTGAGCTCAGTTCTTTCATTTTCTGTCAGTGATGCAGGGAGGTAGTTCAAAAAATTACATTGCGTTTCTGTTGGTTTAAAGGCTTGACCAAGAAGATTTTTATAGTATTGCAAAAACCTGTCGTGTATACTATGAGGGCTGGTGACAACTTCACCGGAATCTAAAGTTAATTTATGAATAACGTGACTCCTGGCGTGTTTATGTTCTTGAAGAATGTGACTTAGTGTGGCTTGCTCGTCTGGGTCTATAGGAAGAATCTTGCTCTTTATTATTGCTGCAGATTTTCGTTTCCTATGTATAGCAAGTAATTGCGCTTTTATTTCATTTCCATAAGTACGATCGAAATTACCTTGCAATGCTAAACGATGGAGATCATTCAAGACTGCATACAAAAAATTATATTTGTTTCTTTGATCTCTACTAACCTCTGCACTGAAGAATTTACTGACCTGACGAAATTTAGGCTTAACTCGAGTTTCCCACCACTCGATTAGGGTCTTTTGCACTGGCCGAGAGGCCTTGAGTTCGTTCCACGTTTCCCTGATTAGCTGGACATAACTACCATTGCGTAATAATGTGCTATTTAAAAGCCAGTATCCGCTACCTTGTCGGGGTTTGATCAAATCTAAATTTATTTTGAGAATTGGGACACTATGATCACTAAAGCATACTGGAAAATTTTGAACACTAATGATATATTCCTGAAATCTTGGTGCGACATAAAACCTATCGATCCTTGACGCACTATTGGAGGTGATATGTGTGTAACCTTGACTTTCGCCATTGGTGTGTATCCAAGCGTCACGCAGTTGTAACCCCTGCGTTAATTCATAGAGCGCACGTGAGAAGTTGTATCCTGGATTTTGATCTTGTGAACGAATTACGCAGTTAAAATCTCCCACTAGTATAGTGTCTAGTGTGTGGGATGTCAACTCGGGCCCTACAACTGTTGAAAAAAAATCTTCTCTTTCCCGTCTGTTTTGGCTTCCTGACGGAGCATACACATTACAGAGAAACACTGAGCCTAATTTGGCACTTATTTGTCTGCCCGTGGGATGGGGCACTACATTACGTAAATCCAAGTGTCGCCTACATGCTATGGCAGTCCCTTGTGCAAAGGGAGTAAAATTGTTGTAAACTTTAAACATGTTCAGTACAGAAAAATCGTCTATGGCTACCTCTTGTAAGAGGGCCACATCAATAGACGATTTAATGAGAAAGTCATTGAGAGCAATTATTTTGGTCTTACTTTGCATTTGATTCAAATTTATAGATGCCAAGGTAAATGTTTGCATGATTAGAACTGTCCACAAAAGAAAACTAAACTTACTTACATTCTTCAACATTACTAAACTCTAATTTCTGCCTATAATGCATTAACTATGCTTTCCACTAAATAAATCTGGGGTAAGTTTGTTACTCGTCGAAGGTTTCTCTTTAATTACATTTCCTGAATGACTTGTTAAACTACCCTTTGAAACATCTTGTTTTGGGGTACCAGGTTCTACTCTAAATTCGTTATGAACTATTGTGGAACTTACGCATGCATTATTTTTCTTCTTCTTTCTACGTAGCACCATGGACTCTTCCGCCACTGACCGTAACCTTGATACAGATCTTGCCCGTGATTTCCTAGGAGAGGTAACTACGGAGAATTCTGCCTCCGCGAACAAAGCACTTGGGGGTGGGAGCGGGGGTATGTGATGCATCTCCTCTGCAGTGGTCAATGTTGGCTGCTCCATCTCTTCCCTTCCTGTTGGTGCATTCTTCTCACTAACTTCCTGTCTGGTACCTGTCTCCTCGTCGGTGATTCTGGGGCTATCCGTGTTCCCTCCATTGCTATCTCCTGACGCTGGGACTTCTGCAACTAACGGAGCTGAATCTCTTGGTTTAGTCCGTACGGGTAGCACAGTTGGTTCATATACCATCGGTACATTGTCAGCGGGTATATTAACCGGACCCCTGCGGGGCTGGTTCCCTGAGGATCGACGCTTAGGGCACTGAGCAACTACATGATCCTCCCCAATAAGAGTCTCCATTCATTGCTACATATGAGGGTATGGGTTTACGTAGTATCATTTTAATCAAGACACGTCCAGTTCGAGTAGGGTAAATGTGATCTGCAGAGTATGTCTCGTCTTCAATTTTCAAAACTTCCCCATAAGACCTCATGACACGACTTATCACTTCTGCACTTAATTCAATTGGGACTACATGGATTCTGACGATTACATGCCGCTGGTGGGCCCATTCTACTTCAACTTTATGATCACCATCTACGTCACTGTAGATTACCTCAGCACCAAAATCATTTAGTAACCGTTCTCCTACCACTTTTGTCGCAAATTTCACGTACAAACACTTACGAAAGTAATCTATTTCAAAACTGAGCACTTGGTTCGTAGGCACTTGGTAGACATCATGAAACCATCGATGAAAATCCAATGCCGTAGGTCGCGTTTTGACCTCACGGAAAACAAATTTCAAGGTGTTTTCTCTTTGTGTATTCATCGTGAACTATTTCATCGTATCTTCACTGGCTCACGGTAATTGTAGTCAAAACCTCGCTTGCACTCCAAAAGAAAATAAAAAGAACTAACACAACACTAGCAAACCGTATACGGCCCTAGCTAACTCGGACAGTTCGATCACTAAGCCTTCTCACGCGAAGAGCGGAGCTCGCAACGAACTGATACCTGCACGAGCTGCAGGCAGACTGACCACTTCGCCACGGAGTTCGACACTACATCACGCCCTTTCCTTACGTTGAAACAACAATGTTTAAGTATTCTGTCTTTCCAATACTGTAAATGTCCTTGGATATATACTCCGTCCCAGCTAACTGTGGAGCAGACAAACGAAAATAAGTCTCCATGGAAGTAGTGACGCGAGACGACTCCACCAATGAACACGTGAGAGGAACGGAATTGCGTGGAGAAGTGGAAAGCGACTGAAGTTACCAGCCTTCCCATCAGCGTCTACTGATTCTCTCTTGCCAACAGATTTCCCTCGCTTCTCTGACGCTATGCGCGGCCTTGCTCCACAGTTAGCCTGGACAGGGTATAAATGTAGTTGAACTTCTACTTTAATTTTGAATTGTTTCTTGTAGTATAGCAGCTATCTTCGAGAATATATTTTCGAAGTCATCAAGAAAAACAAGAATATTGGTATTTTTTTAAAAAAAGCGAGTTACTTCTTCTAACTTACTAGTTACTTCTTCTAACTTACTTACACGTATTATGTTGATTAGCCATTATTAATGTAAAATATCTACACGCTTCAAAATTGCGGACGATGTTCTCTTCCTATGATACTGCAGCAAAATATATGCTTGTTTTCTGATGCAAGTCTCGTGTCCAGAACAGCCTTATGAAATGTATTTGCTGTTGCGTAAGGTGACACGAAATAATTACAACGTTTGCAAACTGCCAAATGTGCGAAACGTTTTTCAAAGGCAGACAAGCTTGGTACGCGTAGCGTAGCTTGCTCGCGTTCATGAGTCACACTTCACAAGGCCGCTCCTTATCGCTAAACACAGTGCGTCGATGCACAGTGTCTGCACCTAGCAAGTTACAACTGACCAGAATCGAATTTTAAAGAGAATCTGAAGAATGATAGATTTCATCAGAGGCGGCTAGGTGGGCACTAGCTCAACATGCAATAAGCAATGATTCCTAGCAAACATGAAAGCTTATTTAATAAGTATTCGGATAGTAATATGTGCTTTATCGTGTAACATGTGAGATATAGCGTAGTAGGGCACCTGATCCATGAAAAACAAAATAAAATTGAATGGTTGCTTTATTATAGATAAATATTTAAAAAATATATTTTTCCTCATTCCCTTCTTTTTTATTATTTTAATAATAATAATAATAATAAGCCATGGCTCAACAGCTCTCGCAGGGCCTTGGCCTTCCTTACGAATGCCAGTCTCCCTTCCACAATCCTTCCTAGAGATCTTCAACCAGATGGGGTGACGTGGGGTCACGTCGAACCCTCAACCATTATGCTGACAATTCACCTGATGTTTACATTTTCGTTCCTGTTCATCACGGGCGGGACCCTACTTCCGGTTTTGAAAAAAGTAAAGTGGATTACAAAGATGTAAGGGTAATATCGTGCAAAAAAGGTGACAATCATTGCGTGGCTGTTGGTTGCAACATGAGGTCGGGAGCGATTAAATTTTCTCAAGTATCTGTGAATCTTTTTTCGGCAGACACGATACGAAAACTCAGTGGATTCAGGCATTAAAGCAAAAAAAAAAACAAAAAAAACTGGGAACCACAACATGAGATAGAATAATTAAGAGAGCTGTGTTCTAGTAGATACACAAATCAAAAAATTTATTCTGATATAGTCGGAGTACATTTCAGTTTTTTTGTTGTTTTAAGTACGCTTTATTCACAGTATGGCTAATCGGGACTCGACCTACAGTTTAAAGTGGCCATATTGTGCCTCCACCAGGTATCGAATCCTGGACACCTTGATTACAAGGCAGCGACGTTACAGCTATGCCATCGGGAGGCTTCGAAGTATTTGAATGTTTGTAAATAATGTAAGCTTTATTTAAAACTGCCTAGTCCTCAAACTTCCTGCATATTCGTATCATGTGTCAAAGTGCCTGTTTTTTTTCGTTTTCGTGAAATTAAAAATCAACTGGCATGGTTTGATTGATTGATTGATTTAGTTTATTTTACTTCGCGTTTTGTGCCTCTTGGCTAATTTGCGAAGATGAGGATGAGTGATGAAATGGATAAATGGACATTCTCAAACAACCAAGCATGAGCGGGATTCGAATGCGGAACCCTTGGCGTCGCAGCGCGAATTGCTAACCACTTTTTTTTTAATCTATCAACAAACTATAATATACTTTATTCACATAACTATCATACATTTTCATAAATATTAAGCTAACATATACAATACTTTTGATAGATTTTTCTTGTAGAAAGAAAATACTGGAATGTAACAACTTTGAGTATTCTTCAGAAATCTTCTTGATAATGAGATTTCAATAGTAATAATATTACAGAACAAACACCATTTCTTACCTCACATGACACAAAAATGATGCACCACCCAACACCCTACATCTAAAGAGATTTTCTACATAATAAACTGGGGTAAATCTGTAAGAAACTTGCAATCGAAAATATATATAAAAAAAGATGTGATACAGAAGCACTGTCCGTTATAACTTAACTCATTTTGAGACTACATTACCTTTGAGTATTAAATTTGTAATGAAAAAAATAGTTACGTACTTCCAGAAGTACAAATCATAATAATGAAATCTGTTTTGACCCATAAACAAACAGCACTGAATATGAACATTTCAATCATAATATGGAGAAGATAACGAAAGTGAGATTCTATTTACATTAAATCACTGTCACTCATATTTACAAAACTTTCTTGAAAACAATCCTTATGTTTTTTTTTTCTCTTATGTTTTTCGGAATAAAGAAGAATGATTATTTACACATTCGAAACATTCATGATGCACGATTGCTGCAGTTCCTGCCATTGATATCTTTGATAGAAAGAACACATTTAATTCTACATTACATACTTGTGGAAAGACGATTATTCACATAAAATTGATGCGCCGAGAAAAGTAATGTGAATACATACAAACATGCAGCTATCCAACAGTTGTAGACATTCGTTTGATAACTTTTATCAGCAGCCAGATAAAAATCTTTTACTCATGGATATGATGGCTCCAAAGGTAAATCCTCTGCCAATGCTACAGCTCTAACATAATGAAATATTCACATAAGAACCAGTTGCACAATTCCCCATACGCTTACGATAAATCCACAAAGAGACAACTTAGGACCACAAATTTTCATGTTTATATTGCTAAAAAAATCACAAGAGGAACGATATCCAAATTTTTCGTCAACTTTCAGCATCTACAACCACTCGGCCACAACTGGCGTGGCTATATATGTTAATGGTTAATTAGAATGATAATTGTAAAGAATGATAAGTGGCCAAACATAAATTAGAACCTACTTAAAGTACACGTTAATGTAAAAACTGATCTGTGGTTTTAATAATGAGAAATAAAATTTGCATTTTATTTCTATTAGAATATGTAGAATATCTTTGTTTTGCGTTGGTGTCTTTAATCTTCTTTTAAACTTTAAGAGTTTATTATTATTTACTTCATTTTTAATGTAAAAAATGTGTTACTTATCGCATAAGCGAATGAACTTTCTTGTTTAATACACATGTATATACCAACGAAACCGTTGGTAGAGGATCAACATTGTCTCGGAAAAGATTACTATTGTTCCATAAATCTTCATCCAAAGGCTCCGGGAACTGGTCAATTTCTTCGAGGTATCTTTATTTCTCTGTGCCACTTACACATTTCAAGTGATCCATTTTGTATCCGCTCCTTTTTAACAAAGTAAGATCGAAGAAAATCTGTATTTCACTTCTTTATATTAGAAACTTGGTCAAACCGGAAGTTCTCTTATCGCCTTCGATAATCGAATTGTCTGCTGGACTATTTTTTGTTTAGCCAGGAACATCCCCAATAGGAGATTTCCGAGACCGGGTTACGCTACTCACTCGTAGCTCCCCAATTTCCTAACGACGGTCTGCCACCGGTCCTATACACAGGCCGAGAACCCAGAGACTGAACTCAGGCGGACTTAAACCCATACCGTCCCGCAGTCGGAATCCAAAGCAAACCGCCTTAGACCGCACGATCACGGAGGAGGACTTTTCTTATTTTACTTTTGGCTAATCGCAAGGATGAGGATGAATAATGAATAGAAAAGATAAAGAAGGTCACGCACAAAGAATAGGACGGATCTTCAACCTCTCAGGTGACGAGTTCAAGCCCGAAATATGAGGATTTCAACCATAGACCTCAATTTAAAAAATTATAAACAAAATGACTATTTACACTAAACTTCTCATAAGGCAAACATAGTTTGTAACTGTGAAACTACCCCCTGAATACAAATTGACAACATCTTTATTTTATTTTCATGTGAGTAAGAATTATATGTGTGACACATAGAGATTCTTTTTGCAAACAATTAACTGTGCCCGGTCCCATCATCTCTGGAGGAAAGCCGCGCATAGCGGAAGAGAAGGGAAAAGAGGGGAAGGGGGGATCGAGTGAACAGAGAGAAGCAGTACACACTGCTGGAAAGGCTGGTAACTGCAGTGGATCTTCTCCCTTCACGCAATCCCGTTCCTCTCATGTGTTCATCGCTGCTCAGATACTTGCTTTTGATCACCTGCTCCAGAGATAAGTGGGCCAGTGTAGTTCTCATACATGTAGCAACTATAGCAACTTATCTCAGAATGAACATTTCACGGAGTTTTCAAACGTTTGTTTCAGCAATGATGACTTGACATGGATCACACATAATCCCTTGCCAAAATCTAGTGGTCTAAAATCATTTGAAAGCTCGAAAGTATCAATATACAGATTCCAAGTTATAAGGAACTATTTCGTAGATGTTCATGTAACCGTTATAAAATTACTAACTAACTAACTAACTCCCTAGCCTTCTTAAACCCGAAGGTTCATGGCTGCAGCAACACAGGCCTTCCATCTTTCCCTATCTTGAGCAAGTTCTATATACTCTTTTCCATCCCTACCGATTTCCCTTAGGTCCATCTCAACGTTGTCCCTCCATCTTCGTCTTGGCCTTCCTACAGGTCTCTTACCATCAGGTTTCCCAACAACAATCCTGTAAACTCCTCTTTCCTCTCCCATTCGTGCCACATGGCCTGCCCACCTAAGTCTTCTTGATTTAATTATTCTAATAATATCTGGACATGAATACAAATTATGTAGTTCTAAATTATGTAACCTTCTCCACTCACCTGTCTCCTCATCCCTTTTAGGTCCAAATATTTTCAAATACTCTCAATTTATGTTCCTCTTTCAATGTAAGGGACCAAGTTTCACATCCATATAATACTACAGGCAAAATTACCGTTTTGTATATTTTAACTTTTAGTTTCTTAGATATTAAACGAGAAGACAAAAGTTTATGAAGAGAGAAGTAACATGCATTTCCTGAATTAAGCCTACTTTTTATTTCCTCTTTAATATAATTTTCATTTGTTAATATTACTCCTAAGTATTTGAATTTGGAAACTGGTTCAAACGAGTTGTTATCAATAATTAGATTTTGATTATTACCTAACACTTGGTTTCGGCCTGTAAGCATATATTTAGTTTTCTCTTTGTTAACTTCCAAACCTATCTCTTTAGCAGTTTTGAAAAATATTTTAGCATTATTCTTTATTGTATTCACATCATCCCCCAGTAAGTCTACATCATCTGCATATGCTAACAACTGAGTCACACCATTTAATTTTAGTCCTTCTTTAGTTTCTTTTACCTTCCTAACAGCATATTCTAAGGCAAAATTAAAGAGCAATGGAGATAATGCATCTCCTTGTTTTAACCCATCATGAATTGTAAATTTGTCAGACATATTAATACCCACACGAATTTTACTTTCTTTTTTCAGTGGTGCATATTTTTATCATACTAACAAGCTTCTTAGGTATTCCAAACTCTACTAATATATTATATAATTTATCTCTTTTGACCGAATCATATGCTTTTTTGAAATCAATGAAGAGCTGATGGACATTTTGATTATATTCCCACTTTTTTTCAAGTGTCTGTCTGATGTGAAAAATTCGATCTGTAGTTGATCTGTTACGTTTAAATCCACATTGATAATCACCTATAATTTCATTAGCATATGGGGTTAGTCTTGTTAAAAGAATGTTAGATAATATTTTATATGTTGTTGAGAGTAGAGTAATTCCACGGTAATTATTGCAGTTCATTTTATCACCTTTTTTAAACACAGGAACAATTATGGATTCTTTCCACTGTTGAGGGATTTCTTCTTTATTCCATATTAAACAAATTAATTTATGAATTTGACATATTAATGAATTTCCACCATATTTAATTAACTCAGCTGATATTAAATCAATGCCAGGTGCTTTGTTATTCTTTAGCCTTTTAATAGCATCTTTAACTTCAGTCAAGTTACGTTCTTGAACTAAAGGTTCTGCTGTGTGCACTTCATTTACTTCTGATTTATCTCCTACATGGACATTTAAAAGGTCATTAAAGTAGTTCTTCCATCTATTTAGAATATCGCTTGTGTCAGCTAGAAAATCACCGTTTTATCTTTTATCAAGTTTACATCAGGTTGCCACCCCTTTCTAAATTCATTTACACCTTTATATAAATCTCTGATATTTTTATTTTTGCTGTTTGTTTCAATTTCGTTAATTTTGCTTTTCAAGTAATATCTTTTTTTACTTCTAAACGTGCGGTTAACTTCTCGCTTTATTCTATTATAATTGTTTAGATTTGTATCATCAGAGTTATTTAACCACCTAAGTCTAGCCTGATTTCTTATTTCTATTAGATTATGACATTCATTATCAAACCATGGCTTACTTTTTCTCGGTTTATGGTATCCTATACTTTCTTTAGCTGCTAATTCTATTGCATTACGTATGTACTCCCAATTCTTATTTACGTCTGTTTCATTTATATTTTCATCATCATTTAAATCCTGCAAAACATCAAATCGATTTGACAGTTTAATTTGGTAAACTTTCTTAATTCTTTCATCAGTAAACTTTCCTGTATCAAATTTTAGAACTTTTAGATTTTGTTGCTTGTGATTTATCACTGAGAGTCTTTCTCTTAATTTAGCAATTACCAAATAATGGTCTCTGGCACAGTCAGAACCTCTATGTGTACGAACGTCAATTATACTAGTATGCCTTCTCTTATCAATGAGAATATGATCTATCTGATTATGAGTTTTACCATCTGGAGAAGACCAGGTATATTTATTGTTGTAATCCCGTTTTACCTGGGATCTGAGGTCACAGGGAAGTTCAATTATACATTTAGGTAGAGCTTAATTGTATATGTTGGCTGAACCTGCTCCGATTAGGAGGGTAGAGATATGGAAAGTTGATGTAAAGGTTATTCACGCTTGTTCATACCTGGTAGGTGTGTGATGTTCTTGTCCTGATGCTTCTTGCAGACCGAATTGTGACAGGTGCCAAGGTTCTATCCTTCGACCCTTGGCTCACCAAACCGAGCTATCCCTTGCGAGCCGTAACTCCGTGTTCCATCGTCGTAGTTCAGTAGTGTTAATGTGTTGTAGAGCAATCAGAGACTAGTTATCCATGTGAGCGTCGAAATCCAAAAAGAGCAGCGTCGATGATAAGCGTAGTTCCAATGAGGGCGAGCAATGGGAGTAAGCTTGCTTTTATAATCTTAGGCTTCGAAAGGTTGTTAAACCTTTCGAACGCGGTAGATCTTGTTTTGATCCACGCGTTTGCCTTTCAGTTCCTTGTTTAACGGAAGTTACAAGTTAGCGCATTCTTGGGATCACCCGCTGGTCGGACAATTCCAGGAAATAAACAAGCGTGAATATTACCATGACGAGGTTTTCTCGGTTTAATAATCTCCACATCTCTACATTCCGCTTGTTGAAGTAATCGATCCATTCTGTGATGGTTGACTACCTTCTCCGGAGGAGGTGATATTTAAAAAGTATAATTTATTAACATATCAAAATCCGTAGAAAACCAATACATCAATCCATTCACCATAAGATTCACATCACCATAAAAAAAATTGAGATCACCAAAATAGTCATATCATCAAAAAAAATCGTAGCACCAAACACCGTTGAGAAAAAAATTAAAACACGTAGAAAAAAATTAAAACTGTAGGTCAAAGCCTCTTGTGTACTCACAGAGTACGAGCATCAATAACGAAGTCTTGAGACATGGATAAAAAAATAAACATATAAGGTTTGACACTGAACTAGTTTTGAATTAAAGATGACAACACGATAACAGAAAAACACATGTCAGGACACTGTGAAGGAACGCCGCATAACGCACGTGGTTTTATTGACTGTTTGCAGAGTTCAAAGTACACACTGAATAACACACACGAGGTTGGGCGGAGCATTGAGGTAAAGTTACCATGGCAACGCTGTAGACTGCACGGCGCTATTGGCCGAGTGTAATCTGTACCAGACGAAAAAAATAAACACAAAACAAAGAGACTTATCTCTAATCCACCAAAAGTATGGGCAGCACCCATGGTCACAACCCTGGCACTGTAACTGACATATTTTTGTACTAAATGTGTGTGCCTGACGGTAGTTGATGGAGGCTGAACATTGGAACACACTTTCAGCCGATGAAAAACGACAATGCGTATCATGTGATGGCAGTAAACAAGGGCAACACAACACGCTCTCAGTGGGAGGGGCTTTGCCGATGTAGGTCGCCGTGACGTCATGGAAGGGCAGTCTGGAATTCAAGCCTACGATGTCGGTGCGGGTCGGTAGACGTCCTGAGTAAAGCGTTCCACAGCTGGGTCGCGGCAGGGAAGATGGGAAAATCAGCCATGCGGTCCAGACGGGATTGGGTCCTTTGGTGGTGGAAGTCCACAAGATCGACGTCGTTCTCTGCGATGAGCCTAGATCTCTCGCTCGGAAGCACAGGCAGGAGGTCGTCATGATGAATCCATCCAGTAGCATTCGTGGCGATGAGAATGAAACAAGCGCAAAAAGGGAAAAATTAGGAAAAATGTAAAAGGTAGTGGAGCAGAGTTTACAATAAATGATGGCGGGTGATAAAGTCGACAGAAAAAGGACTTTCATATAAAACTGGTGAATTATTGCAGGGGGGAGGGGAGATAATATCTGATCGTAGTGACGGCGAAGGGGCATTGTTGTTCATATGACGAAGAGTTTTTAAGGGGGCCTGTTTATGAGTGACAGGTTTACATGAGGGAAGTTCGCCGGGGGGAATGGGGGGAGGGAAGTTGGTGTTGGAATAGCCGGCTTAGCCGGGAATGAAATGAGAAAAGAAAGGGGAGTTCAGCGATAATAGAACGAACTAAGTGATTACGAGACATTTCCTTCTGTAATATGTGTAAATGTCGTATATAAAACAATTGCAAGTATTTTACGTGTCTTGTGGTCAAAGGATTAAGCGCCTTCGATTCGCTGCTAATAAAAAAAACTTGAAAAAGAAGTGAAAAAGAGTAAGATATATGTTTATATGAAGTTCATGGAAAAACAGAGTAGGTTTTAATTTCATGGGATATGAGCTATACCATGTTGTATACTATCAATATTTGAACTATAAAATTAAAGGAGAGAGTGGGAACATTTGCCTATATTTATTATATGATTTGTTAACATATTTAGTGCATTGCAGCTTTCAAAGAAGCAGTTCGCGTTACACCTAACCGTAAAAAAAATTGTTTTGGCCAAAAGCAAATAAGTTCAGCAAGTTCTACGCAGTTCATTTGTTCTTTAAATCCTTGATCTTGTTCTATCTTAGTTATTTCTTTCTTTATTTCTTTGTACTTTTTTTCATTTGAGCGTATATGTACCAGCAAATGGGGAAAAAAATGTTTGCTAGTTAGAATCATAAACGCGCTAAGTACTTATTAGTCAAATCAGCTAAGTGATATGTTCTGACTATTACTATGCGTTTAATCGCAAAATATAAAATAACATTAAAATATCAGTAGAAATTGATTATTAGGCAAGAGATGTATTATAAATGTTCCGACGATTGAGATAGCATTCTGTAATCCTGGTCTTGTTAAAAATAAAAATGAGTTCGTTCTAACGAAGAAGTGCAGTGCGAGCACGGGAAGTGGAAAAAGGGGGGGGGTCGATGAGCGTGAGAAAATGCTGGATCATGGGATGTTAGCATGTGCAATGTACGTAGCGAGGAGGCTAAAGAGATTGATAACGGAGTGGAGTGTTAATGAATGTTAGCGTATATGTTAGTGGGTTTTTTTATGGCACTAGTCGTAGCGGGCTTTGAGTCGAGAAACAGTAAGAGTGTCAGTCATTTGTTTACTTCTGCCGTCGATGAAAGTGACTTCATAGGAGTTCTCGTTAACTTTGAGAAGAATAGTTCCTTTATACTTATAAGAGGACGCAAAGGCTTTTGACACGCCTGGAGTCGGAGTGGCATCTAGAATCCACACATGTTGACCTGGTGAGTACTGTATTTGCCTAGAAGTGCGGTCTATGTACTTTTTCTGCTGTTCGTAACGTTTATGTAAGTTGTCGTGAGCGGTCTTACGTATGGATGTCAGGAGTTCAAGTCTCTGTGCGTTCGTCTGAGGGATATTGTCAGGTTTCGAAGGAAGGACTGCGTCTGCTAAAATCCTTGGGTTGTATCCAAACAAAGTAAAATACGGGCTCTGGAGGGATCCAGAATTATTTGTAATGTTGTGGCTGAACGTCGCACTAGCTAAATAGTCACACCACGAAGCCTTTTTCTCTAACACAAAAACTCTCATAACTTTCTTTAAGTAACTAAATGAACTCTCAACTAACCCATTCGTGAAATGTGCACAAGTATGTACATATTTTAGTTGTACGCCTGTAATATTAGCTAACTCTCGTAAAAGTAAACTTGAATTGGGTGTTGAACGATCTAAATAGATCGTTTCCGGGAGGCCATGGATTAGAAAGACTTTCTCAACTAAAGCTGTTGCTATGTTTTGTGCATCATAATTAGCCAAAGGAGCTGTAATCACGTATCTTGTACAACTATCAACTACTGATAGAAAATATTTGTATTTGTGCGTTTTAGAAGAGACTAGTAGTCCACAAACGTCAATATGAATTCGTTGGAAAGGAATTTGGGCTGGTTGAAATGTTTTCAGCGTATGTGGTTTAGAACCTTGTGGTTTCTTTGAGATCTGGCAAGGGATGCAATGTCGAACCTTATCGTACACAAATTTCTTCATATTAGGGAAAAAGTAGCGCATAAGCATTAAATTATGTCTTTTGTGCACCTTGGTGACTTCCATTCATTTTGTGTGCATGAATAAGATCGAAAACTTGATTTCTTAATGCATGGGGAATACAAAGTCTATCCCGATAACCAGTTTTGATTTTATTAGTCCTGTATAAGACTCCATTTTTGAGTACATAAGAATACGAAAGTTTTTCTAGTTTAGGATGACTAGCTTGATCTTTGTTTTCTAAAACGTCAATAATGTCTCTTAAATAGGGGTCTTTACGTTGTTCTGAACTAATGTCAAAATCTGCTGCTTGTGCATGAAATACTTGATGAAAGAATAGTGCATCATCATCATCATCATCATCTTTCTTGTCAGGATTAGTCTTTTCTATCGGGTTGTCTTTGGGAATTACAGGTGACTGAGGGTTTACTGTAGCATTGGGAAGGACTACTGGATGCTGGGTCATAAGGGAAGCAGATGGGGTAAAAAGTACAGGCTTAGGGGTGTTAGGTGTCGTAGTTGTGAGTTTCAAATTGATATAAGTTTTTGATCGTGGACTTAACTGAATTGTGTTTGAAAGGGTAGCTTTTCCCTCATACACATTTACATTTTCAATTTGGGTGAATATGTCATGTGACAGCTGGTGAGTCTTGTACTTTGACCTCAAAATACTATAATTTGGAGTACGTCCTAAATGATGAAGAGTTATTGTGTTGTCTTTTAACGACATTTCGCACCTCTGCGTTCGCAAAAAGTCATTTCCTAAAAGGGGAGGGACATTTGTTGAATCTACAATTCTAAACGGGTGCGAATATTTACGCTTTCCAATTATGATAGGAAGAACTACCATTTCAAACACACTCAGTTTCGATCCGGACACACCTTGGATTGTGGACTTGACCTTGTATGTTTTTCTTTCAGTAGGAAGGAGGTGGGAGGGATAAATTGATATTTGGGAACCCACGTCAATAAGTAAATCTACTTCTTTCCCTTGTATGCTACTATTGATAAAATATAGGCCATTTCTCTCAATGATAGGAACTTTGTCTAATCTACTATTATCCTCGATTTCGTTCCTGCAAGTCGAAGATGATTTTAGTTTAAACTACTGTTATCTCCTTGTGGCTTGTAAAAGCATTTATCGCTCACGTGATTGTAGCGACCACAGAACGTACAGGCCGATGTATTTGCTTCGTTGCGATTACCCATATTTCGAGTCTGATCTCGACGTTGAAACCTCTTATTATTATTACCTCTGAATTGGCCTCGAGAGTTCAATCTAAAATTTCCTCTATGATTAGCTCTATTATTATTATTACCCCTGTAGGAAGAGGAGTTATTATTCCCCTTGTTGTAAGCTCTGTTCCCTCTGTCATGTGCGTTTTGATTAGCCGTTTTCGCAAATTCCAAAACATTTGAGCAAAAATTAAAAAGAGAAGCTGTGTTCATTTGTTCGGTTGAATGTAAAGCTAAGTTCGACATTTGTGACGAAAGTTTATTTATTTCATCACTAGATATAGCACTTTGAGCATGTTCCACTGTGGCTACGGCTGGTGGCGCCGCGCAGTGGAGAATTTCAGAACTTGGTACATGATACATTCCTTGATACATTGCGTGAGAGTTATTGACGTGAGCGGGATTTGATTTCAGACTTTGGACTTGATGAGCCGATGGTTGGGGGAAAGGAGATGGACTCTGGTTATATGGTACATATTGCTGACTCGGGTTCTGATGATTACCTGGGAGGGGGGAGTAAACCTGTGCATGAGAACAGCTGTGAAGTGGCGTCTGGGTCAATGTCTGTTGCTGCAAGCTTGCTTGTGCTATCGCCTGGTCAATTTCAAACTTTTCCTCCATCATACGGGAATTAATCAATAACTGCTGGCGTTCGAAATTTTGTAGGTGGGCAATTAATTCTTCTCTTTTGGCAAAGTGCTTATTAGTTAAACAGCCAATGTATTTGGCTTGCAGTCCCGTGATTATATAAGACAGAGCTTGTTCTTCAGTGGCGTTCGGGAAGTATTGCTGGACTAATGTCTTCTTAGCAATAACATAGGTATGGATTGGTTCGCTAATCATTTGTTTCCTTGCGAATATTATCTGTACGGGATCCGCTGATAGGTACGAGCCTCTAAATAACGTACTTAGCTCATTTATGATGTGTGTATAAGTCAGGTCTACAAAGTTGGGTCGTTTCTGTATGTCATGAAAATAAGTTAAAGCGGTGGCAGTCAAAAATAAAGGCAACATCTCTTTACGCTTAGCTTCCGACCATCCCGCGGCGTGTGCTACATTTTGAAACTTGAGGAAAAATTGGTCAATGTATTTTGGGTCATTTCCGCTAAATGGTGCCGGGTATAATGCAGTTGGGATTGGGGTGGCCATGTTAGTGGTGGGAATTTTTACAGTTACGTTATCAGAGCTATTAGTCTTGTTAGAAGGAGTAGAAACGGGAGCTGGGGTACTTGCTAAGGGCTGGGGTCGGTTTCTGGTGGGTGTTTCCAGTCCAAGGACAAATTGAGGGTAGTTTCTATTAGCAGACCTTAAACGTGTTAGTGGAGGAGAGGGGAGTGGGGACAAAGGTCGTGAATTTATTGGATTTGCCGTGATTGCAGTAGCTAACTCTATGATATGGTCGAGGGAGGAATCTAGGTGTTCGTGCAATACTAGCTGTGACTTATTCATAAACAAAGGTTCGTTGTGCTGACCAAAGAACAAATGAAAGTATGGTTATGCAGTTATTTATGTCATTAATATATCGCTTGTCAAATAAGTATAAGCAAGTGTTCTCATTCCTGTGTGAATGATGCTTGAATACATGTTATGCAGAAGAACTAGATTTTGTTGTGGGGGGGACTCGGCATAAAAAGAGAAAAGAGGGGTGGTATTCCATAGGGTAATACACAAAATTGTCACTGGGTCTGACGCATCTTAAGCGTACTGTGGGAGTATGAATTGGAATTACTAAAAATTTGCTTTAAAAAATGCTCCCAAAGTGGGAGGGGGGTAAAGACTAATTTAATTTAAGCAATTCGTACAGAAGGGTACTCAATTGCAAAAAGGGTCTGAAGCACCTCCACCATGTAGTAATCCCGTTTTACCTGGGATCTGAGGTCACAGGGAAGTTCAATTATACATTTAGGTAGAGCTTAATTGTATCTGTTGGCTGAACCTGCTCCGATTAGGAGGGTAGAGATATGGAAAGTTGATGTAAAGGTTATTCACGCTTGTTCATACCTGGTAGGTGTGTGATGTTCTTGTCCTGATGCTTCTTGCAGACCGAATTGTGACAGGTGCCAAGGTTCTATCCTTCGACCCTTGGCTCACCAAACCGAGCTATCCCTTGCGAGCCGTAACTCCGTGTTCCATCGTCGTAGTTCAGTAGTGTTAATGTGTTGTAGAGCAATCAGAGACTAGTTATCCATGTGAGCGTCGAAATCCAAAAAGAGCAGCGTCGATGATAAGCGTAGTTCCAATGAGGGCGAGCTCTGGGAGTAAGCTTGCTTTTATAATCTTAGGCTTCGAAAGGTTGTTAAACCTTTCGAACGCGGTAGATCTTGTTTTGATCCACGCGTTTGCCTTTCAGTTCCTTGTTTAACGCAAGTTACAAGTTAGCGCATTCTTGGGATCACCCGCTGGTCGGACAATTCCAGGAAATAAACAAGCGTGAATATTACCATGACGAGGTTTTCTCGGTTTAATAATCTCCACATCTCTACATTATGGATATCTTTATGTTTAAAAGTGGTACTTTTCACAATTATATTCTTTGAGGTTGCAAAAGTAATCAATCTTATACCATTATCATTACTTAATTCATGAAGACTCTCTTTACCAATCGTGGGTTTAAATGTCTCTTCTTTGCCAATCTGTGCATTACAGTCACCTAACAGAATTTTCATATCATACTGAGAAAATTTATAAAAGACATGTTCTAACTCTGTATAAAAATCATCTTTAGTATTATCATCTTTATCTTCCGTTGGTGCATGTATGTTTATTAAAATAATTTTACACCACCTACCCTGTAAAACTCATATGATATCCTAACCGTTATAAAATTACAAATAAAATATATTCACAACCTTAGATATACTAATACGAAGAAAGAAATTCAGAGTAAGATTTCAAATGCATGTGTATAAACTAATTATAGAAGTACAGAGCAATATGAGAGTATTGAACTTCTTTTGCAGGATAACGTTTGCAATATTGAGGCGACAAAATTAAGAATTGTTGCTCCAAGAGAAACCAAGGGCGTAGTGTATTGGTTAGAGTTCTTGATAGCATTGTAAGCGGTCCGAGTATCGATTCCCCTTACAAGCTGTTCTCTTTTTTTTTTCATTTTCTTTTTATTAAACAAGTTCATGGTGACGTTATTTGTATAATGTCACAGTGTATAGTGGCTACATTGTTCTGCACCATGTCACCATGAAAATGTATGATAGTTATGTGAATAAAGTATATTATAGTTTGTTGATAGATTAAAAAAAAGTGGTTAGCAGATCGCGCTGCGACGCCAAGAGTTCCGCGTTCGAATCCCGCTCGGGCTTGGTTGTTTGTGAATGTCCATTTATCCATTTCATCACTCATCCTCATCTTCGCAAATTAGCCAAGAGGCACAAAACGCGAATTAAAATAAACTAAATCAATCAATCAATCAAACCATGCCAGTTGATTTTTAATTTCACGAAAACGAAAAAAAACAGGAACTTTCACACATGATACGAATATGCAGGAAGTTTGAAGACTACGCAGTTTGAAATAAAGCTTACATTATTTACAAACATTCAAATACTTCGAAGCCTCCCGATGGCATAGCTGTAAAGTTGCTGCCTTGTAATCAAGGTGTCCAGTATTCGATACCTGGTGGAGGCACAATATGGTCACTTTAAACTGTAAGTCGAGTCCCGATTAGCCATACTGTGAATAAAGCGTACTTAAAACAACAAAAAAACTGAAATGTACTCCGACTATATCAGAATATTTTTTTTGATTTGTGTATCTACTAGAACACAGCTCTCTTAATTATTCTATCTCATGTTGTGGTTCCCAGTTTTTTTTGTTTTTTTTGCTTTATTGCCTGAATCCACTGAGTTTTCGTATCGTGTCTGCCGAAAAAAGATTCACAGATACTTGAGAAAATTTAATCGCTCCCGACCTCATATTGCAACCAACAGGCACGCAATGATTGTCACCTTTTCTGCAAGATATTACCCTTACATCTTTGTAATCCACGTTACTTTTTTCAAAACCGGAAGTAGGGTCCCGCCCGCGATGAACAGGAACGAAAATGTAAACATCAGGTGAATTGTCAGCATAATGGTTGAGGGTTCGACGTGCTGACCTCACGTCACCCCATCTGGTTGAAGATCTCTAGGAAGGATTGTGTAAGGGAGACTGGCATTCGGAAGGAAGGCCAAGGCCCTGCGAGAGCTGTTGAGCCATGGCTTATTATTAGGGGCACAAATTTATGGTAAATAAAAACTGAGAAGAGCGGTAAATAAAATGTTAGATCAGCGGTATATACCACCGGTGAAAAAAAAATTGCACACACTTTTTCATTATGAGAGGAAACAACATACAAAAGAGCTATAAATTGATCAACTACTTCGTTTTTATATACTGTACACGTGCACAAGTACTTAGCTGTTCAACCAAAAATAAAACATCAACAGAAAATCACTTCATTACTAAATTGCATATCTCAAGTGATTTATTCATTGTATGTATTTAAAGGATATCCTTGCTGTCCAACAAATAAAATAATCACTACTGCACATACACAAACACATGTTGAAAATCACTTGATGATAAACAAAATTCATTCATGACTGAACACCAATGACACCATTGTCTCCCTTGATGTGCGGGAACAGACTAATCTTATCGCTGCTACAGCTAGCAAGTTCAATGAAACTGGAAGTAGAGTAGACATTCGAGGGAAGAAAGGAATGCAGCTTGACAGGGAGCGAAGTTCTCGAACTGAGATTATGTGCATGGAAAATCCCAATTTGCAGCGTCTTCCTGATGTGATCGAAGATAAAACGTTCTTCAGCTGCAAGTGGTAGGAAACTTTAGGCAAACGTTTCGTTACAAATCGACAGTTTGCGCGCACAACCTCGATTGCCGGTTTTTGAGTGTTTTCTACTTAATTTGATGATATTTCACGGTTATTTCTCGAAAAAGCGTTCATTTCGTGGAAAAGCACACATTTCGCATTACTTCGCGAATAAAACTCATCAAT
Source organism: Lepisma saccharinum (assembly GCF_977018435.1). Taxonomy (NCBI): domain Eukaryota; kingdom Metazoa; phylum Arthropoda; class Insecta; order Zygentoma; family Lepismatidae; genus Lepisma; species Lepisma saccharinum. The sequence goes on from NC_139230.1 coordinate 135,354,131, forward strand.
ATTTCATCATTGGGGGTGTAGTTACGTGCAGAATGTTCAAAATTGAATCTTTTTTTCACATTTCGCGATTTCGCGCATCGCGAAAATTCAATGTCCCTACTTATTATTATTAATATTATTATTATTAAAATAAGAAAAAACAAGGGAATGAGGAAAAATATATTTTTTAAATATTTATCTATAATAAAGCAACCATTCAATTTTATTTTGTTTTTCATGGATCAGGTGCCCTACTACGCTATATCTTACATGTTACACGATAAAGCACTAATTACTATCCGAATACTTATTCAATAAGCTTTCTTGTTTGCTAGGAATCATTGCTTATTGCATGTTGAGCTAGTGCCCACCTAGCCGCCTCTGATGAAATCTATCATTCTTCAGATTCTCTTTAAAATTCGACTCTGGTCAGTTGTAACTTGCTGGGTGCAGACACTGTGCATCGACGCACTGTGTTTTGCGATATGGAGCGGCCTTGTGAAGTGTGACTCATGAACGCAAGCAAGCTACGCTACGCGTACCAAGCTTGTCTGCCTTTGAAAAACGTTTCGCACATTTGGAAGTTCGCAAACGTTGTAATTATTTCGTGTCACCTTACGCAACAGCAAATACATTTCAAAAGGCTGTTCTGGACACGAGACTTGCATCAGAAAACAAGCATATCTTTTGCTGCAGTATCATAGGAAGAGAACATCGTCCGCAATTTTGAAGCGTGTAGATATTTTACATTAATAATGGCTAATCAACATAATACGTGTAAGTAAGTTAGAAGAAGTAACTAGTAAGTTAGAAGAAGTAACTCGCATTTTCACAAAAAATACCAATATTCTTGTTTTTCTTGATGACTTCGAAAATATATTCTCGAAGATAGCTGCTATACTACAAGAAACAATTCAAAATTAAAGTAGAAGTTCAACTACATTTATACCCTGTCCAGGCTAACTGTGGAGCAAGGCCGCGCATAGCGTCAGAGAAGCGAGGGAAATCTGTTGGCAAGAGAGAATCAGTAGACGCTGATGGGAAGGCTGGTAACTTCAGTCGCTTTCCACTTCTCCACGCAATTCCGTTCCTCTCACGTGTTCATTGGTGGAGTCGTCTCGCGTCACTACTTCCACGGAGACTTGTTTTCGTTTGTCTGCTTAACAGTTAGCTGGGACGGAGTATATAACCAAGGACATTTACAGTATTGGAAAGACAGAATACTTAAACATTGTTGTTTCAACGTAAGGAAAGGGCGTGATGTAGTGTCGACCTGCTTGACGAAGTGGTTAGCAGAGCGCGCTACAACGCCAGGGGTTCTGGGTTCGAGTCCCGGGTAAGGCATGGGTATTTGTGTTCGTCCAGTTGATAAGAAACAAAGAAAAATGTAGGAATTGAAAATTGTAAAATTGAGAAAAAGAGTGAATGGTGGGGGATACCATTGTGTAGGGGGTATTTCCTTTAAAAATAAAAAAAAATAGTGGTCAGAGTTGTCGATTGGACTGCTAGTGGTCCCAGGTTCGATTCTCCTTACGAGGTGTTCTCTTTTTTTTAAATTTTCTTTTTATTAAACAAGTTCATGGTGACATTATTTGTAATAGCAGTGTATAGTGGCTACATTGTTCTGCATCTGAAATTTACTAAAAAAAATAAACAAATAAATGAATTGACACAAGTTCAAAGGGATATTTTCACGTATCAGATCTTGAATTATGATACTCTTGAAACGATAATTGTGTACTGCTTCAAAGACATTGACAAATATTTATGAAAGAACTATTTATATTTGCGGAAATTCAGGACATACTAATTTTACCCCTTTTTCCACTCTAGTTCAATGCAAGGATACTTCTGCAAATATCGAATGAAAAGTTTCCATCATGTGCAATTCTCCATTAAATGTTTTCGCCGAGTCGTACTACCTTCGTTTTCTTTGTTACAAACAAGTATTCTTTGCACATGGCATGTAGGAGGAGAGTTGGATCTACATTTCACATTCGTCAGCTCATTCCACCTGCGTCCAGGAGCGAAAGCTTGTAGGGTAGTGGTTACCGTTAAGGATTGTCAATCTGATGGTCGTAGGTTCAAACCCCTCCGGTGGCAGAAACTTTTCGGAAGTTCTAGTCATATCTCATTGTGTTCATTGTGCACGCCGTGTGAAACGGAATGATTCAGTTTCGAATTAACAATGGGGGAGGGGAAATATTTAATAACAAAATCTCCATTTCAACGAACCGAGAAGTGGGTAAGAATTGGACAATTCTTATAAATATTAAAATTATATTTATGTTTTTAGTGGTATAATCGCAGGTAAAATCAAACATCTTACGTGGAAGATTTTATCTTGCTCTGAACTCGGCCAAAAGGAATTTCGCGCCGATCTAATACATTCTCCAATACATTATAAAATGTTATTGAATGTTTCATGTCGATAATTTGATCAATGCATTAGTTAGTTCTTGACGCCGAGACGATATTTTCTGCATCTACCTCTTCTCTCCTCTCGTCTCCAGTCTATTCTGTTCTTCTCTTCTCCTTCTACTTATTCTCTCCCCTCCTCCTCCTCTGCTTTTATCTCATACCGCCTTCCCTACTTTTGTCGCCTCTTCTCTCCATCCCACTCTTCTCCACTCCTCTTATCTCCTCTCCTGTCTTAGATTTCCGACTCCATTGCACTCTTCTCCTCTTCTTTTCGTTCTTCTCTTTTTCTCTCTTTTACTCTACTCTCCACTCCACTCCCCTCTTCTCGTCTCCTCCTCTCCTCTCCAAACTCCTTTCCTCCTCTTCTATCACCTCGGTTTCCTTCTTCTCTTCTCTCCTCTATGCTCCATTTTCCTCATCTCCTCGCATCTTTTTCCATTCTCGTAATTACTTCTCCTACCCATTTCTGTCCTATATTTTTCCCTCCTTTACTTTTCTTCTTCTCCTTTCGCTTTCTCTTTTCTACTCTCCTTTGTCCCCTTTCGTTTCCTCTCTCCCCTTTTCCTTTGTGCAGACTCATCAAAAATGAAATAGTAGAACACCGACTTTCCTTCTTCCAGAAAGTGTTTCCATTTGCAACAAATGTAATACTGATTTTTTTTCTAGTTTTGTGCAATAATACGTTGATTTCTTTCTTTCGCGTATTTTATAAATATCTAATGTGCATGTGGCAACCCTGAACTTCAGCCTACCTCTACACGCAACCCACCAACTCCTTGTGTAAATTGGGTTGCCTAGTTTAAAATGTCGTTGTCCTAAAACTTTTCAGTATATTGCTGTTAGTGGAAAATTTCTTATCTATGTAACTGAAAATGCAATGGAAAAATCGTATAAACAACTAAAATAAATGTATGGTAAAGCATATGGAACTTGCTACTCAGGAATGCGTTCACACAACAAAGAAATAAAATAAAGTCAACACGTTTTTAAGCGTGTAGCTTCATTGTGGTTAACGCACCTGTAGAAAATTGAAAAACACACTCTCTTATTCATAAGTTGACATATTGTTATTCCTATATTCCCACGAAAACGGCCAAAAATTAGTATAAATTAATATCTGACCCTCAATGCTTGAAAAATCAAAACAAGCAAACACTGTTGACTACGTTGATCAAAAAATGGATCCTTTCTGCAATTGCATTAGACAGATATAATAATAACCATGGAAATTCCATGCTGAAAAAAATCAACTGATATGATCATGTATTCAAACTGCTAGCTGCTTTAAGGTTGAGTTATTTCTTAAGAAAGAATTGTAGTAACTTATTCATTAAGATATATCTGACTTCAGAAGTATGCATTAGAAAAACAGTAGAAATTCAGTTCATGTACTGTTTTTCCAATTCAATTCAAAATCACTAAAAATATTGTGTCAAGAATGAATTTGTCTATTCTTGGAGTCAATAAATGATTTTATAATATATGGTAGCAAATGCATTATTATTTACATTGTTTTATCAGTACAGTAGCTAGAGTACAGTAGCTGTACAGTAGATCTACAATAGAATTTCAGTTCATTTCACTGTACACAGTAGAAGACATTTGAAAACAGTAGAATTTGTCTCCTGAACTTACTTACTTACTTAGTCGCGTCCTCTTCTACCTGCCGGTGTCGAGGAGTTACAGAGAGCTCTCCAGACGTTTCTGTCCATCGCCTTTTCCTGTGCCTCTTTCCATCTTATGCTTCGTTTCTCCAAAATCTCTTTGACACTCATATTCCATGTCTTTCTTTTGGTCTTGTTCCTTGTGGACGTGCTTCCCATATCTGCTTTGGCAGTCTCGTCTCACTCATTCTGCTCAAATGGCCGAACCATCTGAGTTCATTACGTTCAACTGTTTCTTGTAGTGGCTGAGCATTTAAAGATTGCCGAATGGTTTGATTCCTTATCCGATCTTTCCTGGCTTTCCCACTTATTCTTCGAAGGTACCTCATTTCCATTGTTTGTACACTTTGGAGGTGTTTTCCAGTCATTGTCCAAATTTCACTGCTACATGTAAGTGTTGGTATATACATTGTTTTATATACAGTGAATTTTGTTTGGGTAGATATTTCTTTTTTGCCTATAAATCCTCGGTTTATCATTTGATATAGCTTTCCTGTCTTCATGATTCTATCTCTTATTTCTTCCTCTTCTTTTCCTTGACTGTTTATAATTACTCCAAGATACTTGAAATTTGGCACTTGTTCTAAAGGTTTGTTATTCAGTTTTATCTTATGGCTTGTCTTTTCTCTGCTAATTATCATTGTTTTAATTTTCTCTGTATTTATTTCCGTATTCTTTTTCATTAATTCTTCATTAAGAATATTTAGGTTATATTGTAAACTAGCCTGTGTATTAGCTATTAGTATAATATCATCAGCGTATATGAGCTCTGTTAGTTTAATTGATTTCATATTCCAGTATCCTACATGAAATTGTTTCATTTCTATGTGGCATTCCTTTATTACTTCGTCTAATAAGATTATAAATAGATATGGTGATAGTATATCTCCCTGTTTAATTCCTGTTGTTATTTCAAATTCCTCTGACTGGTGGTTTCTCGTCCTCACGTAGCATCTGCATCCTTTGTACCAACTTTGGATTGCTTTTATTAGGTTTTATCCACTCCTTTCTCCTCTAAAGATTTCCATATCTCATTCCAAAGAACTCTGTCAAAAGCCTTTTGTAGATCTACAAAACATACATGTGCCTTTTTATTGTATTCTATTGTTTTGTCTGTTATTTGTTTGAGGGTGAAAATATGGTCTTGTACATACACTTCTTGCTGGTCTAAAGCCTGCTTGACTTTCTTCTAATTGCTCTTCGACATATTTTCTGAGTCTATTCTTCAGGATTCTTGAATATATCTTCCCTGGCACACTGAGCAATGAGATTCCCCGATGGTTTCTGCATTCTCTATTATCCCCTTTCTTGAAGATTGGGATTATTACTGATATCTCCCATTCCTTCGGTACAGTTTTCTTTTCCCATACAACATTCAGTAGGTTCAAAAACAGTTGCTCTCCAGCATTTTCCATGTATTTAAGCATTTCTGGTGTTAAACCATCATGTCCACTAGCCTTACGTAACTTCAGTTTCTTTAATTCTGCTTTTAATTCTTCTACTTTGATATCGTTTATTTCCTCTTCTTCACCCTCCATTTCTGTATCTTCTGTTCTTTCATTTCCTGTTTGAACCTCCGTCCTGTTAGTTTGTGTTTCATCCTTCAGCAATTCTTCGAAGTATTCCTTCCATCTTTGCATGATTTGTTCTGGTTTTGTTCTTAGTTTACCATCTTTTCCTTTTATGTATTTTAATGGGCTTTCTTTATCTTTTCTCATGGTCTTTAAAACTTTGTAGAATAGTTTTCTTATTTTCTCGGCTGTTCTCTTCCATACTTTCCCCAAATTTTCTCCAAGAGTTCTTTTTAGCATCTAACACTTTCTTTTTAACTATATCCCTTTGCCTCCTATAGTCTTCGAAGCTTTCTAAATAATTAACTGATAGGTACTTTTTCCACAGTATTTTCTTGTGCGTGACTTCTTCTTTCAGCTGATCTGTCCACCATGCCGTTCTTTTCATTTTGTTTCCAATGTATGTTGTCCCGCAGCTTTCCTCTGCAGACTGTAGCAAAATCTTCTTAAATTCATCCCACAACTTATCTACATCTATTTCTTCCTTTTTATGTTTCTCCTGTATCTTTGCTTCTATTAGTTGCTGATATTTTTCTTTAACTTTTGTATCTTTAAATTTGTATGCCTTTATTCTTATTTTGTTTTGTTTTTCCTGTCTTCTTTTCCCTTTAGTTTTTAGCACTCTACTTCTTTGTACTACTCTTTCCATTATTAATAGTTTATGGTCACTCCCAATTTCCGCTCCTCTTTTCACTCTGGCATCTCTTATCTTTCTCATCGTATTTCTCTCTACTATGAAATAGTCAATTAGAGATTTTGCCCTTCTTGTTGGTTCTTCCCTAGTGTATTTATGGATTTCTTTATGTGGGAATTTAGTATTTACCACTACCATGTCATTTGTTACACATAATTCTAAGATTCGTGTACCATTATTATTTAATGTCTCTTCTCCATGTTGTCCTATTACCTGTCTCCATTCTACCGTATTGTTTCCTACTCTTCCATTTAGATCTCCTACTATCAGTACTTCTTCCTTTCTTTCATCTATGATTTTCTGTAGTGAATAATAGAACATGTTTTTATTCTCTACTGTATCATCTTCATTTGGACCATAAACTATTATCATTGATATATTTTCTTCTTCTTTAATGTTAACAATCATTATTCTCTCACTTATGAATTCCCAATCTATTATATTGTTTTTCTTTTCTTCGTGGATCAGAAGTGGCACCCCTCCTCTAGCTCTTTCCATTCTCGGTACTCCACAATATATCAGTACATATCCGTCATCTAACTCAATTTCTCCATTTCCTTTTTTCTTGGTTTCAGTTAGGGCTAATTATTTTACTTTGGTGTTCTTCATTTCTTTTACTATTTCAACTTCTTTTCCATTAAGGCCTCTGATGTTCCAAGTTCCAAAAGTCATATACCTTAGTCCTCGCCAATTGTCTTTCCTGTAGATCCGTCCGGCCAACTCTCTGTCTTTTCTTTTAATCATCTTTATTTAAGAAGTGTAGGTGATTGGCCTGCAGCTTCCTAGCATAGTGAAGGGGCTGCCTTCTTATTGCTGCTATGCCAGCAATGGGGTTTGGATGTTTCTCCCCTTTTCTTTTGTGGGCTCTATGCTCCAACCTCCACTTCCTTGGAGGACCTGGGATTTTCTGATAGGGGTTTACTCCCCTTAGAAGGATCGGCTTCTCTATGCCTAAGAGTTCCTTCCACCCTTTGGTTTTCTGTTGGGGTGACCTTCCCCTAGCCTTTGGAGATCCCTCTCCTCCCTGCAAGGCAACAGGGGCAGTGCTTGTTTAATGGCGGCAATTTCTCGCCATGTCGTAGTGCTATTATAAGGCTTTTCTGGGATTTTATGACGATGATCTTGCCATAATCCTTCCTCCCCAGACCTCAACAGCACTACCGCCTCGGTCAGGGACTGCTTATTTGGTATTTCCTTATTCGCAGCTAACCACCATATCTGATGGCCGTTCGCTATCCGCCACCTGCGACCCGCCCAGTAGCTGAGGCTCGCCCTGGGTTGTCTCCTGAAAACAGTGGAAATTTCCAGCAGGGCATGTCCTCTGCTTATTGATACATTTGTTTCAATTCTTGAACGGTTTGTACATTGTGGAAACCAGAACTAGAGAACATGCTGATGGACAATCTGACTCTGTTCTCTCTTATATGGGCTGTCTGCTATACCTGTCACTTTTGAGTTTATTGTATAATATTCTATTGCTAGCTGATTACCAATTGTCAATGGCATTCAGTGTGATATGGCACATGTGCACAGATATGTAAGAATCATAACCTAGGAGTTTGTTTCAATATAAGCCATTCATATTTCACGAAACTTTAAATGCTGTAAGTTATTAATATATGCATGAAATGTAGCTGCGTTAAGAATGAAAAAAACTGTTTCATGGATACGTAAGAGCCGGCCCCCGTGGGGGAGTAGTTAGCTCATCCCCATCTTTGCAAATAAGTCAAGAGTAACACAGAAAGCAAAGTAAAATAAAGAAAATCAATCAATGGATACGTACGTACATTTTGTTTATATATTAATTATTGCCGTTGTTGAAAAATATCCCAATCATTACAGAGTGAATAATACACACACTTGTCTATTCTATTTTACTGCTCTACGTCAGTACATCAGCATTGTGAAATATCTCTATAGTTTTATTGCCTGTTTGAATGCCTATAACACATGTGCTGCTGCTTTAACATATTCCAAACATCACAAACATATGCTAGTGACATTTTTGTATTTTTGTTTACAGTTAGTACTACATGTTGTGTATATAAGGTTGACAGTTGGATGCATAAATATTACAAAGCAAATTGTTGATCTTCATGTTTATTCTTCTGTTTTGAGTAATGAAAGCTTCAAGAATTGAAATAAATTAGGTGACAAGCACCTGGCAACGTCTACATGAGCATACTTAAAAATTAAGCTCTTAAAAACAAGTACGATGCAAGAGAAGCATAAATAAAAATAGTCATCGACAAATTACCGAGCAATATTTGTGCAATCCACTGTTCTTGAAGAGCTCAACTTGTGAACATTATTGAATCAAGCATGAGAAGTGCATAATATATTATTGTGCAACTTCAGGATACACACTAAACTTCTGTTCTGACATAACATGATTACCTTGCACTTGCTAGGTTATTCTATTTTTCTATAGGGAGAAGGCAGCTAGCAATATGTACATCAAGCATCCTGCACTTCTTTTCATTGTTCCCAATGCATGGTTCATATTCAAACAATCATCTCATAATTTCTGCCCCACAACACCCTCTAAAGTATGTCACTGTATGTATCTTTTAGAATACTACACAAATCGCCCTACACAAATATTTATATTTTTCCTCTCCTTTTCTTGTGGGGTGGGGCTGGTCATGCTAGCCAGTTCTCGTCCTACTCTCGATATTTTCTGACAAACATTTGGACATTTCTAATATCTTTAACGCCGAAAATCTGTAAACACAATAGGGGTAAATTGAGCAATAGTGATTTTTTAGGCATCTTTTATTCTACTGTTACTTCCGATTTTCTGCATTTCACTGAGACCCAACAAACCAATTCCTTCCTTTATTTTAACTCAAACGCAGAAAATCGGAAGAAACTGAAGGTAAAAAATGTTTTAAAATACATCATTGTTCAATTTATTTCTATTGTGTTCGCAAATTTGCCGTGTTAAGTTACGAGAAATGCCCAAATTATTGTTAGAAAATATCGAGAGTAGGACGAGAACTGGCTGGTTATTGCGCGCACACACATTCAACTGTCACAATTGAAGTAGGATGCAATTGGTAGGCTGATACTATGACAACGATATGAACGCATGGATCGAATTGGCAAATAAGTTGCCATGACAACGAGCCAGTTTCAGAGCAACTACCAAGTGGTTCTGCACGCTAAATTTCATGACGTCATGGTGTTTGCAAAATGTACATGGAAAGCATAGGAAGTGACCAATCCTGTTTATTCTTGACCACTCTATTGAACTTTCTTGGTTTTGAGGAAGGAGGGGACGGGGTTACGTTCGAGTGACTGCCTGCAGTGTTTTGTTGCTTTAACACATTACCCTTCATTGATTTCATTACATTCATTACTGAGAACTTACTGCAAAATTGTATGCGGCTCCTCACGCTGCACTAACGTCTAGATTCTATAAAAAAGTATACAATTTCAACAAAAATAAATTAGTGTGAAACAATACATATATAAAAATCTTACATTTATTACATAGCAACACGTTTCTCACCAATGGCGTAGTGTTAACGACAATGTCTTGTTATCACCGGTCCCGGGTTCGATACCCGGCGGAGGCACACAGTTCGTATTTCAGTTCAAACTATAGATCCAGTCCAAATTAGCCTTTCATTGAATACAATGGACTTAAAAGCAAATTAAAACATGGCAACAAAGTTCCATTAGTTTCTAAGAAAATATTCTCTCACACACACTTAAATATACATTGTATATTTATTTATATCTAAGGTCTGGGTCTAAAAGAGCCGATGTCATATATTGATAAGCATGAGACTTGAGTGGAATGCAACTTAGATGGATGCTAATATTCTTGTCAGAAAAGGTCCAAGTTACTTGTGCAGTAATTTCCAACCTAAATCATTGAACATTTTATATTGATTGATGGATGTGCTTATTTTACTTACCGCCTTTTGTGCCATTTATGGCTAATTTGCGAAGAAGGGGATGAGTGATGATATGATAAAATTGATGAATGGACACTCAAAAACATCCATGCACAGGCCGGGATTCAAACACGGAACCCCTGGCGTCGCCCATTTTATAATTATTACAAGTAGGGCTATCTGTTTTCGAGATCCAACCGTCCATTCTTATGTTCTAGTGAATAGTCGAAACCAATTGATGACTCAGTTTCTACGAAAAATAAAAAATATAAATTTCGGTTTACAAAAATATCTACCTAACACTAAACTAATCTCGACTTGAGTGTCTCGTATTTCAAACTGTCAAAAATAAAAACAAAAAGTATGCTTAACCTTCAGTATTCAGAAGTAAATGAAGTTGAAAACACTTAATTTTGTGTATGTTTTTGTATGCACATACTATATAGTAAGTGATCCTTAAATTTAGAAAGTATTCCTGATTTTCTGTATAATTATCCATTAGTGCTGGTGCCCGAACCATTGGATATCTTGTGGTTGCTTAGAAACTTTGACAAATGAAAAGACACAAATTCGTTGGACTGAGAGTAGTAATGCGTCGTTCAGTGGGGTATTTAGTATCTCGATCACGATCGATGTGTCTGTCTTTCAACAGGAGCCACAATTTGACAACAATAGTGATTATATCTAGCCATCTTACAAACGAAAGTATAAATGTCTACTTTATGTGTAAAATACTACTATGAAATAATTTTTAAAAGGAAATATTTTTGAAGAAAATTTAAGGGAATTATTCATATATACCTTAGTATAGGCTAATAAAAAATAAAATAACCCGTGACTCTACAGCCTATCTCCCGACTACCAGTCTCCCTCCCACAATCCGACCTAGAGGTATGGAGGGAGATCTTCAACCAGTAATGGGGTGACTTGTGGTCAGCACGTCGAACCCCCAGCCGTTATAGGAGATATCCGTCACCGAGTTACGCTACTCACTAGTAGCTCCCCAATTTCCTCACGATGGTGGTTTGCCATCGGTAATATACACAGGCCGAGAACTCAGAGACTGAACCCAGGTGAACTCGAACCCATGCCGTTCCGCATTCGGAGCCCAAAGCACAGCGCCTTAGACCGAAGTCCAAGTAGGAGGGCATATATATAAAATCACAAAAAAATATATAAATTATAACTGTTCGTAATCTGTCATTAATGGTTATTTTCTGTTGTCTTCCGTAAAAAAATGCGTAAATACAGGGTGGCCACAAAGTCTCGTTATCGCTATGTAAAGTATAATAAAAGTATATTTGTTTCCGTTTTAGACCGTACAGTTCCACTGACGAACTGAAAGATACTTTGAAACGGGCTTTCACTCGTGTTAGGCCAGCATTGCTCCGCAAAATATCGCACAGAACCTGGCTATCCTTTGCCATGAGAATGATGGTGCACAGACTGATCCCTTTTATAATTAATGGTTTATATCACAGAGGTGTTTAGTAAATTCATTGTCTGTTATCAATAAAAACTACTCAAAAGAATTATTGTTCATTGTGTTTGCATATTATAAGGGTAACGGGACTGTGTGGCCACCCTGTAGATTGTTTTTCTCGGAATCTGCAAAGAAAACCGCATTTGATTTGGTATCTTATTGGGTAGGCAGAGAGAATGTGCAAATAAAAGAAAATTCCAACAATTGTTTTTAGGAGTAAGAATCAACCTTAAAAAATCACCCTTATGCCATGCTCGTGTATCGTATCGTGTGTGTCTGCCTCTCTGTTCTTCCATCTACCTTGTCAACTATCGATATTTCAGAAATAACAAAATGTTGGTGAACTGGTAGTCCTAACAAATAAAAGCCCAAGGCACCATTAATCAACTCGATCAACCAGTCTGTCTGGTACTAAGAGGCAACAACCGGTCTCGAGTGATCTGTCAATATCTCGACAAGAAAGAACGAGCATATCTAAAAGTTTCTGTAATTAAGCGTTAGGCCATATTAGCTTAAGAAATTATGAAATATTTCGATTGACCCACCCGTCTCTCTATGACAGTAAAATAACTGAATGTCAAAAATCGATGACTTCTTAATGTTGCAACATCTTCGAAATTACTCAAGCTTTAAATCAGAATGGTTCCTGAGTATCGGCGCTTGTGTCGTCCTAATTGCGAACACTTGCTGCCTAAACAGGAATATACTCGAAGCGCTATGTCCTAATTACGAACACATTTTTCTGCCTTGAGATCTACAACTTTCTCTCACACTTCCCGAGTCTATTTAACGATTTATTTAAAGGGTCTCAGTTCCAGACTTGAGAGTGGTTAGTGTATTGTTGAATCATAGAAAATTCGACATGATTAAAGTAGTCGCCAAAGTACAGGTATATATAATTTAGTAACTAAAGTGTAACCTGTTATTTTATAGGAATACGTACTGCACACTTCATTTAAAAAGTAGAAGACCATGATAAATCAATCAGGTCAAACCAGTTGTCTCCCTGCGTCACTACCTTATCTGTTTCTGAAAACAGGTTTTTCAGTTTCATGTGTTCGTAATTAGGACACGAAATTATTTCTCGCTTTTATGTGTTCGCAATTAGGACGATTTTGGCTTTCTTCACAATTAGGACACAACCATCGGCGCTAACCATTTTATCAGTTCTGAACTGCATAGACCCTCCTTTAGGATACGTCATTGACTTCGAGTAATTTAGTATTCGGTGTCTACCTGGAAACAGACACCAAGGAATTGGCAGAAAAGAAAAACCCTACTTAAAACGACAGAACAAAAATTCGCTATGGGTAGTAAAACGTGTGCCCTGAACCAAACATCTTGAAGAATGGGAGCATATTTTTACTTTGGCTCATGGTTATACGTATTTTGTTGCTTAAACACAATTACAAAAAACAATTTCTGCGAATTGGTAAATTTGTCATGTCCAGCCAACTCGGACAGGTCTTGAATGAACCTACGTTGGCCTTGCAAGGTAGCATGAATCACGCTCACGAGCACTGACGTGAAGTCCACCACACGGCCCTGCAGGGCTGTTTCAGTCTAATGGGAGATTGGTTGACCGAAGTTAGTAGTCTGTTTTTCGACGGTGCCTCGCAAACCGGCTCAAGTCAAATTCGTGTCGATATTCGTGAATCTTCTCTTTTAGTAAAATGTATTTAGAGAATTCGAGTAGAATACATATAATATTTAATAATAGTAACAGGAATTTAAGTATACTATATTTTTTTCAATGACACATTGTTTAGTTTTTAATTTGGATAAGTAGCTTCATCCGGCCGATCTGTTTCCATAAATTTTGAAATTGTGTCGTCTGATACTTGTCAATGAAGAACGTTTTTGGAGATACGGTAAGTTTTGCCTAATGTAGTTAATGTGAACTAGATTATCGTAAACATTGTATAAAATCATTGCATTTTTCAAAAGAAAAAATATCGCCGAACAAATTCCGTTCATCTCGTATATCAGTACAGACTTGTTTTAAGTATCGAAGACGAACCTTTTACTTAATTGTGAACCATTTGTTGTTTAAATATAATAATATTATGAACTGTTCAGTGTCGTTGTTTTGTAAGGCCCAAGTTCCATGTGTATAAGTTAATCTGCGATGTTATGTTTTCTACAAACAATTAATTTTCATTCCCTGCCGTATTTGTTTGCTTGAGTTGAATAGGTGGGTCAGGTTTTTCTCTATATTTTATAATTATACATTCGCGCGGAAATAATAAGATAATAAACCAAATGATCCTAACCTACTTAAAACGTATAAAAATTAACAGTGTTTGTTCATGGAGGCACTACTTTCAATGGGGGTTTTTATGTGCATATAATTCTTAAGGATCACTTGAGGAAAATGCAACTTTGTATTGAGAACAGCATATTTTCAGTAAGACTTGAAACTTTCCTGGCGACGAATGATGAATAGATTCTCTCGGGCTATCGACCAGGTGAGTTGGTATGTATGGTAACGGTTCAGAATGTTTTATGATTTTTTTTTAATTTTCTTAGCAGGGAGACTAAATATCATAGAATTTTGACAATCATTGTCACACGAAATTTGAACCTTCCTTAAAGTAATGACTACTGTTCGGATTTCGAAAGAAAAGTTATTTATGTTGAAAAACTCAACTTAAAAATTGCCTTACGCAAGCAAGCGCGCTTCCCATGGACAACGTATTTTCCATTCACAAGCAACTGTAAGTATCGTAGACTAGTGGGAATTAATGTAGAAGTAAATCGGAACCTTAGTAGAATGCATGTAAATACTTTATTTTAATGCTAAGAGAACCAAACCTGGCCTGCCTAACCTAACTACGAAAGCATATATTGAACAAAATCTTAAGTAATCCTGAAAACTCTGCAGTATGTGTTAACCGAAGTAAATTGAAATCGAACCATGTTAAAATCACAATAAAACAAAAGGAATTTGTGTTAATCTCTATGGTTAGTTGAGTGACTGACATTGTGTGAAATATAATAGCATTTATACTTAATAATAATAAAAATGGTGAAAATAACTTATTCTGCTAGTCTCAACATCTCATGACTGTTGTTGCATGTTTTCTTTTCATTTATTTTATTTTGAGAATAATTACTGAAAATCATGGTTCCCATTGTGTGATGTTCTCTTTTTAGATGTAATGCAAGAGAATGTAAAGGTGCTTTCAGTACTGCAAACAACTGTGAGAATAAATTTGCAGTTAGAGAAACCTTTCTGTGGAATAAAAAAAAATATTTCAGAGTGTGATCATTTCCACAATTTATCTATTTCAAGATGAACATTTTTGTGTTCAGTAACATGCATGTATCATGATACATACAGTACAGTAGTTACTGATATAACAGATTAATCAAGTCCAGTGAGATGTATGAAAGTAACTAGTCTATGTTGCACACTGTTTATGCTGTACTTCATTAAATACTAGTTGCTCATGTTATAAAACTATGTGTAATAAATAATTACAGAAAGGAGGTATGGAGTTGCAAGGTCCAATATGATTTTTTTTTATTTTTGTAATGATGTTCGTATGTCCTTAGAATAACGCAGCCAAAGTTGATAATGAAGACATGCATGTCTTAAAGTGAGTACATTAAGTACATCATTTCTGTTTGCCATAGCTTCAGTCGCCTTTATTTTTGCAAAGTGTACTCTCATTTATGTGGTGAGCACTTGAGCATGTTGGCTACTGAAATGTTAGTGTCAGCAGGGAAACTATGTTACCCATTGGGCAATTTCCAGTACATGTTTTCTTTAATAGTATTTGAACATGAAAATGTAACAAAATTAATCCCACTGTACATATTTGGAATGAAAGTACTAGTATTTTTTATACATAATAGAGCATTTCTTTAATTTCGAGGAATTATCCACCTATGTGTGTGTTTTATGCACACATCAAGAGAGATTGTTAAAATTTTCTTTGTTTTTTTTAAAGTAGGAATATTAATTTTCAATATTAGGGTTTTTCATTATTTCAATTGCCTTAAATGCTGAAATAAGTCTTTAGGGAACAACAATTAATTTTCCAAAATACGTTTTAATACTTTTCTTTCAAAGTGTAAAAATCATATATGTATAGTAGGTGATGCTGCACTTGCTACAATAAAGTATGAAATTTCACTTCAACTTAATGGTCTGTGTCATGACAGTAAATATGTGTTAAAGGGTGACTTTTTCGTAGCATTCAACCTAGTACTTTTTATTTATTTGATTTTTGAGTAAACTTCCGAGCACACTATTGGTAATTATTGTAATTTTTCTGTGCAGACTAACCTATTTCTAATCAGTGCCACAAGGTATGTGAACTGATCTCTGACAGTATTGATATTTTTATTATCGAATGGAGCGTAGTTGCTGAACGCAGTAATTTTTTTTCGTTTTAATATGTGGCAAACAAATATTTATTATTGATCGGTGTAAAATCTTTCAATACGATCCAGTATAGCCGAAGGATCAATCAGGAAAAAAATATTTTCGTAAATATGGATTATTATGATATAAATCGTTCTGAATTCTTGCATACTCATTTCATTCCATTTCTCCACCCAAGAAAGGAAAATGTACCTATTTTAAGAAGGTCATTTTCGTATGATGAAGAATGTTTTTATAAATGCCTTTAGAGGAAATTATATATTTCCATTCAAAGTAATAGTGCAATTTCAAGAAGTTTTGGTAATAGGTCGTTTTCAATATAATTTTCGTATACTTTTATTTTTGTGATAGAAATCAATTTTAATGCAAAAAGTTTGTAATTGAACGAAAGCATTGCATATAATTAATTTCCGCCACTTCTAACTACGTTTAGTCAATTTGTGCGTATAATTGTGCCGCCATACTGTCAACCATTCTTAACCCGCAGCTGTAACATCTTGTTGTAGTATGTCTATGAGGCTCTGTGGAGCCGAGTAGGAGCTTATAAACTACGCGTTGTTTTTTTTTTTTTGTCTTCGGGGGGGAAGAGAAAGGGGAAAGGGACAAGGAATGTCGGGTGCCTACAGTGTTTTGTTGCTGTTACTTTCGTGGTTCTTATACATTCAATTATTAATTTAATTCCATTTAATCTACCGAGAATGTGCAAGAATTTATGCAAGTCCTCACACTGCACTAATTTCTTCGTTTGTTAGAAGAACCCTTTCAACAAGAACAAATCTGAAATAAATAAAACATATAAATAGCTTCCATTTCATACATAGCAACAAATTAATAAAATTCCATTTGTTTCGATCAAAGTTCTCTCCGCCCCAGCTCTCTCTCTCTCTCTCTCTCAGACACATAAATATACGTGTATATTTATCCACTTACATTTATGTATGATGCTTTGATCTCAAAGAGCTGAGAATTGTTATGATAATGAGACCGGATGCTGATTTCATTTTTTTTAAGTCCACTTTATGCACATCAAGGCTAATCGGGACTGGACCTACAGGTTAAAGTGGGATCCGAACCACTTGTTCCTCCACCGGGTATCGAACCCGGGACCCCTTGAATGCAAGGCGAAGACGCTACCACTGCGCCATCGGGGAGGCCCTTTTGGGGCATGGAAAATTTCAATTTAGAAGAGCATTCACGCATTTCCTGTTGTTTAATAGAACATTTACATAAGTAAATACATTTTATTTCTTATTTTGTAGAATTTATGATTATTTTAAAAACAAATAATTCCGAAACATATAAAGCACTAGACCTCTCGTGTTGGGCTCAATTCGAATGTGATGGAACGGAAAACCAGGAGTCTGTCATTTGAACGTTGCATTTTTTAATTTTAATGGTGGGTGTGATATGAAGGGGTGATAGGAGGGATTTCCCCCTCCTCCTGTTGTGAACCATCAGATCTCTGGTTATGAATGACACATCTCAAACAGGAATCATTGTTTCCAACCCACTTGTAAACTATATCGTACTTACGTTTTTCCAGTTGAATTGATGTAAGTTTACCGCACCATAGCTACATACAAAAATTTCGTTTCGCAATTTATGGCGACTGTGTACAGTGGCGCCAATTTATATGAGCCCGTGGAGCCAGAGCCCACCCAATAGTTTATGTGATTTCTTGTGAACTTATGAATCAAGGGTTTGAGCCCACCCAATGTGTTTCAAAAGTTTCCGCACTTGGTTGTCTCTCTTACTGGATGTCATTTTAAGTTTTTTTGTTCTGACTTCATCACTTGATTTTTTATATTTTCTAAAAAATTCGTGGGCTTTAGCCCCTTCAGCCCTACCTCTGCGTACGCCAGTGATAAGGATGATGAAATTGGTGAATGGACATTCACAAAGAACAACCATGCCCGGAATAGAACCCGGAACCCCAAGCGTCGTCGTATGTTGTGATGAACAGAAACATGAAAAAGGGAATGAACGGGAAAGTGACTATCTCAGAGCCGCGACTAGAAAGGAGAACCCTGAACGCCAAAAAAATTGGAATACATTTTCAGATCTCAACAAAACACATTTTTATTTTAAAACGTGTCAATTTCAATGGGTACTATAATGCATTTTTTTTTACTGAATCCTAAGAAAAGCTAAAAATTAGAGTCATATTAGTTACAAGATAGGCGAATATGGCTACTTCGTTCATGAAATGGATATACCGAAAATATCTATCTCCACGTGACTCTCAAACTTCCAATTGCGATTACATGGTAATTTCCTTTTCTCTCCCGAAATTGACATTTTAGACAAATATTTATCCTATATTTCCCTATTAATGAATTTTTTGGGCTTACCTCACAAATTAAAAAATAAAAGTATTACAAAGACGTAGAAACGTAAAAATTTAGGTGTAAGTGTATTTTACGGCTTTCGAATTTGAAGCGATCAAAGTTAGAATTGCGTGACTTTTGAAACACTGTGTATTAGGTTTCTCACTTGAGTGTAAAAAGAGCGCTTAGTAACGACCTTCTCCCATCGTCATAGAGTTAGGCTAGCGAGCATTTCAGGATCCAAGTGTCCCATATTTTTGCCGGTGGATGAAGGAATAAACCCAGGATTAAATCCTAGAATCCCTGGCTTCGTAACAAACTACGTTAATCGTCCAACTACGGAAACATATGTCTCTGTTTTCGACTTGGATAGAATGTCACACGCACACTGTGGAGCAGTTTGTAAGCGCACAGGATACGTAATAAAATCACAAGCCTGTCATACGTTTGATACCTACCACCAGCACAAAGAAATTGCTAGCCTGAGGACTAGACAAGAAGTGCTTTCTCGAAACGTAGTCGCAGAATAGGTATAAATAGAAGCACTAGGCAATGGATAAAAACTACGATACATATTATCTCTTTATCGTAAACTGAACTCCAACAGCATATGGAAGACCAACTACTGACGAGTGACGTATACAACACTGCGAATGTTGTTTTGAGTACAATGTTGCCGTTACAATTTGGAACCTTTAATTTTCTTTGGATAGAATGAACACTGACAACCGAGATAAAGTGCAGGATTGCTCGGAAAACATTAGAGCAGTATCTCTGTTACGAATTTTACAAAATGTGTTCATTGCGATGTCCCTAAAGCCATAAGCTAATGCAACTATCCTACTAGATCGTTCCAAGGTGGTACATGTGTCTATCTCACCATATTATTAAAATAGTAATGTTTATGCTTATCTAATCTGTTTATAATTTCATTGCAAAAGTTGGGAGCGTACGAAGTTCCTACGTACCTCACTAAGGATCGTTCCTGTCTAGTCCGCTTTAGGTTCCGGGTTCGAGTCCTGGTCTGTAAATATCTTTTTTAGGTGTCTCTTCATCAATTTCATCTATTTATTAATTCATCTTCATAGTTTCGATTAATTATAAAAGTGACATAAAAGCAAAGCAAAATAAGAACAAATAAAAATAATTGCAAAATGACTACAATGTCAGAACTACATTGTAAAAATAAAATGCGAGCAGAAAATTCATTTTCAAACAGGTATTTGGGTAGAATTGTGTAGACAGACAGCATGCTCCCGAAAGTTGCCAATCCACGTGTAGCATGACCTTCGATACTGGGGTTGCGCTTTTTCAGGAAAGTTTTCTCGACCCTCCTCAGGCGTCTTATCAAGAATGCCTCGGTGTTCGTAGCATTGCCAACTTATTTTCCGTCGGAAAAAGTCTTTTTCCTCCTATTTAATCTGCGGTTGGCTCTACAATACATCATATTAAACCAGATACAACAACTGAATTACAGCGAAGTAGGTTAGAAACCCTGCGTGCTCAAGAGCAGCTTCGATAAGGCACCTGAATTATTTCGAGCTGAACCAGGAAATGGACGATCTTTATTCCCGAAGGCCATTCCGTAAAACTAATGCCACAAGAAGTTTTCTGTGTGGATTTGAGAGCATGAAATTGTAGGTTGATGATAGTACTACAAGACGTCAAGTGGATTTTTTTTCTGTTTCGTTATTTTATATAGCTTTGCTACCTATATAGTTTGAATAACTAATCAATCATTTGATGAGCAGACAAACACGAAGAAGCCGATCCCGTGGCAAATTAGTTAGCGTAATACACTGCTAAGTCTAATGTCGGATTAGAAAATATGGATGGGTCATTTGTCTTTATACCACTTCCATCACCTATCACATCCTTTATCATCGCGATTAACCTAAAGTGGTAGACGCGAAATAAAAATAGAACCTTTGCATGAATGTCCAAAAAAGAGGCAAGGGCACGACCCACCTGGAAAAGGAAAGTCAACCAAAAATTATATATATCGCGCAATTGCATTTTAGCTATAATAATATATGTTAATTATTACATACTGATTCGCACAAGTTAAAAGTTATAATTTATTGGGTCATGCACGCTCGCAGGCAGTCATAAGCAATTTTTTTAACACGAGAGTCCGCGCACCGCCTTCACAGTTAATAGCAAGACCTCAACTGCTACCTCAAGCGCGAGGTGCAGCATAACAGATTGTTCTAACTTACAATACAAACTCATAACATAAAATAACACAAGAAAAACTGATAATTTATATAACACATCAATGTTAATTAGCGATAGTAAGCTAAAGTTAAGGTTGGCAACAATTAAAAATTCCAACGTGGAAGTTTTTACATCGCCAAGAAGAACACGAAGCGTGGTTCTCCTACTCCTAACATAAACAGCCAATAGGAATACGATATTTTATTGAAAACGAGGGAGAAATACTTTGCTATAATATTACAATATTAAACTATATAGAAATAACTAAACTGATTTTATCAAATAAATCATATTTGCCCTTGTACATAAAAAAATGATTAAATAAATATTTAGTTTATAAGGAAGACAAATTACTTCAATCTTGTACATTGTTGAACAAAAATCGATATTAGAAAGAAATGTATTTAACTTGTGCTTCAAAAACAATGAAAACGTTGCATATATTATTTGGGATCCTATAAATTCTGAATAAATGTTGCAAAAATACGTGAAAAAGAAAGTAAAAAAAATACGTGAATAATATTATAAAATATAAAGAAACGTAATATATACATGAATTATAAAAACAATTAACTATAAATAATTTAATCCAAGTTCTTAACTTGAAAATCTACGAATAAGATAAATGCCAATATACAACTGAAATCTGCCCAACATGGCGGTCGTTAGAAAGCATGTCTCTTCAATGTATAGCGCGGCAATAGACCGCGACAGCCTCTTATTTGCCAGGAAATATCAACACGAGAACAGGGATAGGAATTCCTCTTATTTTAGATTTTCTCAAACTAAGGAGTGCATACATTGCTCTAAGCAGGATGCTCTCTACCTTATGATGGGAGCAATGTATGCGCTCGAAACATTGGACGCTAACGCCGATTTAAGCTGGCTCGCAAGCCGAGAACACTGTTCGAATCTCCACAGGAATATAATAAAAATGTATCATACCCAAATGACACATCTGGTGTAATACCTAACTTGCCAAATTTTGGAAAATTGGAGCTGGTAGCGTCACTTCCCCAGGATTATTATCCGTGGCCTGCAAGAGAGGTTCTTGTATGTGTGACTTTTCTGTTTCTCAGACTACGTGTGACTACCTACAGATTATGTGAAACAATAGCAAACAACTTCCCGACCGATTTCCAAGGCTCGTTTCACCCTAGCTACAAACTACCACTTCATTCACTGCATGCACGAGTGAGTAGTGGTATTCGCGTGTCTTCCCTTTATTGCAAAACCACAATTTGCTCCACAGCATGCTAAGATTTTCGAAAGCAATACTTGTTATTGTTGTTAATTTAAATTTTGCCCTGTTCATTAATCTATACAGTATTTACTACTTCCAAATTTGTGTGCCTGTCTTGAGTTTGCATTCTCGTGGCTGCTGCCATATTGCGTAGATGAACGAAAAACACACTCAATATACCAAATTGCTTGTATGTAGACATCAGACGATAAGAGATGAAACAATTGCAGCCTACAATTTCCCTCAATCAACTACAATTGCCATCTGAGTATGAGAAACCACTTGCATTCTAACCGGGTTCGATTCTTGGTGGAGGCACAGTGGTTCATTTCCCACTTTAAACTGTAGGTCCACTCCCAATTAGCCTATCTGTGCATACAAGTGAACTTAAAACAAGACAAACTTTCATTCTAACCTCAGTCAATTGTGGGATCTGCTTACAAGTAGTAGTGTTGTTGCCATGGTGGACTTCGGTTCTTACTTTTGCTTTTAACAGATAGATACATTTTGAATAATAGTGAAATCAAAGTAATCGATTATTTTACCGAATAACAAAGTTATAATGGAATTGTGTTATCTCTATTACAGAACAACTACCTAATCTCATTCAATTCCAGTGTTCTATCTGGTAGATAGATATATCAACCTTTGCAATGATGTAAACTTTCAGTGCAATGGCGACAAAGGTCCAATAACTATAATGTCAAACTTTAAAGGTTTCCTGACAAAAAATGGACAGATCATTTACATTCTCAATGGACATGTTGAAAAAAAATACTAATATTCATTTTTTAAAATTTCCTTTTCTAGCGTAGGTAAAAGGAAGTCACTTGAATAAAGTGGGAATATAATCAAAATGTCCATCAGGTATTCATTGATTTCTAAAAAGCACATGATTCGGTCAAAAGAGATAAATTATATAATATATTAGTCGAATTTGGAATACATAAGAAGCTTGTTAATGTGATAAAAGTATGCACCAGTGAAACAGAAAGCAAAATTCGTGTGGGTAATAATATGTCTGACAAATTTACAATTCATGATGGGATAAAACAAGGAGATGCAATATATCCATTGCTCTTTAATTTTGCCTTAGAATATGCTGTTAGGAAGGTAACAGAAACTAACGAAGGACTAAAATTAAATGGTGTGACTCAGTTGTTAGCATGTGCAGATGATGTAGAGTTATTAGGAGATGATATAAATACAATTAAGAATAATGCTAAAATACTTTTCAAAACTGCTAAAGACATAGGTTTGGAAGTTAACAAAGAGAAAACTAAATATATGCTTACAGGCCGAAACCAAGTGTTAGGTAATAATCAAAATCTAATTATTGATAACAACTCGTTTGAACCAGTTTCCAAATTCAAATACTTAGGAGTAATATTAACCAATGAAAATTATATTAAAGAGGAAATAAAAAGTAGGCTTAATTCAGGAAATGCATGTTACTTCTCTCTTCATAAACTTTTGTCTTCTAGTTTAATAACTAAGAAACTAAAAGTTAAAATATACAAAACAGTAATTTTGTATGTAGTGCTCGAATTATGTGGGTGTGAAACTTGGTCCCTTACATTGAAAGAGGAATATAAATTGAGAGTATTTGAAAATAAGGTTCTTAGGAAAATATTTGGACCTAAAAGGGATGAGGAGACAGGTGAGTGGAGAAGGTTACATAATTTAGAACTACATAATTTGTATTCATGTCCAGATGTTATTAGACTAATTAAATCAAGAAGACTTAGGTGGGCAGGCCATATGGCACGAATGGGAGAGGAAAGAGGAGTTTATAGGATTCTTGTTAAGAAACCTGATGGTAAGAGACCTATAGGAAGGCCAAGACCAAGATGGAGGGAATTCGTTGAGATGGACCTAAGGGAAATCGGTAGGGATGGAAAAAGTATATAGATCTTGCTCAATATAGGGACAGATGGAAGGCCTGTGTTGCTGCAGCCATGAACATTCGGGTTTAAGAAAGCTAGAGAGTTAGTTAGTTAGTTTAAAAGGAAGTAGCTAAAAATGAGTAAATAAAAAATATTACGTGGCAGAGTGGTTAGCACAGCGCACTACGACGGCAGGGGTCCCGGTTTCGAATCCCGACCTGCACATGAGTGTTGTCTGTGAGTGTCCCTTCATCAGTTTCAGCATTCGTCGCTCATGCTCATCTTCGCTTTCTGAACCGCCAGGTGTACAGCACGTGGCGTAGCGTTTCGCGTCCGAATTCCAGGAACAGGCAACTTACGGTTACCTGACCAAGTAGCGTTTCGTCCGAGGGCTACCATCCTAATAGTGTTTAATGAAGCAAACTCTTGCTAACACTCTTAAATGCTCCATCGAAGAAAATATTTTTTTTTTCTTTAATATTTCTTTCCCTCTGGAAATTGCAAATCTCACTTTCGTAGTTGTCAGATAGTAAGAAAGTGTTGCCATCTGCCATGACTAAAATTTCTAGATCCAAGTTCACTTCCTCTCGACGATTTGTTTTGATTTGATTTGTTGTTTTAAGTCCACTTTATGCACATTAAGGCTAATAGGGATTGGACCTACAGTTTAAAGTGGGATCCGAACCACTTGTGCGTCCACCGGGTATCGAACCCGGGACCTCTCTCTCGACAATTTGTCTTGAGTCTGCACTCCTTGTGCTGCACTCCGCTGTCTATGAAATGTAGTTTTAAAAGTTGTAAACCGAGGTATACTAGTCACCAATTCCATCGCTGCCAGTGGTTAGTCAAGGTGTGACTCATCATCAGCCAGGCTCGAACGAAACGCAACTCATTAAACCGTCGCAGACGAAGTGTAGCATTTTTCTAGAAATTTCGCTTTCGGACGAAACGCTACTGAACCGTACAGCAGTCCCAATGCCTGCTCCAAGTTGCACAGCTGCGCACTAGAGTAGAAACAAACGACGCGACTACAATCTGGGGTCCAACAAGATTTAATAACAATGCAAAATCACTTACAGTCATTCTTACAAAGTTTTCGTACCCACTTTGAAGACGTAAGTCTCTCATCAACTAGTTATATGCTCCTTCCGAATTTCTTTTCGCTAGAAAACTTCTAATCCACCATCTAGGTCGTTTTCGCCTCTTATTTTTACAAGTTCATGCTACGCGCCTGCCATAACCATAAAACCCGCCATAGTTGTATTGTTCATCTTTACACACGTTAAATCACTACCAAATTATTACAATACAAGAGAAGAAACACTGACTACTCTAAAGCACGAACAACGCTACACTCAAGTCCTGCACTCCGGTGCTGTTGCGGGCGTATTTTGCAGAAGTAGTTTTGAATTGGAAACAGTGCACTGAATGACGCGCAACATGCGCCGGCATATGTTGCGCGTCATGGGTCTGGAACTTGTCAGAATGGAAACGTAGCTTAACAGAAACAGAAGGCTTTCACGATTTGTCTGAATATTAAAGTGATCTCTTTTTTCACACCCAAACATAAATAACTATTTTCAGATTTGAAAACGTAACAGGGGTGTAAGGGGTGACCTTCCACGTATTACATCCAATCCTCAACTTCATTCCACGTAGTAGACCCTGGACTACTCTTTGCAGACTAACGAGACTCTGGCGACTGGCCCTATGGCCAGTATAATTCTGTGTGTTCTCCTGCTTTCTGTCATATGCGCTGAGTGCCTCTTTACAGCCTCAGTTTTAACCTGTCAGAATATTTTAATATTTCAGTTATGCGACATTACAGTTATGTTATTTGTTATGGTAAGGGGCTGCACCCCGTATAACGTGGCGGGTGCAGTAGTGTAAAATACCCTATTACTGGGTCGATAAATGATGAGCCCCCTCAGGCAGATTTGGCTACACTTAAAACTAGCTGAAGATGTGCATATGAGCTTATTGCTCAAGTGTGGTACTCTGTCTAACCCAAGATTTTTGTAAAAATGCCCTCGGGAATTTCCCGTGAAATGATGAGCCCCCTCAGATTGATTTGCCTACACTTACAAAAGCTACATCTGTGAGATTGTTGTCCATAAGCTTCTTAAAAATATGCCCCTCTTGATATTTTTTTTGGCTACACCTAAAACTAAGCCAAGATGCTCATAAGAGCTTATTGCCTCTAGTGTAATACTCTGTAAAGTGTAATCTTATTAGCTACACCCACACCCACATACACCCACACCCACCCTCACCTATACATATTTACTTCCGGTCCACTTCCGGTTTACTTCCTGTTTACTTCCGGTCCACTTCCAGTCCACTTCCAGTTTGCCTACTTCCGGTCCACTTCCGGCCCACTTGTGGCCTATTTCTGGTTTATTTCTTTTGCATCATGTTTTGCAACAAATTATTACCCAATATTATGCAATAAATTATTAAGCATGTGTTGTTTTCTGATTGGTTGGTTATGACATAATGTGATGATGTGTTATATTCTGATTGGCTTATTGTTTCAGATGTTTTCAATGCGGTCCGTGCTTAGGCTATATAAAGAGATTTTGCATTGCATATCAGCCAGTATTGTGAGAGTTGTTGAAGAGTAAGGGTATGTTGTTGCAGTGCTCCTCATATTTTTTAAACACAAAAATATAGCAGATTTGTATAAATTGAATTATAGGTTTGTTTGATTTAATAGACAGAATTTTTTTATTATTCATATCAAACATATTTGTAATATATTGAACAAAAGGTTTATATCTGCCCCAGTTTGTTATACATGACACATGGTATTAGGTCATTGTTTTTCTAGGACATGCCTGTGTAGACATGCATTTGTGCTAGGGCAGTGCTTCTGTACTTATTCTACCTTTGTGCATGTAGGCTATCAGCTTTATACAACCTGTCATAGGTTTATTAAGTATAGAGTTTTGATTGGAACCCCAAGAAATTTTATATAAATACCAAAGCAAAAAATATTAACACACATACACACACACACACACACACTAAGTATACAAAGCACACTGCTGAACCCAACTGATATTTTTTATTAAGCATAGAATTTTGATTTGAATCCCAAGAAATTTTATATAATAAACCAATAACAAAAATGCCAAATCAAAAATATTGTAATCAATGCAATAAGAATATATCCAGCCCCAATTCGGCTAGGCACCAAAAGAATTGTGATCCAGAAAAATGCAGAACACCCACAAAAATATGCCCAAAATGCCATAGAAAATATAGCATGGAATATTTCACATATAAACATATAGATACTTGTTCTGCACAGTCATCAATATTGCCCCCACAACCATATACATCTGGTCTGAAAAGGAAGCATGAAGCACCTGTTAATGCTAGATCGGCAAAGCAGCCACGCTATGCACCACCTATCCATAGCAGTTTTAATGGCCAACTTAGGGATCACTGTTTTGTATCAGAGCCAAGATGTGATATTAAGAATTTTTTGAACAGTATAAATCCTGATGTGCAGGCAATTCTAAATGCACAAAATAGCTCTTATAAGCTGTCCTTCAAATTGTTTACACAACATAAGAAAGCAAATGGCACAAAATTTACACAGCCCCACATAACAGAAACTGTAGCTGAATATTCAAATGCAAATTTAGACAAAATAATAAGCAGTTTGATAGAGCAATTGAATATTAAACATTCTGAATTTGCTGCAAAAGGGTCAGGATGGAGCCTATGCGGATCTCCACACAAGCTCTATGTTAATATTTCTAAATTTAACCCATTACAAGGTTCCACATATGTGCCTTTACCTGCTAATATTAAAGACAAAAAAGCCGATTGATCTGCTCTTAATTGAAGGGGGTGACACACACCATTACACTTTGATACATAATCTTGAAGCTTTAGTCAGAAAACAACTAGACAAATCCAATACAATATTCAAGTTGTGCAGAAGATGTTTGACTGTATTTGATGGTCAAAAAATAATAAATGGTGTTCGGGAAAAAAATGCAGAAATTGCTAAAAACAAGTTAATTGAACATTTAAAATACTGTGGCAACCATAAACCTGTTCATATGCTTATGCCTAACCCAAATGAAAATGCCAAATTCAAAAAATTTGAAGCCTTGTTGGAACACCCAGCATATATAGTCTGTGATTTTGAATCAAACCTCAAACCCCTTGCATTCTGCAGCCCAGATCCTGATGAATCTTCAATTACATCATACCAGTTACATGAACCTTCTATTTTTTATTATGTTGTTGTACAGGATGGTGTGGTTAGTAGAGAATATTTATACATGGGAGCAGATGCCATCAAAAAATTTGCACATAGAATAGAAAATGAGTGCCATAACATAGCATCTAATGTCTTATTAAAATCAAAACCTATGTTGCCTTTAACAGAGAAACAGATTGAAGATTTCAACAATGCAGAAAAATGCCCGGTATGTGATTCTGAATTTTCAGATACAAATATCAAGGTGAAACACCATTCTCATACAGATGGTAAATTCAAAATGGCCCTGTGTAATAGCTGTAATATTAAGATCCAGAGACCAAAATTTGTCCCTATATTTTGCCATGGTGCATCCAATTATGATTTTCATCATTTGATCAGGTACGAGGGGTTTGACAAGCAGAATTTAAATATTTTAGCTGAAAATAATGAGAAATATATTGCCATTAGCAAAATAATTAAAGTTAATGGTGTTCCCATTCACTTAAGATTTCTTGATTCCTACAGAATTCTGTCCGCTAGCCTGGCTACACTGGCCAGTCAATTATCTAATGATCAATTCAAAATCACATGTGCTTTGTTTCCAAATCAGGACCTGAAATTAATTAGGCGGAAGGGTGTATACCCATATGATTATGTTACAGATTTTTCTAAATTTGATGATTGTGCTCTGCCACCACAACAAGAGTTCTACAGCAAACTCAGAGCATCTGGAATCACTGATGAAGATTATCACCATGCCCAGTTGATGTGGAACAATTTAAAATGCCAGACATTTGGTGATTATCATAAGGCATATTTAAAACTTGATGTGACTCTCTTAGCTGATATACTTCAGGCATTTAGAAAATCATCGATGGAAAATTATAAGCTGGATCCAATGTATTTCTACAGTGCTCCAGGCCTAGCATGGTCTGCAATGTTTTTAAACACTAAGATGCAATTGGATCTGATCCAAGATCAAGATATGTATCTGTTTATGGAGCAATGTATAAGAGGAGGCATGGTGCAATGTTCTCAGAGATATGCCAGAGCAAATATCAAATATATTCCTGATTATGATCCAGCACTGCCATCAAATTATATACTGTATGTAGATGCCAACAGCCTGTATGGTTATGCTATGATGGATAAATTGCCATATGCAGGGCTTGAGTGGGTTGAAGATTTCAATATTGAAGATCTTCAGGATTTTGATGACAGTAACTATGGCCTGTTCTTAGAAGTTGATCTGACAATTCCTGATGTTTTACACAACACATTTTCTGATCTGCCCCCAATTCCTGAGGTTAAGTGTTCACCTGGCTCTAAACAGAAGAAGCTCATGATGACTCTAGAGCCAAAACAGGATTATGTCATATATTACAAAAACCTCCAGTTCCTAATGAATCATGGTGTTCAAGTAACCAAAGTTGGAAAAGTTTTGAGGTTCAGGCACTCAATATGGTTGAAGCCATATATTGATACAAACACAGAGCTTCGAACATCTGCAATGAGCCAATTTGATAAGACCCTGTTTAACATGATGGTAAATTCAGTGTATGGTAAAACCATAGAAAATGTCAGAAAACATACTGATGTTAAATTAATTACTGACCCCAGCCAGAGCAAAAAATTGATAGCAAAGCCTAATTTCAACTACAGAAGAATTTATGATGAGAATATGGCACTATTCAACATGAAAAAACAAAGATTAAGTTTGATAAGCCTATTTATGTAGGGTCTGTGATATTGGAATTGGCCAAATTACACATGTTAAAATTGTATTATGATGTGTTGAAGCCTTTTTATGGTGATTGTGTAAAACTGATGTACACGGACACAGATAGCTTTATTCTTGATATTCAGACAGAAGATGTTTATCAAGATATGTCACAGCCTGCATTGCTTGAATATTTTGATACCAGTGAACATTCAAAGATTCAGCCCCACAACAAAAAGGTGCCTGGCAAGTTAAAAGATGAGACACTTGGTGATGTTATTGTGGCATTTGCTGGGTTAAGGGCCAAGATGTACAGTTTTGAAACATGTAGTGGTGTTGTTGCAAAAAAAGCCAAGGGCATCGGCAGAGTAACTGTTGACAAAGAGCTTGAATTTAAAGATTACAAAAATTGTCTCAAATCACAAAGTTCAATCAGAACATCAGAAAATAGAATTCAGAGTGTGGATCACTTGTTGACTACAAATATTGTAAGAAAAGTGGCTCTGGACCCACATGATGATAAGGGATGCATTTTATCATGTTACATACATACTCTACCATGGGGTCATTGTGATTTGAAAAATGGCAATCAATGCCCAATTACAGAGCATGATTTGAAATAAATAAACATGCCTATGAACTTATTTGGGTTCAAAAAATAGGCTATTATGGACCTGCCAACACCAGCACCCTCTTCTGATATAATATCTAAACTAAGTGCTTTGTTAATTATTCATCTGAACAGCATACTTACAGATGTTGATGATGAAACAGGTAAAACATTGTACATATTTAACAATAATTTAAATCATTACCAATTACCTGTAGGTGGTCAATTACAATTTATTACAACTCCCGAGGGTAATGTCAAAGTTTCAATAGGCAAAAATATTTATAGAATTAAGCACTCAAACATGGTTTCTGGCACTGTATATACTGTTTCTGCTGGTGACTGCTTATATATTGAGGTCCCGGGATCCTATGACAAGCTTATACCTTTTTTTATAGAATTAAGAATTAGATATTCAATAATAAATAACCACTAAATCAAAATGCCTAATGATATATTTGGCCATACAAGACATGAAGATCACAGTGATGAGATTCTGATGCTTGATGTCAGAGTCAAAAAATTAAGAAGTGATTTACAAGCTTTACAAACCACACTGAATGCCAGTCTTCAACTAGAAATTACAAATTTACAATCACAATGCATGGACCCTCTTCTTAAAATTGATTCAGAACTCAAATTGCTGCTTCAAAAATATACTGATTTGGCCACATTGGATAATTTTCAAAGTTTAGAGGAGGCTGTAGCAGCTCTTCAAGCCAAATTTAAGACCCAGGCCACCAACTCTGAGCAATTGAAACAACAATTGGAAGAGCAGATTAATAATGTCCAGGCACAGCTCCAAACAATTGTCAAAAGCATAAAATTACAAGAAGATTTTGATCTAGTGATTTCCACTCTAAAAGAACAGATTCAATCACTGGAGATTCCTAATCTGGACCCCTTGAACAATGCCATAGCCGAGGTTAAAGAAAAAATTGAGACACTTGAAAATTTTATGAACAACTTGCCATCTTCTGATGCTTTGAGTGCTATAACTCGGAGTGTTGCCAACATTAAGCTGCAACTTGAAACATATGAAAATTTTGGAAAAAATCAAAGTACCATAACCCATCTTGAGGGTACAATAGCAGCAGTGCAAAGTGATTTGACAAATGTACAAGAATCTCTAGAATCCCGCTTGCCTGGTATTGTAGACACCCTTGTCAGTGTCCAGCAACAGATCACAAAACTTGAAAACCTCAACACTGAATCTGAGGTATCTCATTTTCATCACTTGATCGATGATATCCAAACAAAGCTTGAAATTTTACAACAATCAACACCTACTCAGGCAGACATAACCCTGCTCCAAGATGCTATGCGTGGTGTGGTTGATGCTTCTGAATTAAATGATGAGAAATTGGCACTTGAATCTTTGCAGAATACTGTATCAAATCTGCCTACATCACAGGAACTTAAAAATATTAAGAGAGCTGTGAATCGCATATTGAAATCAGAAGATATCAAGAATATCCAGACAGAGATCAAACAACTTACTCAGACAGTGGCCACTCTACCAACTAATCAACATATTAATGAATTGCATGCCTTGTTTGAGGATATTAGAAGACAAGTCCATGATCTTACTGCTCAAAATTCAAAATTGGCAGTTGTTGAAAATTTACAGCAAATTGTAGCTAATATCAAGCAACACCTAGGGACCATGGAATCCAATCAAGCAAATGCTTTGTCTGTTTTTACCACCCAGCTACAAGAAATTGTGCAACAATACAAGAAACTTGTTGTGGACATAAAGATCAAGCCAGGCCACGATGATGTTGTTAGGACTATCAATGAGCACCTTGAATCTGTAACAAGTAGATTGCTTACAGCAGAAAAAGAAATAACTGGCATAATCGAGAATCCTAAACATACAGTAATTCTTGAATTGTACAGTATCCCCAACAAAGAATATGATTCACCATTTACACCAGGTGGCAAAATATATATGCTGTCCCCTGCACAATTTTATTACCAGTTTTTTGTTGGGGGCACACTTAGACCAATCAAGATCAAATATTGGCTTCAACCACAGACACACCACTACCCTACCTTATCAATAACAAATGCTGACAACAAACCAAAAATCACCAGTGTTGAGTTAGAGGATTTTACAGATCCCAATACATTAGAGACATCTTATGCTGAAGATGATGGTTCTCTGGAATTTAATATACAAATAGGAGACAAATTATATTTAGAAAATCCTGTAGTATCAGCTGCTGAACACCCCATAATTGCAATATTCTTGTTTACATACTATGTCTAGACAAATTATTGTTGATGAATTACACAGACAAGCCAGTCATAATTATAAGAGACTGCCAGTGGTTACAAAAGGCATAGATGATTTATGGCAGTGTAACTTGGTTGAAATGGCAAGTGGACAGCTGAAAAACTTAGACAAGATCAACAAGGGCTACAAGTATCTACTCACTGTAATAGATACATTTTCAAAATTTGCCTGGGCTGTGCCACTCAAATCCAAGACTGGAAAATGTGTTACAGAAGCCTTCAGGACAATCATCAATCAGAGTGGAATATCACCGCGCTATTTGCAAACAGATAATGGCAAAGAATTCTATAATTCGGTGTTCCAACAATTTATTAAAAGCCAGTCAATACAACATTACTCGAGTTACAGTGATCTCAAGGCCTCTATTGTTGAAAGATTCAACAAAACCCTAAAAAATCATATGTATAAACAATTTACACTGCAGGGTAATTATAAATGGCTTACAATCCTACCAGAACTTTTAGATAGATATAACAACTCGGTCCATTCCACAATCAACATGAAGCCCTCTGAGGTAACTTCATCTGATGAGCAAAAATTGATCAGTACTGTTTATTATCCTAGATACCAGCCAACAACAAGAAAAGCCAAATACAAGGTGGGTGATCAAGTAAGAATCAGCAAATATAAGCACTTATTCAAAAGAGGCTTTACCAGAAACTGGAGCACTGAATTATTTACAGTGGTTGAAGTTAAACCTGGGACCCGATACACATATATAATAAAAGATCACAAGGAGAAATTCTCAAAGGCAGGTTCTATGAAGAAGAACTCAACAAAACTAAATAGCCTGACACATATCTCATAGAAAAAATCATCCGCAGAAAAGGGAACAAGATACTTGTCAAATGGCTAGGACTCCCAGAACACAGCTGGATCGAGGCAGACAAAGTGATACTATGAACACCTGGGATGTTATAAAGAGGCTGCCAGAGGCTGAACAGCAGAATAAAAGAAATGGCAAGCTGCTGCCTGATAATATTAGATGTCTTATTGTTGGGCCATCGGCTTGTGGTAAAACTACACTAATGATTGATAATTTTTTATTGGCACCCAACTGCTTAGACTGGAAAAACAGGCACTTGTATGTTTTCTCTAAGAGCTTGGAACAATTAAAATATCAGCAGCTGATGAAGCTATATGATGGACTGGATATAGCCACTTTTGAATCAGATGTTAAGCCACTCCATGAATGTCTCGATAATTCTGTTGTTGTATTTGATGACATTATACTGGATAATCAAAACAATGTTAGAAATTTTTTTACACAGGGCCGACACAAAAACATAGATTGCCTCTACCTGGCACAGACTTTTCAAAAATACCGAAGCAGCTGATCCGAGACAACAGCAATTTTATATGTGTGTTTCATCAAGATCATACCAACCTCAAACACATACATGATGAATATGTAGGTGGGGACTTGAGCTACAATGATTTTTCTAAGTTTTGCAGTAGGTGCTGGAACCAGGACAGTTATGGGTCTGTAACAATTGATATGACAAGGAAACCCAATAGTGGCAAATACAGAAATAAAATCAACAATTTTCTAGACATTGAAACATATATAAATAACTATGAAAAGGCCAATCATTGATGATCTTAAATTAAGAGATTATCTTGTAAAAAGATTTAAGGGATGGAAATCACAGAACCGAGGAATCTATGAACAACACAAGCAAACAGATCAACCTATTATTGATGCTATTAGTGAATTAGGTAAAAATATCAAATCTGTTACAGAGCAAAATCAAAATTTGATCACAGAGCTTGTACCTGTAGCTGCTAGGAACATATTAGATTATCCAATCACCCCACTTTCCAGTATTCATACACCTAGTTCTGTTGCTCCTCGAAGAATTGAAGCTACTCAGGATCCTATTGAATTGGGTCTTCTTGCTCAAAAATATTTAAGCACACCTAAAGACAACAAATATGAGGTATTTGGCTTATATGCTGACACAGAGCGTGATGGTAGCATCATACATAGAATTGGCAATTTCAGAGTAACATTTATGGGAGATGATCTGATTGTATATTCAGAATCTCATCTTGGAGAAAGAGTGCTTTTGTTAAATATCCTGGCACACCTGGATTGTGGGAACTGATGACTAGGAAGAGACCTGGCAACTATACAGATCAAGACTATGAGCATTACAAAGAAATATTAATAAAATCAGAAGCTCTATACCAGAACAATGATCCCACACAAAAAAGAGTCAAGTCTAGCAGTGGAGCAAAATATAACAACTTAATCAAGCCCATATGGCCACAGATCAAGACTGGTAGTGGAATCAAACAATACAACACCCTGCCTAAAGAATTTGTCTGGGTTGATGATGTCAGGAAACTTGTAGATAGGTTATTGGTGATAGCTGGGGAGGAAAATGCTGGCAACCACAATTTTTACAATGAAAAGGTTGGAATTATGGACATGATAAGCACCAAATTGTCTAATTTTATAGTGAATGACACTAAGGGGATTGGATATCTTATAAAAATTATTAATACACTACCACCTAAATTTTGGAATATTTCTGAGGGTCGGGGGCTGGTTAATGACATTATAAACAAGCTGCCATTTGAACTACACATTCCAGGCTATCAGTATTGTGGTCCAGGCACAAAATTGGACCATAGATTAAACAGAGGTGATCCTGGTGTTAATCCCCTAGATGCTGCTTGTAGAGACCATGACATAGCATACAACACACATTCTGATCTTGACAAGAGACATGTTGCAGACAAAAAATTAGAAGAGGCTGCATTTGGTAGATTTGTAAGCAAAGATGCTTCTTTAAGTGAAAAAATAGCAGCATTGGGGACCACCATAGCTATGAACACCAAACAAAAACTGGGGTGGGGGCTGTGAATATGTATATAATAAACCTAGGATGAAGGCCAAGGGTGTTATGTATCAAATACCTTATGCAGGTCTTAAATCTCTTAAAACTATTGATAGTCTTTTAACCAAAAAGCAGCGCAAGAAAAAAAGCTCTTGTATTGCAAAGGGGCATGGTATGAAATTGTTGCTTAGTACCCCCCAATTAAAAAAATTACAGCAATCCAGGAAAAAATCACGTGTGGGGGGATTCATATTTACTATCCCGGCCATCTTAGCAGCTTTGGGGGCTGTTGGGAGCTTGGTTGGATGATCAGCTACTATAGCAAAAACAGTAATAGATGCCAAAAAGAATAAGGCAGAATTAGATGAAATAAAGCGCCATAATCTGGCCATGGAAAAACAAGGCAAAGGTGTTAAGAGAGCCATGAATAAGTTTAAAAAAACAAGAGCCGCTTACAAACCAAGATATTGAAGCTTTAATCAAGCCACTGGGCATCAAAAATTTTAGAGGTGTGTACATGTCTGATTCTTTGCCAGAACAACCACTCAACAAAGAGTGTGGCATAGTTAATTTGGATAAGTACAAAAATCAGGGCACTCACTGGATCTGTTATCTTAAATATTTAAACAATGAGGCATTTGTGTTTGATTCATTTGGAGGTGTTCCACCTGAAAATTTAGTAAAATATCTAAAATCAACTAATCTTTATTACAATAATGCCCGTGTTCAAAATTTCAAAGATGTTAATTGTAGACATCTGTGTTTATCTGTTCTTAGATATCTGTCTCAAATAAATAAACCATCAATTGAAGATTTTCAAAAAGCCTTGTGGTATTTAAAACATCATGGGGGTATTCCATCTCACCAGCCAAAATTCAATATTGAAACTTAGATTACATGATGATATAGTGTATCCCAAAACAATAGTATTTTATGGCATGTACTTGATCCTTAATATTACACACCACAACAACACAATTGCAGTTGGTGATCAAAAAATTGTCATCACTCCAGGGCAGTATAATCTGTCCACTCTAAATGCTCAATTACCCAGAGGTATAGTGTTAACTCAAAATTCTGTCACTCACAGAGTAGAGATTGTGTCTGCTACAGAAACAGTGGATCTGGGTACTATAGGAGAGCTGTTAGGCTTTGAGAACAACACAAAACTTGAACCAGCCATGAAACACACTGCTATTAATATACCTAAATTCTTAGCCATAGAAACTCTGAATATTCACTGTAATGTGGCTGAGGGTATGATCACCAAATCAAATGGCATAGGCACTCACAAACAAAATGGCATCATTGCAACATTCAAACCTAACTCTGAATTTATGGAACCAATCATCTACACTCCATCCCCAACATTATATTTTCCTGTGTGCCATAATAGAATAGATTATATTGAGTTGATGGTCACTAATGAAAAAGAAGAATTAGTTGATTTTGCTGGAGCCACAACAACTGCTTTCATAGAGATTAATATTTAAATAAAAATACATACAAAAAAATGGAAAATATTGAGAGTTATGAGCTACAATCATTCCCTCCAAACAGGAGGACATTTGCAAATTTAAATCAACCCAACACAGAGATTGAGGGTGATCTTGATGTAGGGGATGGCTTTATACACCCCCACAGAGCAGACCTATACATCAAATTTGATGTTGTAAAGCTCGATGGTACAGATTATCCGGCAAATTCAAATATAAGATTGGTAGACAATTTTGTGCCACATCTGTTCTCTGAAATTGAGATCAGAAAACATGGTGTTGTTATAAACAGAGTGGATTACCCTGGTATTACCTCTACAGCTTTGGCTACACTAAAATTATCCAAAACCGAGGCTTCTGACTACAAAATAGGTGGATTTGAGGCTGGTGATAAAATTATATCTAAAAGCCACACTGTGCTGTTCCCCATGCGCCTGTTGCCAGGATTCTTCTCGGATTACAAAGATATTATGTGGAAGGGTGGTTTAAGAATCACATTTAGAAGAGCTGCCAATGATAATAATGCTTTGATGAGGTACAGTTCATTAAATTCCACTGGGGAAGCTCTGCCTAATACCCTACCTGATGAGGGCAAGTGCCTTATTCAGACTATGGAGCTAAGAATGCCAGTAGTTGAATATGAAGCCAGCTATGCTCTTAAATACAAAGCAGATAACCTAAAAATCCACAGGTGCCTTTACAATTTTATACATATCAATGTGTGCAGAAGCCTGCCACTGGTAGCTATTATGCGTTTGATGCTACAAACTCATTCTCCAGTATACAATATGACATGCCAGATTTTGTGGTGGTACTGTTTCAGACAGGAAGACACAATAATCAGGAAAAAAATTCAAGTAAATTTGATAGCTGCAACATCAAGAACATATATCTTAAAAATGGCAGAAATGAGGTGTTTCCTAGAGAAAATTATAATTTAAACATGTCCAAGGATGATTTCCTTAAATTATATGAAGCATTTACAGCATACTACAGTCACTACTGGCAATACTGACATGTATTACACACCAGATGAATTCAAAGCACAGAGACCCATGCTTGTCATCAACACCTCAAAAAGGAAACAAGTTGTGGTTAATGACAGGACAAACATTAAAATTATCTGTGAATTCCACGATACACTCCCTGATGACACCATATGTAGTGTTATTCTTATAGGTGAAAAATCATATGTTTATGATGTAACAAATGAGAGAGTCACAGAGCAATTCTAGAAGGCCTCTGCATATTGCACCAGTTGGGCCTGGTGTCCAATTAAACTTAAACCGGAAGTAAATATGTATAGGTGTGGGTGGGTGTGGGTGTATGTGGGTGTAGATGTAGCTAATAAGATTACACTTTACAGAGTATTACACTAGAGGCAATAAGCTCTTATGAGCATCTTGGCTTAGTTTTAGGTGTAGCAAAAAAAATATCAAGAGGGGCATATTTTTAACAAGCTTATGGACAACAATCTCACAGATGTAGCTTTTGTAAGTGTAGGCAAATCAATCTGAGGGGGCTCATCATTTCACGGGAAATTCCCGAGGGCATTTTTACAAAAATCTTGGGTTAGACAGAGTACCACACTTGAGCAATAAGCTCATATGCACATCTTCAGCTAGTTTTAAGTGTAGCCAAATCTGCCTGAGGGGGGCTCATCATTTATCGACCCAGTAATAGGGTATTTTACACTACTGGGTGCAAAATAGCCTAAGTGCTGACGCACCCAAAATTAGAAAACAGTTACATATAACTTTAAGAAATGCGTATAAATATTTCACCATCGTTTATATTTATGTACATGTTGTTAATTTTCAAATATTGTGAAGAAATGCAGCAAGATGCTACGTATTTGATTACTAATGTGAGCCACTGTATATGTTATGTTTTTATTTCATGAACAATGTATGGTCAAACATTACTTTGCAGAGCTCCGTGGCGGAATGGTTAGCACAGTGCAATACCACGCCACAGGTTCAGAGTTCGGATCACAGCCTGTGCATTATTTTCTATGTGATGTCCTTTCATCAATTTTGTCATTTCATCACCCATCCTCGTCTTTGCGATTAGCCAAAAGTGGCATAAAACCAAAGTTAAATATAATAAATCAAAATCAAACATTACTTGGCATGACAAGAATGGACAGGTTATTTTGAATCTGCTGTTATTAAAAGCAAATTGTATGTAGCTTTCCTAGACAGAAGTTTCACACACAGAAACTGATTGATTGGATAACGGCTGAGGATTCCTACTCGAGCAGAAAATATGTATATTTCCATTTATTACTTACAACAATAGCAGACTGATTTCCTGCTAAATCAAAGAAAACTTGCATTCACAGTTACAAATTGACGTGTTGAATGAAGTTAACTACAGATTTCTCTCACTCCAATTCTGATTAATCGAACAGCACACCACAACGTGGGTCATTATATATTTCCAACTTACTCTCGAGTTCCTCAACTAAAAATAAATTGACTGCGAGACAAAAACTCCTCTCCGATAACACATTATATGCAGAGTATACGTAAGTTGAAATTCCATCACAATAATAATTTGAATTCTTCAAGTAGTAGCTACGAATATAATTTTTTATACATATTTCCTTAGCAAAATATGAAGTTCCTCAATTCACAAGGATAACATATACACAGTATTTCGCAAGAGTTTTTAGTTCGAGCTAGTCGTAGGCCTAATATGAATATAAACGTCACTTCATTACTTAGTTTTAAAAAAAGTGCCAGGCAATCAGAATTCGAGGGTATGCCTGAAATTATTTGTAGTATCTCATGTATCAAGGGGGCTTTTTAAGTAAAATGAAGGGTACATACCACATGCTTTGGTCAATTCAGAGTAGTAGAAACGTAATTATACTGCATGTTGCAACTGAAACCGTAGCCTCGAAGGCCGAAGTCGTTCGTTGAATGATCCACTCATACACTCGGTATCAAACATTTCAAGTTCGAGTAGACATCTGGGCATAGCTGTTTTTTTTTGTAAGCATCCCTTCATAGATTTAATATGATCATCATTCATCTTCATAAAGGTAAAAAAAGAAAAAAGGTAAAGGGTTCCCCTGTGCATAGCACCACGCCGTGAAGGCGTATAGGGGGTATGGGGGTAACGCCCCACACTTGCTTGATCCGGTCGTGAGTGGGGGTGATGTGATCAGCATCACGCCCCTGACCGTCTTTACCCCCCAGGGTTTCCCCCAGGTACCCATGTTATTCGACGCTGGGTGGGCGCCGGGGCCGCTTCCACCGTTAGAAAAGTTCCCGGATTTGAACCGGCCGGGGATCGAACCCGGGACCTTTAGCATGGTAGTCAGACGCGTTACCGACTGAGCCACCGCGGCCACCATCATTCATCTTCATCGTCGCGATTATCTACAAGTGGCAGAAAAGCGATATAAAACATGAATAATACAAAAGTATAACAACAAAAAAAGAGGATAAAAGGATGAACTGAGTTTGAGTTAATGATAGGAAGTTTTATAAAATTACTGTTTCTTAATTAATCTTGTCCTTTGTTCCGATTGTATTTCTCAGTCACACGTTGCTCAATGTCCATATCGACTGCCGTTCTTGCGTTCTTGAAAATTACTTTCTTGTCTGTCTATGCCCTTCTTTCAAACGTGGTAGGTAGGCGGGCGTTCTGTCTGTTTCTACACCAAAAAGTTTAATGCACCTCCTGTCCAAGAAGACAAGAATCACTGAAAGTAATTTTCAAAATTGTAAGCGGATGAGGGCCCTTGTAAATGACAAATATAGTGTCCTTTTATTCGCTTAGTTTTGAGAATCACTTTCCATACAATTCTTGCCTTCTTGAGAGTCCAATGGCCCTGTCTAGCTACAGACCAGTTGCACAAACGCGGTTTCGTTTGTTTCGTACAACAATTCCATCTAACATTTCGTTTCTACGTATTTTCTACTTGCCAAAAGTGCCTTTCATATCGCCCCAAGGCGTTGTCTACTCGGATGCTTTGTGATCGAAGGTCACGTGTACAAAGTTTCAGATTTTCCGATTTTGCATGGTGCTGCTGCTATCAGTTCGGTTCGCCTTCTCGAGGTCGCGCAGCAAGCAATTATTTTTCGTCTTCCGATAGGAGAAAGCTTGCCTCTCGCTTAGGTGGACGAACGCGTTGCACGGATGAATTTTTGGCTCGACCATGATTGGTCCTTTATGTTTCGTCCTTCAGCAACTTAATCTAAGCACGAATCATTCTCATCGCCAAACAACTGTATTATTTTAAAAAAATGATGTAATACATGTAAACAGAGAGAGAGAGAGAGAGAGAGAGAGAGAGAGAGAGAGAGAGATAGATAGATAGATAGATATAAACGTTTTCCCTCAACAAACGTTTGCTTTGCTATCGTATAAAGTGAACGTACATGTTAAAATTCATCTAGCATAAATAACACTGGGGAAAAGTGAAATTGCGGCACAGTGTTTGAGAGCTAATTTAGGGCGATTTCATGCTGCTGAATAATGATATAATAATATATTTCCTGAATTGGCTCTAATTTATGAAATAAATGCAACTAAACCAAAATGGCGGAAACATAAGACATACATATAAATGAACTTCCAACAACAATTTAATATTTCTTTTTGTGATTACGATCTTTATTATAAAAATAAATTTATATAGGCCTATGATCATAATAATTAAGAAAATATGTACACAATGAAGTAACAAACTATGTGAAACGTTTTCTATATGATTTCCTGCTGTATTGCTTTTTAGGACAATCCCTCTGCAAGCTCCAACAATAGTCGGCCATCATGTGGCGATCTCACCGTCCCTGGTACCTTTCTTCCATTATCCTTATATCCTGATGGAACCTTTCTCCCTGTTCTTGACTAAAATATCCAAGCTTCTGAGGGAATCTGTCAATGTGGCTATGTAGAAAATATATAATCACACTCATATTACCTCCCAATTTCTCAACATATTTCCTACTATAACGCGGTAGTTTTCTGCTCTGTGATCCCCCAAAATGTTTTTGACGACGGACACAAAACTCAGACAGGCCTCAGGTTCGATGTAAGACATGTAAGTTGTAAAATTGGCATCATTTATAAGTGTACGAATTTGTGGTCCGTCAAATATTCCTGCCTTCAATTTTTCAATACTTAGTCCTGGAAAAGTGTGGCATATATATTTGAAACAATCGCCACTTGTATCTAAGGCCTTAACAAACTGTTTTATCAACCCAAGTTTAATATGCAGTGGCGGAAGGATGATTTTGTCCCTATCTATCAGCGGTTCATGAATGATATTAGCTTTACCCACTGTAATATTATCCGTTGGGGGCCAAACTTTTATCGTCCACTTTTATCACTTTCGTTTTTATTGTCACTAGCACTTTCATCTGATATCTCAACGTCATCGTCGATATTTTGCGAAAAGGTACATATTGGTAAAGGTAAGTTTTCACTGTGCTGCATTGGTGGCTTTGCTGACTCTACATTAGCGTACACCCAATTACGCTTTTTGAATCTATTCATGCCTTTAAAATTCACAGCACAAAAATAGAAATCATTAACATGATTTTTAGGTTCACTCCATGACATGGGC
This sequence comes from Lepisma saccharinum, assembly GCF_977018435.1. Taxonomy (NCBI): domain Eukaryota; kingdom Metazoa; phylum Arthropoda; class Insecta; order Zygentoma; family Lepismatidae; genus Lepisma; species Lepisma saccharinum. The sequence goes on from NC_139230.1 coordinate 135,396,691, forward strand.
ACTCCAAATTTGAGTCCCTTTCGTCCACTTTCGCCCCAATAACGAAGTGATTCCAAACAAGTTTTGCAAACTATATCTGGGACCCATTTTATATTTTGTTGTCCCAGATTTTTGGCAAAATAAGCCTGATACAAATCTCTCACTACATCCGTGATATTTCATCTCTGTGATGATAAACAATATATTCCACATATATAGCAAAAAAAACCAAAAACATTTGGGTTATTGAAACACTTACTACGTGAGGAACTCATATTTCCAATGTATTCACATTAAACGCATTTCGTTTAGTTATACTACAAAATTCAACATTAAGAGATATATTGCCTTGCAATGCTTCATAAGTTGCCTAGCAACAATTTACAAATAAATAAATAAGTTTCTTAATGGGAATTTCATCCCATATCAAATTTTGATATTACCTAGAAAAGCGTGGAGTAATTTTACCTCCCACATTTTCCATGGTGTGTTTATTTTTATAACTGGAGTCAATTCAACTGAACCAATCATACAATTGGCAATCACAGCTGTTTTGTGTCCTGAAACTGTTATTAAACTTTATGCCACAAAATAAAATCTTTTTTTTTGTTCCCCAGTGTAATCAAATTAGAACAAATTCACATAAAGCGATTAAGTATGCAGAAAAGAAATATATTTGTGATAAATACATAGTTAATAAGTAAATTCCAATAACCAGAACTTTTGTCACGCCCAATCTTGTTTACGGATGTTTTCAAACGTTTTGTTTTACGATTTATTTTTTTCACTGACATCCAAAACGAAAATACGTATTATAACTTAGTGACTTTCAAGGGGTCAAAGTAAGTAGTAGAGGTCTACGCCAAGGCCTGCCCTCGGGCGATTAATATTCGCAATTCATTTGCACGGGTGTTAATTAATTTGCATATAATTAAGAACTAATTTGCATAATATGAATAAATTAGCATGTACTTAGAATACTTTACATTTATGTATTTGCATGTTTATAACTTTTTATGAATATATAATTATTTATTTTATGAAAAATATGTATATAAAAGGTAATTAGAGGTACTAAACGGCATGCATATGTTTTTATATTCATTACTGCAAAGTATGTAATGTATAAAATGTTAATATTAATGTTTATAATATTGAAAATAAGTTTTCTATGGTTTATGAACCGCTATGATCGGTGGTAATGGGTGTAGGTACAGGTCCAATTACGATTGGGGACGGTCCCGGTACTCGAACCCGCGATATGTAATATTATTAATTAGTACTATGTAATAATTGCATTATATTATGAAACACGGTGGTGCAACACGCTAGACAGAAGACGGTGAACTCCGCGCTCCGCGCTGAGGGTAGACGAGAAAGGAATTTGGGGGAAGAGCGGTCAAGGTCAAATGACGTCACAACGTCAGGACAAAGAAGGAACCTGATTCACCAATCAGAGAACGCGTAGGTAGATTTTCAGAACCGGTTTTTTCAAGGTTAACCAGTACGCAAGAACAGGGGAAAGCTATGCAATACTGTAGGGCAGGGGAGGTATTCAACCAGACAACAAAGGATGTCTGAGAATGCGCAGCAAGGGTCAAATCTCTGAAGCTATGCGGTTTCCGCCGCCAATTAATATTCCGCTCAGGTTTGCCTCCAAGGCACAGGACGCTTTAGCGCAGGTTTTTTTTATCTGTACTATGAAGAAGGGAGAGCTATTAGGGACGGGGCCTACAGTTTTCACCATTTGCTTTTATCACGGGGTAACGAACCTAGGACCCTTTGATTATTGATTTAGGTAGTAAATGTATGTTACTGTGTGCTATTTAACTTAATTTTGAGTTTATTTTTTACCAAACTTTGACTTTATGTCAAACATTTTCACAGCTTATCCTTATTTTTACAAAAATAACACTATTTGTACTATTCAGGCAACATTTTTATTAAATTTTGGACTCGCAAAGATATTTTTACAACTTTTTAACTTATTATTTTACAACTTTAAGTTAATTTTTTACCTAAATAACACTATTTGTACTATTCAAGCAACATTTTTTATTAAATTTTGGACTCACAAAGACATTTTTTTCTACGTTTAACTTATTATTTTACAACTTTATATTAATTTTTTACCAAAATAACACTATTTGTACTAATCAGGCAACATTTTTTATTAAATTTTGGACTCACAAAGACATTTTTTCAACTTTTAACTTATTATTTTACAACTTTATGTTAATTTTTACCAAAATAACACTATTTGTACTATTCAGGCAACATTTTTTATTAAATTTTGTATTTACAAAGAGATTTTTTCAACTTTTAACTTATTATTTTACAACTTTATGTTAATTTTTACCAAAATAACACTATTTGTACTATTCAGGCAACATTTTTTATTAAATTTTGTATTTACAAAGAGATTTTTTCAACTTCTAATTTATTATTTACAAGTTTATGCCTATTTTTTACTCAAATAACACAATTCTATCTGTTCAGGAAAGACTTTTAGTTACATTTTCGACACACAAAGTGTGTGTTCTCAACTTCTATCTGTTTATTTCACAAGTTTAGGCTTATTATTACCAAAATAACACAATTCAATCTGTTCAGGAAAGACTTTTAGTTATATTTTCGACACACAGAGTGTGTGATCTCAATTTCTATCTGTTTATTTCACAAGTTTAGGCTTATTATTACCAAAATAACACAATTCAATCTGTTCAGGAAAGACTTTTAGTTATATTTTCGACACACAGAGTGTGTGATCTCAATTTCTATCTGTTTATTTCACAAGTTCAGGCTTATTATTACCAAAATAATACAATTCAATCTGTTCAGGAAAGACTTTTAGTCGCATTTTCGACACACAGAGTGTGTGATCTCAACTTCTATCTGTTTATTTCACAAGTTTAGGCTTATTATTACCAAAATAATACAATTCAATCTGTTCAGGAAAGACTTTTAGTCGCATTTTCGACACACAAAGTGTGTGTTCTCAACTTCTATCTGTTTATTTCACAAGTTTAGGCTTATTATTACTCAAATAACACAATTCTATCTGTTCAGGAAAGATTTTTAGTTACATTTTCGACACACAAAGTGTGTATTCTCAACTTTTATTTGTTTATTTTACACGTTTAGCCTAATATTTACTCAAATGACACGATTTGAACGTGTTTTTTTATTACATTTTGGACTCTCAAAGACACACACACACCCCCCCCCCCACACACACACACACACACACAGAGAGAGAGAGAGAGAGAGAGAGAGAGAGAGAGAGAGAGAGATTTTCCAAGTTTACAGGATTATTCTCTAGTTTACTCAAATAACACAATTTAGATGTGTTTTGAATTATATTTTGGATGCAAAAGTATGTTTCGTCAAGTTTTACCCTTTTATTTTACAAGTTTAGGCTTAATATTACTCAAATAACACAATTTAATCCAGTCAGAAAGGATTTGTTATTATATTTTGGATGCACAAAGAGAGGTTTTCAACTTTTTTATTGATTTTTTGCAGGGTATGTATTAATTTTTATTTATTTTGTTTTGTATCATATATACATTTACAAATTTTTAACTTAGAGTTTAGTTCAGTATTTTTTATTTTTTTGAATTTTAATTATTTTAATTTAACATTAACTAACATATTTTACTTTAACAAAATAATTTACTCTAGTATAAAAACTTCTACTAACAAAAATGTACTATTATAACTTTTAATTTTAGAAAATTGTATTTTTAAAACTTTAACTTTGAAAAATTGAATTTTAATTACATTAATTTTACATTAACTAACATATTTTACTTTAACAACAAAACAATTTACCCTAGTATAAAAACTTCTACTAACAAAAATGTACTATTATAACTTTTAATTTTAGAAAATTGTATTTTTAAAACTTTAACTTTGAAAAATTGAATTTTAACACACTTTGACTTTAACAATGTACTTTGAATTTTTTATGTAAAAGAATATTAAAAAAATAAAAAATACTGAACAAATAAAGATCTAAGAAAACAAGCAAACAACCTAAGTCAAATTCAAGCAGCAAGAGGAATACACAGAAACCAACATGGCATCCAGAAAGAGAAATCAATAGTCACACCCATAGCACAGTTTAAAAACTACATAGCTGAAACCTTAGAGAAACATAAAACTGCAAACACAATATAACTAGATTCTTCCAAGGCATAGGATAGAGTAAAAAAAACATGGCTTGCTTATGGACAAACTCAACAACATAGGAATAAAATAGACAAGCAATCCTTTTTTCAGTAGAAAATTCCAGTTACTCAAGTAAGCTACATCATACGTAGTACATAAGAAGAACAAATGAACATCATCAGCAGTAAACCATCATGCAACTTCTACCTGCTGAAACAACTAAGTGAGTATAATTTATCAGAAAAAATGCCTACGTTTCAGCCTAATTTACCTCTAAATTAATAATACTACCAGAATACTAAGGCTTCAAAAGTGAACACTAAGAATAATATTCAGACTAAAGTATAGGGCATCTTGCAAAGGATTATTACTCCCTACATCTACAAGTCAATAACAATTATTCTAAATAATACGAACTTGGACAAAATATAGTCAAATACACAACACAAGAAGGAAAATAATTACAAGTAAAACAGCAGACGGTCAATATCTCAAAACAATCATGTAAAAATATTCTACAACAAACTGCCTCATAACATAAAACTGCTAAGTCCCCACAACATATACAAATACAATCAATAAAAACTACTTGAAATGGGAAAACTGACTACAGTCTCACAGACTTGATGTAAAATAACAGCAAAACTTAGAAGCATGCACAGTCAATAATGCTCAATTTGCATACAGTTCACATGCAAACTCTCATGAAAAGGTTCAAAACAGTCTCCCAGCTCAGTTCTCATCTATACTTGGACAACAAAATCCTGCAACAAATTCTCAGAAATCCTACCTTTCCTACCCTTGCTTAAATAGCTAAAGTGCAATCTTCATACTAAAATATTGAAAAAAGGCATATCTATGTACATAAAAGTGTGAACACATGTGTTTGTCTGCGTGTACTCTTAGATAAATTGATAAAAAAAGCAATATAGTTATAAATCAAAGACTATACCTAATAATATTAATTTCAAAATAAGCTGATAGAAAAAGATATAATAACTACAGTATAAGCTTTTAATTTTTGTTAATTACAAAAAATAAAAGTTAAATACAGTAAATAAACTTGGTCCCTTACATTGAAAAAGGAACATAAATTGAGAGTATTTGAAAATAAAATCCTTAGGAAAATATTTGGACCTAAAACAGATGAGGAGACAGATGAGTGGAGAAGAATACATAATTTGTATTCATGTCCAGATATTATTAGAATGATTAAATCAAAAAGACTTAGGTGTGTAGATCCTGTGGTACGAATGGGAGAGGAAAGAAGAGTATACAGGATTCTTGTTGGGAAACCTGATGGTAAAATACCAATAGGAAGACCAAAACAAAGATGGAGGGATAATATAGAGATGGACCTAAAGGAAATTGGTAGGGAAGGAAAGAAGTATATAGATTTTGCTCAGGACAGGGACAGATGAAAGGCATGAGTTGTTGCAGCCATGAACATTCGGGTTTAAGAAGGCTAGAGAGTTAGTTAGTTATACATTAAATAAGCATAATATGTGGATTGTAAGTAGAGAATATAACAAATGTACAATGCATTGTGCGAAAACTATGTCAACTTTGCATTATAAGCAGAAAATTAAACCAGTTTGCCTTAGAAATACATTTTAAAAATAGCCCAAAATAGCATGCGTAATAGAAAATTAAGAAAACTTTCTGAAGCATAAAAGTACTGACTAGTGCTGAATGAATCAATTACTGTAAAATATTATTCTCTGATTCAAGTAATTTAACTGTAAACATCATCTTTTGTGTGTAAAATATAATTGTTAGTTGAACTGATAAGTACAAATATTAACTTTATACGCCTTGATACACTCTAAATAACATAACTTTGATATATAAATTAGTAACAATTTGTTAAAATTAAGTTAAACTGTAGAATTGTTTTCTTAAATAAATATAAATATAAAGTAAAAATAATAAACAAATAATTCCTTCTTTTCCTATTTAAAGGATGCCAAACAGTGTAAATCAGTTGTTAGTGGCTAAATAACATAAAATTTGAAGGCAGTAACAATATTTTAAAAAATACTGTTTTTTACCTAACTTTGTGAATTAAATACTAGTACATTTTGTCAAATTATAAATAAAATATACCTATTTCTTTGATATTTGTACTAAAGTGAAGAAAATGTTACTAAAACTTGGCTAGTACAGCAAATCTTAGACTTTTAGCTTTATTTGTCCGTAACTGGATATAATTGTAACTTGTTAATCTCGCCAAACACAATTTTTACCTCAATTTTGGAAGCTAGCTGAACTTTAGCGTTTCGAATTACATATAGTGAAGGCCTCTATAGTGGAAAAATACACCCAGTCTGTAAAAATTTGGAAATGTTGTCTCCTTCTCTGTCGAACCAGACCAAGAGTGTTCTCAGGTGTTTCAATATATTTCTTAACATAACTAACTTTTTAAAAATACAGGTAGCTTAGTTTGTATAGCGCTAGGCTTTTAACCTATCTGTCCAGGGTTCAAGTCCCTGGCAGGGTTGTTACAATTTTAGATTTTGTCATCGGATCTTGTGCAGGGTTCAAATTTCATAAGTTATATAGTTAGTGTTGGCATGTGTGCTTCTGGTACATGTAGTTACTTGAAAAAGCAAATATTGGTTGTGTAAAAAATAGCCTCCTTGTGAAACAATGAAAAATTAACATTATATCCTCATAGCATTAGTTGCAACTGCTTCTTGCAGATTAACAAAGCTCTGGCGTGTGGTCGTACGTCACCTATAATCCTTTGTAAGGTTCGTGTTGTCCTATAAATTGTCGATATACATGCTAAGTCCCTAGTTACAGCCTAAGCTTTTAGCTTCAATAAATGTATTTTAGTCCTCGGAGACATATATTGATCTTAGAGTAAAAAATAAACCTCGTATAATAAACCAAATGGAAATAACCCAAGTGTTGATGCACCCAAAGAAGCCAGTAATACTTCAAAAATACCTTGAAAAAGGCTATAAAGCTAAATAATTCTTCTAGAATAGTAAAAAAGTTTGGAAAGTGGACCTATGCCCCTAAGCCGTCTGTTAACTTCGTATTATAATTATATTGTTAAATTGTTATATGTAAGGGGAAAAACAATATTAGTAAGCGTCCAAATATGGACCCTCGGTAAAGGGGTTTCAGACCTCATAGACACATCATAATTTTCGTTACACTAAAAAATTGCCCTCGTATAAAAGCAAATAGTTGAAATGTTAAACATTTCGTGTACTTTATCCAGTAAGCCTTAGCTAGAAATACAATAAATGCGTTACAGATCATAAAAATTAAGCAAGCTTTGATATTCTAGTGGCACATAATAAGTATAAAATATCCTTTAAAATACTCTGACAAATAGTTGTGGGTTGTCTGAGATCAAAATTTTCAAGTCCTCTCTCCTCTCTCCTGCATAAATAGGCTCTAGAATTCACTAAGCCTCAAAATAATATTGGGTACATAAAATAAAAAGCAGATGGAGAGTGATGCTGATCACATCTCCAAAATAGCAAAAACAAAAGTATATGGATGGAGCTCTACCTGATATATTTAGGAAACATTACCTAGTATAAAAATAACAAAATACTCAGCAAACTCTAAAATAAACAAACTTTCCTACGTGGCAGGCGTAACCTGCCCTAAATAAATACATATAGAAATACAGAACCAAAAATAGCATAGTGGAAATCAGTAAACCCTAATAATAATAATAATAATAATAATATATTCTGTGGCTTACATTTTAGCTAAAAGTACTTTTTTTTAGTGTTTTTGAAAAAATTAAATAAATACTAAACTCTAAGTTAAAAATTTGTAAATGTATATATGATACAAAACAAAATAAATAAAAATTAATACATACCCTGCAAAAAATCAATAAAAAAGTTGAAAACCTCTCTTTGTGCATCCAAAATATAATAACAAATCCTTTCTGACTGGATTAAATTGTGTTATTTGAGTAATATTAAGCCTAAACTTGTAAAATAAAAGGGTAAAACTTGACGAAACATACTTTTGCATCCAAAATATAATTCAAAACACATCTAAATTGTGTTATTTGAGTAAACTAGAGAATAATCCTGTAAACTTGGAAAATCTCTCTCTCTCTCTCTCTCTCTCTCTCTCTCTCTCTCTCTCTCTCTCTCTGTGTGTGTGTGGGGGGGGGGGGTCTTTGAGAGTCCAAAATGTAATAAAAAAACACGTTCAAATCGTGTCATTTGAGTAAATATTAGGCTAAACGTGTAAAATAAACAAATAAAAGTTGAGAACACACACTTTGTGTGTCGAAAATGTAACTAAAAATCTTTCCTGAACAGATAGAATTGTGTTATTTGAGTAATAATAAGCCTAAACTTGTGAAATAAACAGATAGAAGTTGAGAACACACACTTTGTGTGTCGAAAATGCGACTAAAAGTCTTTCCTGAACAGATTGAATTGTATTATTTTGGTAATAATAAGCCTAAACTTGTGAAATAAACAGATAGAAGTTGAGATCACACACTCTGTGTGTCGAAAATGAGACTAAAAGTCTTTCCTGAACAGATTGAATTGTATTATTTTGGTAATAATAAGCCTGAACTTGTGAAATAAACAGATAGAAATTGAGATCACACACTCTGTGTGTCGAAAATATAACTAAAAGTCTTTCCTGAACAGATTGAATTGTGTTATTTTGGTAATAATAAGCCTAAACTTGTGAAATAAACAGATAGAAATTGAGATCACACACTCTGTGTGTCGAAAATATAACTAAAAGTCTTTCCTGAACAGATTGAATTGTGTTATTTTATTAATAATAAGCCTAAACTTGTGAAATAAACAGATAGAAGTTGAGAACACACACTTTGTGTGTCGAAAATGTAACTAAAAGTCTTTCCTGAACAGATAGAATTGTGTTATTTGATTAAAAAATAGGCATAAACTTGTAAATAATAAATTAGAAGTTGAAAAAATCTCTTTGTAAATACAAAATTTAATAAAAAATGTTGCCTGAATAGTACAAATAGTGTTATTTTGGTAAAAATTAACATAAAGTTGTAAAATAATAAGTTAAAAGTTGAAAAAATCTCTTTGTAAATACAAAATTTAATAAAAAATGTTGCCTGAATAGTACAAATAGTGTTATTTTGGTAAAAATTAACATAAAGTTGTAAAATAATAAGTTAAAAGTTGAAAAAATGTCTTTGTGAGTCCAAAATTTAATAAAAAATGTTGCCTGATTAGTACAAATAGTGTTATTTTGGTAAAAAATTAATATAAAGTTGTAAAATAATAAGTTAAACGTAGAAAAAAATGTCTTTGTGAGTCCAAAATTTAATAAAAAATGTTGCTTGAATAGTACAAATAGTGTTATTTAGGTAAAAAATTAACTTAAAGTTGTAAAATAATAAGTTAAAAAGTTGTAAAAATATCTTTGCGAGTCCAAAATTTAATAAAAATGTTGCCTGAATAGTACAAATAGTGTTATTTTTGTAAAAATAAGGATAAGCTGTGAAAATGTTTGACATAAAGTCAAAGTTTGGTAAAAAATAAACTCAAAATTAAGTTAAATAGCACACAGTAACATACATTTACTACCTAAATCAATAATCAAAGGGTCCTAGGTTCGTTACCCCGTGATAAAAGCAAATGGTGAAAACTGTAGGCCCCGTCCCTAATAGCTCTCCCTTCTTCATAGTACAGATAAAAAAAACCTGCGCTAAAGCGTCCTGTGCCTTGGAGGCAAACCTGAGCGGAATATTAATTGGCGGCGGAAACCGCATAGCTTCAGAGATTTGACCCTTGCTGCGCATTCTCAGACATCCTTTGTTGTCTGGTTGAATACCTCCCCTGCCCTACAGTATTGCATAGCTTTCCCCTGTTCTTGCGTACTGGTTAACCTTGAAAAAACCGGTTCTGAAAATCTACCTACGCGTTCTCTGATTGGTGAATCAGGTTCCTTCTTTGTCCTGACGTTGTGACGTCATTTGACCTTGACCGCTCTTCCCCCAAATTCCTTTCTCGTCTACCCTCAGCGCGGAGCGCGGAGTTCACCGTCTTCTGTCTAGCGTGTTGCACCACCGTGTTTCATAATATAATGCAATTATTACATAGTACTAATTAATAATATTACATATCGCGGGTTCGAGTACCGGGACCGTCCCCAATCGTAATTGGACCTGTACCTACACCCATTACCACCGATCATAGCGGTTCATAAACCATAGAAAACTTATTTTCAATATTATAAACATTAATATTAACATTTTATACATTACATACTTTGCAGTAATGAATATAAAAACATATGCATGCCGTTTAGTACCTCTAATTACCTTTTATATACATATTTTTCATAAAATAAATAATTATATATTCATAAAAAGTTATAAACATGCAAATACATAAATGTAAAGTATTCTAAGTACATGCTAATTTATTCATATTATGCAAATTAGTTCTTAATTATATGCAAATTAATTAACACCCGTGCAAATGAATTGCGAATATTAATCGCCCGAGGGCAGGCCTTGGCGTAGACCTCTACTACTAAAGTACTGTAATGTTAGTATGCTGCCGATCATAATTATGAGGCTTCTTCGAAAACGCCTTCGATAACAGTATTTGCTATTCGAAACGGAAATGTGTATCACTTTTTCGAAACAGAATTTTGTGGAGGAAAAGAACTGTAACGTTACAAGGTAACGAGCACAATTATACGAGAGACCTATGTTATTCTCTCCGGAACACGGCATCGGACACGGTATTGCACATCGGAACGTCTGTATGATACCAGCTATAAATAACGTTGTTGCTTTGAAAAAAGGAGTGTAACGTTTTTACAGCCGTGACCTCAATTAAGTTACTGGTTAATTGTAACGTTATTATCACTTTCCACACACACTAAAGTTACTAGTCAATACGTGACGAACCTCTTTCTTACCCTGTAACGTTACAGGTTGCCGGTGTAACGGGGAATTTGGACTCCGTAAAAAAGTGACTGTACAGCCAATTTTCTACAGAGAAAGATGACTGCCCTTTTCCGTTTCCGTCAATTAAGCAGGGGGTAAAATATCCCCGTAGAAAAATGACTGCCTGTCAATTCCCACTTAAAAGAGGGGGTACAAATTCCCCGTAGAAAAGTGACTGCCCAATTAAATCCTGCTTATATTAGAAGGGGGTACAATTTCCCCGTAGAAAAGTGACTGCCCCTTTAAATCCTGCTTATATTAGGAGGGGGTACAAATTCCCCGTAGAAAAGTGACTGCCCCCTTAAATACTGCTTATATTAGGAGGGGGTACAATTTCCCCGTAGAAAAGTGACTGCCCCCTTATATCTTGCTTATATTAGGAGGGGGTACAATTTCCCAGTAGAAAAGTGACTGCCCTATTAAATCCTGCTAATATTAGAAGGGGGAAAAATTTCAAAGTAGAAAAGTGACTGCCCCCTTATATCCTGCTTATATTAGGAGGGGGTACAAATTCCCCGTAGAAAAGTGACTGCCCCCTTTAATCCTGCTTACATTAGGAGGGGGTAAAATTTCCCCGTAGAAAAGTGACTGCCCCTTAAATCCTGCTTACATTAGGAGGGGGTATAATTTCCCCGTAGAAAAGTGACTGCCCTATTAAATCCTGCTAATATGAGAAGGGGGTACAATTTCCCCGTAGAAATGTGACTGCCCCCTTATATCCTGCTTATATTAGGAGGGGGTACAAATTCCCCGTAGAAAAGTGACTGCCCCCTTTATTCCTGCTTATATTAGGAGGGGGTATAATTTCCCCGTAGAAAAGTCACTGCCCCTTTAAATCCTGCTTATATAAGGAGGGGGTACAATTTCCCCGTAGAAAAGTGACTGCCCCCTTATATCTTGCTTATATTAGGAGGGGGTACAATTTCCCAGTAGAAAAGTGACTGCCCTATTAAATCCTGCTAATATTAGAAGGGGGTAAAATTTCCAAGTAGAAAAGTGACTGCCCCCTTATATCCTGCTTATATTAGGAGGGGGTACAAATTCCCCGTAGAAAAGTGACTGCCCCCTTTAATCCTGCTTATATTAGGAGGGGGTAAAATTTCCCCGTAGAAAAGTGACTGCCCCTTAAATCCTGCTTACATTAGGAGGGGGTATAATTTCCCCGTAGAAAAGTGACTGCCCCCTTAAATCCTGCTAATATGAGAAGGGGGTACAATTTCCCCGTAGAAATGTGACTGCCCCCTTATATCCTGCTTATATTAGGAGGGGGTACAAATTCCCCGTAGAAAAGTGACTGCCCCCTTTATTCCTGCTTATATTAGGAGGGGGTACAAATTCCCCGTAGAAAAGTGACTGCCCCCTTATATCCTGCTTATATTAGGAGGGGGTACAAATTCCCCGTAGAAAAGTGACTGCCACCTTAAATCCTGCTTATATTAGGAGCGGGTATATTTTCCCCGTAGAAAAGTGACTGCCCCCTTATATCCAGCTTATATTAGGAGGGGCTACAAATTCCCCGTAGAAAAGTGACTGCCCCCTTAAACCCTGCTTATATTAAGAGGGGGTACAATTTCCCTGTAGAAAAGTGACAGCCCCTTTAAATCCTGCTTATATTAGGAGGGGGTATAATTTCCCCGTAGAAAAGTGAATGCCCTTTTAAATCCTGCTAATATGAGTAAGGGGTACAATTTCCCCGTAAAAAGTGACTGCCCTATTAAATCCTACTAATATGAGAAGGGGGTACAATTTCCCCGTAGAAAAGTGACTGCCCCCTTATATCCTGCTTATATTAGGAGGGGGTACAAATTCCCCGTAGAAAAGTGACTGCCCCCTTAAATCCTGCTTATATTAGGAGGGGGTATAATTTCCCCGTAGAAAAGTGACTGCCCATTTAAATCCTGCTTATATTAGGAGGGGGTATAATTTCCCCGTAGAAAAGTGACTGCCTACTTAAATCCTGCTTATATTAGGAGGGGGTAAAATTTCCCCGTAGAAAAGTGACTGCCCCCTTAAATCCTGCTTACATTAGGAGGGGGTATAATTTCCCCGTAGAAAAGTGACTGCCCTATTAAATCCTGCTAATATTAGAAGGGGGTACAATTTCCCCGTAGAAAAGTGACTGACCCCTAATATCCTGCTTATATTAGGAGGGGCTACAAATTCCCCGTAGAAAAGTGACTGCCCCCTTTATTCCTGCTTATATTAGGAGGGGGTATAATTTCCCCGTAGAAAAGGGACTGCCCCTTTAAATCCTGCTTATATTAGTAGGGGGGTATAATTTCCCCGCAGAAAAGTGACTGCCCTATTAAATCCTGCTAATATGAGAAGGGGGTACAATTTCCCCGTTGAAAAGTGACTGCCCCCTTATATCCTGCTTATATTAGAAGGGGGTACAAATTCCCCGTAGAAAAGTGACTGCCCCCTTAAATCCTGCTTATATTAGGAGGGGGTATAATTTCCCCGTAGAAAAGTGACTGCCCCTTTAAATCCTGCTTATATTAGGAGTAGGTATAATTTCCCCGTAGGAAAGTGACTGCCCCCTTATATCCTGCTTATATTAGGATTGGGTACAAATTCCCCGTAGAAAAGTGACTGCCCCCTTAAATACTGCTTATATTAGGAGGGGGTACAATTTCCCCGTAGAAAAGTGACTGCCCCCTTAAATCCTGCTTATATTACAAGGGGGTACAATTTCCCCGTAGAAAAGTGACTGCCCTATTAAATCCTGCTAATATTAGAAGGGGGTACAGTGGTGGAAAAAAGTTCTTCCCCATAAGACTTTAATGGCAGTAAATAATACCGGAAAGGTAGGCAACACACATTGCACCTTTAGGTGATCGGGTGATTCTGTCTGTCTCAAGGAACAACTCGTCTTTCATGCAATAGCCAACAGACACAGGAAATGTAGGAAAGTCACGTGACATCAGGTGGAATGTTGTTCGTCATAAAATCGCCTTTTCTCACGCCAGGTCGCAGAACCGACAAGAGTTATAGCCTATGTCCGAAAATGATTCCCCTAAAACCGTTGAACGATTTGATTGATTGATAGATTTAGTTTATTTTACTTCGCGTTTTGTGCCTCTTGGCTAATGCGAGAGATCTGAGTTCGATCTCCGACTGGGGAGAATTGGAATTTTGTCCACCTGTTCAAGTGGCTCCGGCGCCCACCCAGCGTCGTATAAAGTGGGTACCTCTAGGAAACTGGGGGGGGGGGGTAAAGGCGGCCAGGGGCGTGGTGCTGATCACATTATCCCCACCTTCGGCCGTAACAAGAAAGTGTGGGACCCTAACTCCGTACCCCCTACACGCCTTCATGGCTTGGTTCAAAGCACAAGGTAGCACTTTGCTTTTTCATTTACTATACGTCCCGATTTTGTCGGAGCAGAACTTTCTAATTTCTACGTGGAATTTCTTCCAAGTTCCGTAGGGATGTGAATAGGCTCCAGTTTTTCTTGACACAATTTATCCACGTTATATTTCGTTATAAAAAACCACGGCCGATATCCTGTGTGTGTGTGTGGAGGAAGGGGGGGTTATAATTCAAACATGTGAGGTGATACTTTTCTCACTACTCCATTCTTCGATTCTTCGTATCAAAAATAAATCTTAATTCCACACACTGAAAATGTAGCATTTCCTACATCTTAGCATGCAACTATCTAGCATCAAAGTAATGCGTAGGCACATAGTTGTTCGGATACCACTTTAAACTGTAGGTGCATTCCCGATTAGTCTTACTGTGCATAAAGTGGGCTTAAGACACCAAATCAACCAACCAACACAATCCCGTTATCGTCCAGATTATCGAAACCAGAAGCTTCGTCGCGAATAACATAAGCAGGAAGACAATGTGAACTTACCGAACAGAAACAGAACCTAGAACGGCTAGATTAGATTAAATCGACGATACAGCACGCGTTCTGAAATGAAGAAGAATACGAAAGTTGAAGGACTTCGATACACACACACACTTTTCCTCCCCTCAATGGTAAGATATATTTCTTGCAGAGAAGCATTTACGTAGGCCTTCAAGGCCACGATGAGAAAGTGTTTTACATGCAATGACGGGACCAAAACACAGGTCTAGTTTGATATGAAAGATGTGTTCCTCCTTATTTCGTACGTCATTGATAACAGGAACACGGACCTCGTCTGCTAACCCTAGTTCCGTAGAGCAGACGCCTGTTCGCCACCCTTTGGTTCAGTGACCTTCGCTCGTAGTTAGCAAGAGTGAATGACTCACCAGATACCTGTTGCCTGTGAGCTTATACAAGAATAGATATTTCGTTAGGGTCTGTAAGTATTGTTTCATCTGCAGTTATATCAGTTAACGTTCGAATTGTTTCCTAATGGTTAAGTTATTTATAAATTAGTTCTCGAGAGTGAGCTTTCTATCTATTTGTATGGGGGGGGTATACAGCCTGCATGTATTATTTTTTTCCTGAAACAAGAAGAAATTCCAAGACAAAAAAAAAGAGTCGTAGAAGAGTAGTTAACAAAAAAGAAAGAAGAAAACGAAAATGTAAATGTTTAAATAAATTATTGTATAGATCGAGTGAATAATATTTTCTCACGGGGCCTCCTCGATGGCATAATGATAACGTCGTCACCTTATAATCAAGGGATCCCGGGTTCGATACACGGTGGATGCACGTAGTAGTTCGTATGCCATTTTAAAATGAAGGTCCAGTCCAGAATAGCTTATCTGGGGCAGAAAAAACTAAAAAAGAAATTGTCACAGTGTAAGAAAATTTCATGTTCAACCACATACAAAAGGGAATAATTTATTCCATGTTGGAGTTCACATTTATAGCATCTAACCAACACAATTATGGATCGCAACGTATTTTCTCAGATCCATTTTAATTATACGTGCATGATAAAATAACAGAAGTTGAGGAAAGAGAAAGCCAAGCGAAACACAGATGCCTTCTCTAGAATTTCAAATCTCGTTACGTAAGGTTCTGGGTTGAAGTCCCGGGCACGCATGACTCTCTTGTTCTTGCCCTTTTATCTGCTCTACTGTATTTCATCATAAATCGTCGTTATGGCTTACCTACAGGGGAGGAATAATGACAATAATTGCCAATACAAAGCCAATAACGAACAGAACAACAACTCAATTAGGGAGATGTCAAGAAAGAAACAAGACTTGACAGTGTCTCCGTCTCTCGGTTTCTCGAATTGAAAATTGCTCTCCCGTTCTCTGTCTCGGCTAGTTAAATATAGAAATCGAAAAAGTATGTGAAGATACATATATTTCATATATCCCGGTTTTATAGGAGATTTCGTGAGAGATGAAATAACTACTCTTCGATCATGTTTATTTTTATTAGTTTTGTTAGGTAACCTCACTTTTCTTCCTAGTCGCGGACGAGTGACCATTACATGAAATTAATGACGAAATACTCAAACATCTGTGACAAGGACGGTACTCAAATCCGGGAACTTTGGTGACGAGATAGAAGGTTGACCACTTAATAAGCTTCCCCACCGAGTCTGCTTAATGTTGCTTGTGTCAGGTAATTCGAAATAACTGTCAATATCCACATTCATTATCATTTGTTTCATAATTTATCTTATTGATGTTATTAACCTGAAGTCGAAGAAATAGTTGAAAGGCAATAATGCAAAATTGAATGTCTATGATGTTACTTCGTGCCGAATAATATGACGTGATATTAAATATGATATGAATATATTAATAATATAATATGCCTAGTCATTCCATTGATTGATCCCAATTGCGCACACAAAATATGGTATAATGTCCACTCCTAACCAACCTCCGTAGCGGAGTGGTTAGCACAGCGCGCTACGACAGCATGGGGCCCTGCTTCGAATCTAGGCTTGGCCATGGGTGTTCTTGGTGAGTGGCAGTTAATCAATGTCATCATATCACTCATTACTCATCTTCATCGTCGCTATTCGCCAAAAGTGAAAGAATAGCGACACTAAATAACAAAAATCCAATCAAATGGAACATCTTCACCGATTTAATTCTATACCGTACCAAATTCCCAGTTTATTACTGCATCTTGCTTCATTTTACAGCATCTCAATTGTTTTCCGATTCGAAAAAAACTGGAATGTTGAGCAGTTGATTGTGCATTGTTTCGTTGTTTGGATTGTTTAATTAACGTCGCATTATTTAGTTTTAGACCAATCGTGACAGAGGAAGCAAGAGCACAAAGGAAGCGGAAAAGACAAGGGAGAGACCACGGCTCTCTTTAAGGGTAGGATTCCTTGAACACGACTGAAGTGACTGCAGAATATTATGGATAAAATTTGTTTCGCTTTTTCCTTTTATTTCTGTTTCAGTTATTTTACTTCGCTTATCTTCTACCACTCGTGTTAATCGTGATGCTGAGGAAGAATTATAAACTCGTGAAATGGACGATAGGGCAAAAAATATATATGCCTCTCCCACGGTTCGAAACTGTGACCAAAAAATATTGTCTTATTTTTAAAATTTACGTCAAATATGGTTTCACTCGTCTCTTTCTCAAGGCGTTCCATTGCCTCTCCGATGGCGTAGTGGTAACGTCTTCGACATGTAATCAAAGGCTTCCGAATTCAATACCAGATAGAGGAACATTTGGTTCGGATCCCACTTTAATCTGTAGGTCCAGTGCATAAACTGGACTTAAACAATTAGCGTGTGGCAGTCTTGTTAAGAAAGCAGTTGCTGAAATGTTCTTGTTGAGGCCACGTAGCACCCAGCTGTTGTTTGTTGTTGCTGGGGCATGAGTCATGTGACTCATGCTATCAATGCTCAATCCTTCCCGAGAACTCAGATCCACCGGACAAACTTAAGCGAATAATTTGTTATTTGGGTTTCATAAACAACAGGCTTTAAGACGTTACGAAATTCTAGGTCCCGTGGCCCAGGTAATTCTCTCTCCGACTGTACAATTTCCCCGTAGAAAAGTGACTGCCCCCTTATATCCTGCTTATATTAGGAGGGGGTACAAATTCCCCGTAAAAAAGTGACTGCCCCTTTAAATCCTGCTTATATTAGGAGGGGGTAAAATTTCCCCGTAGAAAAGTGACTGCCCCCTTAAATCCTGCTTACATTAGGAGGGGGTATAATTTCCCCGTAGAAAAGTGACTGCCCTATTAAATCCTGCTAATATTAGAAGGGGGTACAATTTCCCCGTAGAAAAGTGACTGCCCCCTTATATCCTGCTTATATTAGGAGGGGGTACAAATTCCCTGTAGAAAAGTGACTGCCCCTTTATTCCTGCTTATATTAGGAGGGGGTATAATTTCCCCGTAGAAAAGTGACTGCCCCTTTAAATCCTGCTTATATTAGGAGGGGTATAATTTCCCCGTAGAAAAGTGACTGCCCTATTAAATCCTGCTAATATTAGAAGGGGGTACAATTTCCCCGTAGAAAAGTGACTGCCCCTTTTATCTTTAATATATATGGAGGTGGTACAAATTTCCCCCTAAAAAAGTTACTGTTCTAATAATTAGTTCTTACATGAGAAATTGCATACAAAGTGCTACGGAGAAAAGTTGCTGCTTACTTAATTTACTTCACAAAACAGTAGGGAAATTAGATGTACTATATTGTCGTATAAAGCCTTTATAACTCTGGTATCTGGCTCATCATTGACTTAATTATTACGTACAACTTTCTCATTTGAATGTTCATCAAAACATTTGAATGAGTCTACCATTTGAGTAGGGTGATAAAGGTGTCCTGGGTTCAATACCCGGTGGAGGCACATAGTAATTCGGATCCAACTTTAAACTATGGGTCCATTCTTGTTTAGACTTAGTGTGCATAAATTAAAACGCTAACTCAATCAATCCATCAATCAAGACATTTGAATTGTATTTTCTTGAAACATTTTGGACAACAAATTTGTACACAATGTGTGTGTGTACTGTCACAAATAAATAGGTTTCTCATCATAAAAATACTTCTTATATAATCTATGCATAACTAACAAAAAGTAAAACACTTTGTCCCTTGTGGTAATTATATTTATTTGAAAAGCACGACGAGAGCCCGTAGAAGCGATATTTTAACATGGAAATATTTTATAACTTGTAAAATATAATTGAAAGTGGTTGCTTCCACATATCCGTAGTAACTCTCGAATTTAAAAATTACATTGATGCATTTTATGATAGAATCTTTGATCAATTTTTAAAATAATCGAATACACACGTTATTCGTGTTATGAGGTTGATAAATCATAATTTTGTTACACAGAAACATATATTACATATAAACATACTTACACACACCAACATATTTATGTACACACTAATCATATTTTCATAGGAACAAATAACAAGATACATCTACACACAGACTATAGTTTTAATTGTAACATTTTGATCAGAATCAATACGATTCAGAAACACCAGGATTACACAAGTTAAATAAAACAATTGTTTTAACTTCAAAAAAATTGAACAAAAAAATAATATACAATGCATATAGCATGAGAATTATGATTTATCACTTTTCACTAAATATGTATTTCAATAATGCTGTAGTGCATTTTAATATAATATGTGATGTATTTCAATTTATACAAAAACTTTATCAAATACAGACATTTATAATTTCGTTGTGGTTTGCAACTAACCTATTACATATTATTCACCATGTTTAACACATGAAGGAGTCAGTGGATGATATTCTTAAGCCACATGTTTGATTTTTATGTTGTTGTTGTTGAACATACCATCATGCACAATAAGCAACCCACTGTCCAAAAAGTGCGAGACATTGTCATTTTTCTTTTCGAATGGCAGTATAATATGTACATCACTGAAGTTTTTGGCTCTCCAACCAGGTGGTCATCTGTGTAGTGATATAGTCATAAGCCACACTTTCCCGCTACGTAGGCTATACATGCACCGTTAGAAAACATGGATTTTGGAGACAATAATGAAGGAAGTGACGAGTCACATCTTTTTGATAGTAATAGTGGAAATTTCTGGCACCCGTCAGCTAGCAGTTCAGTGTGGAACTCATCCTTCTGTACGTGTAATTATGAAATAGAGTTGTGGTTATGTTCGCTGTGGCTTGTGACTATCCGTTGAAAGTTTATATGCTGCATAAAACATTGATTACTACAATCCTCTGATCACATTAACTAAATATAAAGTATATTTTCTTTCAAGCTAGTAAATATCTATGTCAAACGAGATTAATTAAGGCAGACGTCCCATTAACTTGAGCCGACCAGCTGAAGCATTGCCACAAAAATCCACACTTTCAAGGAAAAGGCAGCTGAATCGCCCACGATAGAACAGAGAGAAAGCAAAATGGAGACGTAATAGCGGATGCCAATAAGTACCCGATAAAACAAAGAGTACGGAACATGCTGTTAGTTTAAGACATTCCTTCGCTTGTTACAAGAAATGTACGACAAAATGCTGAGAGAGTATGTAATATCTGCATTCATCTTGAGACCTGGGTGATTTTAATGCTAAATCAGCATCGTAATTTATGGACACGGGATTGAGGTGAATGTAAACCTTAATATGTTATTAATGATGCATAAAATCAGTAAACCTGAATGCCCATATCTTCCTGTAGTTTCTAACCTAATAACTTGGAGAAAACCTCGAATTTGGCTTATGACTATATTCTACAGAAAAGCTGTGCGATATGATAGGGAGGTACAGTAAGGGCTACATTAATTTTCTCGAAAGATGAGGACGTTGGTACCATGCATTCTTTACAAGTTGTTTATGTATCATGTGTAGAATGACGCACGATATATACAAGTAACTTACAAACATTACACATGGAACTAGCTTGTTGCAAACTTCTTTCAAGGCAGTTCTACGACAGACAATCCACAGTCATGTATGCCGTAGTTGTATGTCCAAAGTGTTCTTTCGTAAAATGCAGAATGAGCACTTGATTTTGGATTTGGAAATGCGTTCTGCATATCTATTGCTATGGTGTGGATTTTCCTTTGGCGAAGTGGTTAAATCCATGATTCACTTTAGCCCAAAGTCAGCCTTTTCAATGTAATTCCTTGCTCTTTTTTCAGGTATTTCCTCTGGGGACAGTTCTGAATTACACGTGTAATTTTGAGATGGCATTAATAAAGATCATGTACAGCTTTTCCGGGGAATTTATGTCCATGATTAACAAGTATATCTCTCTCTTCCTGTTTTGGTATTGTTAAAGTTTCCTTCATTGGGTGTTGAAAATTTATTTCTTGCGCATAGTTCTGCA